>NC_086286.1:13347874-13647874 GCF_963924245.1 Chroicocephalus ridibundus
GGCATCTCACCATCAGGTCCAGAGTGGGAGGTAGAATTGTAGTACTCTTCTCTAAACATTGGCCTTTAAGTGGTCAGAGGTTGAGCACAGAACTAATACGTTTGTGTTATTTTATTCAGTTCATTTCCCTCATACCTGAAAACAGACGCATAAACTCTAACAAGAAGAGCTGTAGATTTAGTGATTGCAGTATGCGTAGATGTTAATGTGCAAAATCTTGTAACAAATATACAGATTAATTGAACAACTGCAATATAGAGGAACGTTTTTCATTGTAGGGAACAAACAGGCAAGGACAGGTGGCCTTTTTAATGTAAGCTGATGATTAATGCGATGTGATATGAGTTACAAAGTGTGTTGATAGCTCGCTAAACCTCCTCCATATGAGTTCTCATGGGAGGCTGTAGAAACGCATTATCTGTCACACAAAATAAACTGGTAAAGTTTTAGTCAAGATTAGTTCTTCTTTTTTGCCTCACTGTTTCTGATCAGACAGAAGCGTCGTGCCTGGCTCTAATTCTGCCTCACTGCAAAGCTGTCTACTGAAAGAAATTAGGACAACTAATTGTACCTAGGAGAGGTAGTGAGATCATCTATTATATGGAAGAGCAAAATGCACCCAATTGCTAACCACGGTGATCGAGGTTAATTTGCATACATTGCATTTGGTTTATGTCATTCTGGTTAGTTTTCTTTTTTTAGTGGATTCATCTGTGGCACCACGTGTCTCACCTTGCAAACTTTCACAACTGCAGTTGGATGATCCTCTTTATCCAGACCTGGAAAAGGGATCTTTATACAAAATTTTGTTTGGGTTTCTTTGTTCACTTAAGTAAAAAAAAAAAAAAAAGGGAGGATGCAGATATTCCAGGTATAAGTCCACCCTGGGCCCATAAATTTTGCTGAGAACTGGAGGAGTACATTTTCCTAATGCATCTTTCTGAGATATTATCTGGCCCCATTCAAACTGGCTGCATGCAAGCTTATTCCTGTGAATGGTGATTAATGAAACAACAAATGCAGCTGATACTTCAATGCCCTTCTCATTTCCCATCTGGAACCACTCAGTTATATCTGAGATTATAGGTTTTTTATTCTTACCGTCTATCACTTGCAAAGAACATCTCCCTCTTGCTAGGTAAAACCTGGCTGAGTGTTTTGTTGCCTGTGTCCCACGCTGTTGTGGGCCTGAAGGGTGTCTTGCTTTATGCGTATGTTGTTGTTGATTATTCTGGCTCTCCTAGTTTAAACTCTGTGTCTGCGTCTGTTCCTTGAAGGAGTATTCATTTTTAAAACATGGAAAATTTCCATATTCACCATTATTTCAGCAAAAAGAAATTCAATGTGCATATTCCTTGTAGGCTGTTGATTAATTCCCAAGGCAAATGTACCCTTTAGCTTTACCATCTCACTCAAATTTGCCTATTTTGTGCAAAGAAAATACATTGAGCTATGATCCTGACAAGTGTAGTTATGAAAACATATTTAATTTTGGTATTACACAGTCTTAAAATATTACTGGGTGGCTAGTTGGTCAGAATATGCAGAGAAACATATTTTGTTTTGATACACATGGCTGAGCAAATAAATTACCTACACATTTGTAATTTTATCTTCGGCAGTTTTCTTGAGGGAGATGGGTGAATACTCATAATAGCCTAAATCATATTTTTTTCTGCAAAATATTAATGAAAATTAGGTTGTTGATTCTTTAAATAACAATAGCAGAAGCAGCAAATGGAACCAATTAATCTTTATGAGTAGATAGATTCATCATAGTTATCTGTTTGTACTGCATTCATGTCAACTTCTGGAAATAAATTTAGGAAAGAACCACTGCTCAGCTCTAAGTGCCAGTTTGTCTGATGCACTTTGGCAGATGTTGCTGCCTCCACGACTTCAAAGGTACAGAAAGAAAAGAGGAGTGGAGAACGGTTTCTATCATGATGGCTCAAGCTTCAGGAAGTACCTAAGACTTCACAAGAATCTCTCTCTCCTGGGAGGCTGAGGAACAGCTGCCGCAGCGCAGAAACTGGGTGTTGTGCAGGGGTTGGCTATATTTCTGAGGGAGGGAAACTTAATTCAACTGTGGATTAGGGAACCAGCTCTGGCTTTGACCTGGTTTAGGCAAGTCCATGATTTTCCAAGCAGCCAGACTTGTTGCACAATGGCACGTGTTTATCAAGTACTCCTGAGTTGATTATCCAAGTGGGTGTTTTAATTGTATGGTTCGGCAGCCTATGGAAATCGGACTTTATTTGAGAACATCCATCTGTTTTATAGCGAATGGCCTCAGCTACTTGCAACAGTAGCATGGGTTAAAGTTGGCAGGAGCTGTGTTTGACTGTGAGCCAAGGCCATTAAACCCCCGTTTTTTTATTTTTTTTAAACAAGTGGAAGTGGGGCTAAGATATTGGAAAGTGATAAAGAAAAAAAATCTGTAAGAGCACCTATTTACACTATTTTAAAACTGCGTCTTTTGGAATTGAGCCCAGGAGCAAATGTGAACGGTGCCAAAGGCTGTAGGTATAGGAATGCATGCTGTTCACCCCAGGCATAAGTCAAAATGACAAGTTGTTTAAGTCTTAGCCGAAATGTGCTGTTCTTTAAACTGAGAATAAAACTTTAAACAGATCCTTAATTATCTTAGTAGGTGGCAGGTAGAGCTGGTAAAATACCTTTTGTTGAAAATATTTTATTTGATGAGTGGTAACATTTATCAAAAATATCCCGTCACATTCATATTGAAAGTGTTGACTGAAAAGCTTAGCTCCTAAATGCAAAGGATTTAATTGTTCAGTGGCTCCTGAAGCCTTTTACCTCAGAAAGGTCTGAAAAAATCTCATTCTATCATTCTAACTCAATACTTTCACAGTAACATGCAATTTTTGCACATCCACTGTTTAGAATGGGACTGAGTTTAACCAATAGCAAAATGGGTAGAAGGTTTTTTCCTTTGGACATACTAGCGGTGAAAAGTATCTAAAAAAATTAATTCTATTGACAAGTTATGTTCCCTTCATCCATGCTTCATAACTAATACATATTTTCTGGAAAGAGAAGCACTCAAGTGCTCTTGAACAAGATGAATAAAAAAAGTATTGGGTTTTTTTTTGGTATAATGTAGGTAATATAAAAAAAAAATGTCACAACGATGTAACTGATAAAAGTGTAATGTAAGTTTCAGTAGAATTTTTCCAGCAATTCTGCAGTAGGTTGCCTGTGTGTGCAATCTATGCTCCAGCAGGACACACACTCATATTTCTTTGGAATAAGAGCGTAGAATGAGCAACCACTACAAAATGCTGTGTGAATTTACCTCCTAATTAATTTCTTCACAAGGTTTGTTTTTTTTTTTTTTCTGGCTTCATAACTGGAAACCTGTTTAATTTATTTCGCAAAGTACAGTCAAATGTTAGCCACATTCATCATTGTATCACACTGACTTTTTAAACATTTAGGAAGAACACACTTGATCTTTACAATATAGGTGAAGACCAGGCTGTTTCAGACTTGAACAGTATCCTAAGATCACTGAAATAAACCCAGAGAAGAGTCATATATGGCTATATTCTATATCAAGCCTGAAGACTTTGATGCTAAGTAGTGCCACGTGGACTATTTTGGCTGTACGTATTGACTTGGTTGTATCACAAACTGTACCAATAGTTTTGAAAACGTTGGGCCAAACCGTCCTCTCAGTGTGTTTTGGTAACATTGCTGAAGGTCATAGAAGCTACCTCGATAAAAAGGAGATATGAACCAAACTCTTGCAGGTTAATCTTAGAGGAGTAGTAATAGTAATCCCCTTGAATTTTGAAGTCTGACATATCAGGTTTTGCACTATTCTCTTTGTAACAGTAATGGATTTATGACGTGACAGTTTATTTGCTTTTTACTGTAATCATGCCATCTATGTCTGCACGGAACTTGTGTATTTTGACACAAGTTCCAGATGATTTTGCTATAAGGATTCTTCTGTTCCTAGCCATAATAGGGAAAACAGATGCCATAAAAAATATGGGAGCTTGATTTTATAATTCTCCCTCATACAAAACACATTCATTTCAGTGATGGTCAAAAGTAAGGAGTTTCAACTTCTGTATGTGGAAGGTTAGGTAGGGATACATGGGTACAACTCTCTGTGTATCTAACTGTATCTGTAAACCAGAGGAAAAACATTAACATTTTGTTTATGTATATGTGTGCCAGAAATGTTGTCATTAATGCCCCCTTGTCATTAAAAAGGAAATAAAAACATGAGAGACGATATACAAGCATTCAAATATATTAACTATTCATATGGCAAACATTCAGTTTGCTTTCTCCAAACCTCCACTTCTATTTAATCATGAATTATACTCCAACATCGTTATATCTAGCCGTCACCATCTGTCTCAAAAATGGCACAAGTTACCTATAGAAAAATCAGTTTAAAAAACCATCAGTTCTCCAAAACATACATCATTCCTCTTTTGTCAAAATGCTACTTCCTCAGATAACACGGCGTCTATCCTAAACAGAACGTTTATCGTAATTGGAGATTACTTTTAGCGCCTAAGATAATTTCTACATCAAAATACATCAAGCCTTATAATGAAACGATAGAAAGTTATATAAGTCTTAATTCATTTCATGCGATACTGAAATGTGTAAAGAAAATTATTGATTATGATTTTGTTTTTTCCCCAGAGTATGTGCTCTAAGTCTTCAAAGAGTTCCTAAACTGGACTAGATTAATCACGGAAAGCCAAATAGCCATAGATCAGCAAACACCAAATGGAGTCTAACATTTCCATTTTCCAAGATGCAAAGTGCACCAACACATCTCTGCAACTGTCACAAAGGCAACCTGTCTGCAAGCGCGTTTTGTGGTATACCATACATCAAGAGTGGTCAGGAAAGTACAGGGGTGAAAAATAGCACTAAGCGTTAGAATCAACACATGCACAACCATCAATAAAGGACAGAAACACTCCTTCATTTGTGGGAAAATACTTTTCATATTTTTTGAAGTGCATCTCCTGGCACTACATGCAGTTTTGGTAACAAAGCAGAGTGGCCTTGGAGCACGTGAGTTAGATTCCTTGCAGATAAAACTAAGTGGCAAAATGCATTCTCAGGGAGGCATCTGATGTGCTCTAGCTGCAAATGGACACTCAGTCCACAGGAGCAAAAAAGAGCTTGTCAAACACAAGACCTGTATAAGTGTATAGCGTAGACATTGGCTCCCCAGCAGAGCTGTCTTGCTCTACAGATCTGCCCCGAGGGGCTGTGCTATTTGGCAAGGGAGATGCAGCATCAGGCCACCTGTGGCGGCACAGGCCATGTCTCTGCCATTAAACACTCTTATCCTATGGAGCCGGGTAGCCACATCCAAACCACTACTGGGACTAGACTTGGGCACATGCTAAGCCTCCAGTCATGCCTAATAAATGTTGGAAGTATTGTTAATTGAAATGGGCCAAAAGCGTGCCAGGGACCCTTTTGCCAATGTCGTGATTGTGGCAGTTGCGTTCTCCTGCTAGGAAACTTCTTCGGATACCTTTAATTTAGCATTGTAGGCGTAGCCCCTCTTTCCAGAAGCTCATGCTGCCAGGAATACCGTCTGAATTCAGACTCCAAGGGGCTGGGGTCCGTGGCCGGGGGGCAGACCCATTTTGCTGACTGAGCTACAAGCCTGGCCCTTGGTCATTTCAAGTCCGCTGGGCTGAAGAACCCAGTGCCCAAATGTCCGCAGAAGCAGGAGCGCTCTGCATGGCAGGCTGCCCAGGGCGGGCATGTGGGAGCCCTGTTTGCCGCTGGCTCCAATGAGTATGTTTAGTAGGAGTTTCTCACCACTCTCCCTCAGCCTTCACAGCTTTGTAGACATTTGCAACTACAGGCATTCTGACTTCTTATTTAGCAAATTCACAAGTTGTTCTTAAGAGTCATTTGTGAGAATTTGCATGAAAAGGTGGCATAAACAAACCTATGACAGTAGCAGAGATGACAAATCCCAGCTAGAAGTGATGGAAAGATCGAGAAAGGGAAGGTGCCTACTGCAGAAGTGCTGTCTCTGACAAGACAGGGTTAGAAGGCGTTTCCTATATCTTTTCTTTCCTTGTGTTGTTTCCATATAAACGGTTTTAGGTCTGGGAACTCTAAGTGCTTTCTTGCTCATCACAAAAGAATCGCAGAGACTGAAGGTCAAAAGGTAAATTTCTCATTGCAATACATTTTCACAGACTGAATCAATACCCGCGTGATTAGTAGTGGTTAGTGTATGGGAATGGAAAGAGCTTCTACCAGCTCTTTCCTATTAAGGAAAAATAGAGAACAAATGCAAAAAAAAATACTCGAGATCTGTCAGGTAATTTTTCTTTGCCGTGATGATGTTCTTTACCTTCCTCTTTATTTTGTGAGAAATAAAAATACTGCATTTTAAAATCTTTTGCTAGAAATGCATTGAGTGTGGGAGGTAAGTGAAGACAGAAATAGGAGCAGAATACAGTGAAAAGAAAAGCCAAAGAAGAAGAAATGAACACAATGAACAAAATATATGGGAGCTTCTCCCCTCATATGAAAAAAAAATAAAAATTTATGCCACAGTAACAGGATGAGAGCCATGGCAGATACTATACCATAAACTGTAACATCTGTATCATAAGCAATATCAGATCTCTGTAATGAGAACTAAAGAATATAATATCAAGAGGACTCTGTTTCCAGACTGTAAACTTGTTTTATTTTGGAGTTGCTTCTAACTTGAACACATGTGATGATGGAATCAGGATCTCTTTTGTATTTACTAATGCACTGCAGTCTATTCTGCAAGAACTTTGTTGTTATTTCAAAAGTTTCTGTACTCAATCTCAGAAAGGGCAGAGGAAGTCCCAGGGGCTAATCTTGAGTCTTTCTTGGGCATATTTACCATAGCATGAAAATTCTGCACAGATGAAGAGTGAAAATCATAAAATCATAGGATGTGAATTATTTTGGATTAATCAAATCTGTAATGTCTTAGTAAAGTCCTAGTAAATGCACTGAGGTCATTTAAATAGAGATTATGAACTACTTTTTGTTTGAGTTAGCTTTTCTTTGTAGTTCTTGGACTTGCAGGCCATCATTTCACGTGCATTAAGCAACATACCTTCACAAGACTGTAGAAGTAGGAAGATATGGCTACCACATTATTAGTTTGCCATTTTACAGTGTGTTTCCCAGAGCCTGGAAGGAACCTCCCTCGGGTGATTTAATCACAAGATCCCCATGACCACTTCTCTTTTACCCCCTTTCTACTGCAATTTGGGCAAAGCCTGTCACAGGCATGCTCCTGCTGTATTAGACCACTGATCTAAGCATCCTCTTCGGTGCCAATTTGTTTATGGGTTAATAAGTTAGAAACAATTAATGCCTGCGTAGCTCTCATGAGTTAGAAGCCAAGCTTTTGTTGCATTTTAAGATTGATGCAAGTCAGAAGTATTCACTGTTACATGCATTTCTTTCTTTACTGTCTGCAAAATCCTTTTTGAAATCCTGCTTGGTTTTCATACGCGGGGACAATGAGGTTTTAGTATAACAAAGGATTTCTTTTACCATTTTGATTTGTGTAAGAGCCACCTACTCCCTGACAAGATAGAGGGAGTTACTAGGCCAGTGTTGTATGTCTGGATGATATATTCTGGTTTGGCGCAAGCTGTACCATAATTTTAGAGACTTACTGTATTAATGGGTGTAATTTAAATTTTGGTACTGGACAACTAAGAAAGGTGACTCGATGAAAAGTGTATCTACAATCCAAAAGTAGTTCCAAAAGGTGTGAAGGAACTACTTGTCCAACTCTTGTGGTATATTGCTATTTATGTGAGGGTAATAATACATGGCACTTCAGAACAATCTCAGGGCCTTGCTTGTGAAGATAGGATGGAAGACACCAACTCTGATGGACAGAGTGCGCAAGCAGAAGGTGCAAAAGCAAATGCTGAATAAAAGCAGAGGACTGAAAGTGGAGTAGGGTGAAATGGGAGTGATGAGAGGAGGTGTCTATAAGTGTCCAGACAGCTTATGTGCTTCTAATGTCAGCTACCCTTCATGGGTAACAGAAAAGTGGGAAGGGAGGTAGGTGAGGACTTTGTTGTTGTTGCAAGTCTCTCTGTTAAGTCTGATTTCTCTGAGGTAGAGGCTGTAAGGTTACGCTGGTTCCTTGGTGCCCTGATTCCTATGGCGGTAGAAGGGTGGCAGATGGATGGTACTGATCAGCACGGTGAGCCAGTGAGGGGAGCGTCATCGTTTGTGGCTGGGAGAAGAGCTCCAGTTGGGTATGTTGGGGTGTAAAGAGCTCCACCACCTCTTGGGGAGCCTCATGCTGGATAACCACTGGATAAAAGCCTCATAGAGCACCTGTAGCCCTGGTTTTATGAGGAGATAATTAAGTCTTTTTCTACGCATCTGTGCCCTTGGTCAGAGCTGTAAAGCTGCCAGTGGCACAGATAGCAGACACTGACCCGAGAGGAGGAGTTTGAGGACTCGAAAGCGAGATGGTTAAGATGAAATAATGAGCTATGTGTTCCAAAGAGGACGTTGATTTTGGATGTCCTACTTTTTAGGTGCTCAGACATGAAACATTTCAGTAAAACTCACAGAGGGGTTAGAAGCTCCCACTGAAGTGAAAATGAGTACCCGTTTTTGCATTGCTTTGCATCAAAGAAAAATAATAGGAAGAGTATATGGCTATTTGAGAGGTGAATGTTTCAAACCAGAAGAACATTTTTAGCATAACAAAAAGACATATAATCACTGTAGGAGTCCTAAGATTAAAAACGGAAAAAGGATGGTGAAGTCTTTGTGGGGAAATAAATATTCGTGAGCCCAATTACATTATAGGTAATAAAATTAGTAATTAATAATGAATTATTAATTCTTAAATACTACTGCTACTTAGCACTAGAAAAGTCAATTTATGGCTCAGTATTTAGTGGGACTGTTATGCCCTACAGCAGCAGGTAACTACTAATATATAGATCCATCATCTGAGCTTGCTGCAAGCAGTTGTTCTGCAGTTCTGAGAGGTACTGACTGTTTTCCCAAAATGCTCAGTATGGGGCTAAATTCTGTCTATGACTTTCTGTGTGAATACTAGTATCTGCAATGCAGTCTTTTTGAAGCATGTATTACTCATTTAGTAACGCATGTGTATTACACACGCCACTGTGTTGACATTTCCCATCCCTTATTTCTGTTTCATTTGACTTGTGTAGAGAATATCCTTGGGGTTTGTCTGCCCTGTCAGTTGAACAGGGGTAAAACCCTGGTTTTAAATGTAGATTTGCCCACTTTTCTTGTTTTTTTTTCAGAAGTATTGGCTTAGGCACAGGCTTAGAGCTATTCTTGGAAGTACAGTTCGACATATTCAACGTGTCCCTGACCATGCAGGGGGGTTAGAACTAGGTGGTCTTTAAGGTCCCTTCTAAGCCAAACCATTCTATGATTCTGTATTTTGTGGTGTATTGCAGACCCTCTTCAATCAGGGTGAGTTGGACATAGATGGGGCTCAGGAACATGCTGCGTTTCTGCCTACCAGAAGCTATTGTAAGCCACTGTCTTTCCAAGCACAACCTGGCCTTGAGTGATGCCCAGAAATGTGGAGCAGAATATGTTTGTGCAGGATCTCAATTTTCTCTATTGAGCTTGTTTATCAACCTGATGCCATAGGTGGTGGCAGAAGGATGCCAGAAGTACTTGAAAAGTGGAACTTGCATACTACAGCTCTCCTTTTAGGTTTCTGTCCACTAGACATGGAAGAACTTACCCAAATCTGCTTTCTGCACCATTGCATCTTTGCCTTGGGCCTGCAGCAGGATGATCGGCATGTGTGATTTGCGTGAGCAGGAGTTCACGCACAACCAGCACTCTCATTTGGCTCACTAAAGAGCTGTCCTTCTTGGCTTTCTGAAAATCATACTCCTTGTTTGTCAATACTGTCCATGAGGGCTGGGTCCTAGATTTGAGTCCTCTTGTTTTACTACAAAGCTTTCTGTATTATGTATCACATTATTTTTATTGGCTTGGTGCAAAAGTTCAGAGCCAAGGTGGCAAAGGGAAAAGGTGAAAACTTACCAGCAAACCAAATCCTGGAAGGTCTTTGCTGTCACGAGCTGTTATGAGGATGGACACCAGCATCTAATAGCAACAGCAGACTTTGTCACTGAGGTGAGATTCTTTTCTCCTTCCATCCAGTCTTCACAATGTGTAAGGAACAAATAGGAGATGAAAGCTCGATTTTTACAGTCTTGCTGATATATGCAGTTAAACTTGAATAATGTAAATTGATGGAAATTCTACTGCTGTTGCTTTTCTATGTGTTCTTTTATTTTTCTCGGTTGTATCACTTCCTAATTGTGATTTTTGTCCATGATTCAGATCCGGGGAACTCTAATCAATGTCCTTTGTAAACTATTAATTTTAATGAAACATTATGCAAGTGAGAAGATTAGAGATGTGTCCAGATAGTTGTACTCCTCAAAGGTTGATGATGTGTCTAAATATAGTATCTTAATACACTGCATCATCACCATTGCATACAAAGCATGTATGTAATATGCATATGTAATTGCATTATTACATAATATACATATGTAATTACATTAGTTGATTATAAAAGTGATACCTTTGATACTCAAGCGCTGTGTGCTTGATGTGGAAACACAATTTCAATTGCCAGTTTGATGTTTTAACGTCAGCTAGGATTTATTTTACAGGTTGATCTCATGCAGGTTATTCATAATAAATAGCTGTGCATGAAAATGCTGTTTCTTGTTCTCAGCAAAGTGGACCTGAAGAACTTGTTTTTTCTCTCCAATGGAATTTCAAAAAAGAGTTAGATAATGCAGTACTGGTTTCTTCTAAAAACCCTTTTATGCATGCTTAGGACAATGAACATCTTTCAAGAACAGGATAGTGCACCTCGGGTGTAGCGTAGTTAAATTGTGGTGTGGTGTCAGTGTCGCCAGGTCTTAAATGGTGGCTCTTCAGCCGACTGAAAGAGTCGCACAGATTTCTTACCTGTTGAGCCTGCGTTGCTATTGAGAACAGCTTTGAATACCGGCAGCTTTTAAATTCTGTGAGGGGTTACAGTGAGCCCTTATTTTCCTTCATATTTTAGGAAAGGGTTACTTAGTCTGATACTTATTTTTTAAATAGGTCAAAATAAATACGTCCTCATAACCTGGAGCCTTAGTATCAGACGTTTAATGTGCATTGATAGTAATGTATCTGTGTCTCATTTAGTGTGCTGCCATTGATATACACACATTAGCAGCTTCTTTTTATTAAGATATCCCCTTGATAATATGGTGAAAGATTACGGGTTATTTGTGACAAATCCTTTGCTAGGTATTGTATATACAGCTATGCCTCAAGTAACTCACATAAAATAGATTTCAAGGGAAAACATTTGTGTGTCAACATTTCATTTCATTTCTTTGCCTTATTGAAAACAGTGAAAGCATTCTGTTTCTGAAACAAGACACATATGGTATACCTCACCATTTTGGAGAACACCACACAATCCATAAACTTTGGTACGCATACTGTAATTGCTTTTAAAAGAAGAGTGAGTGTGGCATGTAGCTGAACTAAGAAATGGATCAATTCAGCTATTTGTCTTTTTTCTGCTGTTTACTATATGTAAGGCGCATACTTCTGAAGTGTTTATTTTTCTTAATTTAAACATAAAATAGTTATATAGAAAAGAAATAAGACCCAAAAATACTCCTTTCCTAAAAAAGCTGATACTTCAGGCAAAACCATTTCAAGGTGATTTAAAGCTCGAGGATAAATTTTGCCTTGATTGTGTCTTTTATTGACTGTAAACACTATTCCTTCAGCACACAGTCATTGCACAAGAATGCTTTACTGATCTGATTGTATTATCCAGTTCCTAGAAAGATTTGGTTTTAAATTATTGTATATGCTTAGGCCTAGCTTATTCGTGTGGGTGAGCAGTTTCTCATATTTTAGACACCTTTATATTATACCCATATAATCTAATATAAAATAACGGGCATAATATAAAAGAATGATATAAATATAATAGAAAAGAATTGAAACAATATAAAAATGATAGATATCACCTATTTATTTTTCCTTTAAAATATAAACTCTTCTGTGAGTGTTATGGAATGTCACGATCCAAATCCCATGGAGAGCAGCAGTGAGACTGATCAGGTCTTTAGAGAAGAATTAGATAGAGATAGTTTCTTTCTTCTTTGTTTTTTCTTTTTTATTTTTTTAACGTGTTCAGCTGCGACAAAACTGACTTGTAAAGAACTGAGAGAAGTAACTTGGCAGTTGCAGTTCACCTCCTAAGAAACAGGTCCACTACAGTCGACGCTCGTGGCATCTTTTCTCTTGCTGTTCACAGCTTGGCATCTGTTGAGGGGAGATGGACAATGAGGTATTTTTTGAACCCTTAGCAGTGTCATTTTGAAGCTTCATTTTGGCATCCGTGGATGCTGAGTTCCTAGCTTGGTGGGAGAGAAGCAGCACTTTGACAGCAGATGAGTCCTTCTGAAATACTGTAAAGTTAGCACATAGTCCTTATGCTTATAGGATCCTACACGTGGATAAGTCAGTATGGGAGCATACACTGCTTTGAGCGTTATTGAAAACAGCATGCTAAATCCTCACTTACTACATTTAGTTTCAGAAGCTCAAAATAGGTTTTTGGGTTGAGTAATGTAAAACCCACCAAACCAGAGACGACCGCTGCAATGTGCACAGGCTCAGTGGGTTGTGGCTGTGTTGTACTGGTCTTTGACCGGTGTTTGCTGTACTAAGAACTGAAGATAAAACTCTGAGTTGCTGTATTAAAGTGCAGTCAGAGATGAGTCATCAACCATGTTTTCCTTGTTAGGAGCTGTTTAGGTTGTGCTTCGTACAGCTGCTCTGCCTACACTTAGTGCCAAACACTGTGTCAGAGCTGCCAGCTCTGGTGGGTCAGAAAAGGACAAATTAAGGACCAGTACAACTGGTTTTGTAAAGCAAAAAAATTGGACTGGCAAAAGACAGTTCCTTTACCTGTTTTCAGCAGGAAAAGACATTTGGTAGAAACGTCTGTATAAGGAGGTGGCTTTGCTTTGCAAGCAGCATGGTGTGGGAATGGGTGTGTGGCTTCCCATACACCTCAAAGTAATGGCCTCAGAGTAGTGCGATGTCCACCCCCTACCCATAACCTGCTGCGACACACTCACCACCAGCCCCACTCTCCTTCTGCCAATGGCCACAGAAAGATGCTTTGGGAAATCATCCTTGTATGATCCTGTGGGCTTCCAGAGGCTTCCTTCAGGTGAAATGTTCTCTTATAAGTAATAGCCAGGCAGAAGCCTGACCTCAACCTCTTATATCTGTTTCACTGAGATGTGTAGCCTTGATGCTAAATATTTTCTTTAGTTGACTCAGCATTTCCATTAAAATATCAATAATAGGAACACCTTAGAAAAACTAGGAGAAGAAGATTCTCAGTAAATATTTGCAAGTTTTTGCACTTCTATGCAAATTATATTGACTGTCATTCTTAAAAAATCTTCTAAAAAGTGTAAGCCTTTGTCAACATCTCCTGTGGTCAAAATTGTCCCAGCCTGATTTTGAATAGCATCTCTGCTTGACTATCTGTGTGGCTTTTAATTTGTCATCCTTTAGGGAGATACTTTTTTCTCGGCAATCTATAACTCAAGCCTCTCAACTCTAGAAGGAAAAATGGAAAGGTTATCACAATTCTCTAAGTGGCGATCTTCATGTCATTTAGGAGTCCTTTTATTTTATTTTATTACAATCAAAGATTAGTTTTATGCTCTCCATCAAATCCTTTACCTTCATAATGCTGTATAGTACAAAGCAGTTAATACGTGGTGGCTTGTAAGCTGATCTAACCAGTCTGAATGCTCCATTTAACTTAATACTCCATGCTGCTAAGCCGTTCATCCCTGCTCTGACTTGCCTACTTGCAGAAAAAGTGGGTTTGTTTTTGAAAACCCTTCTTCATTTTAAAAATGACCTTTTGGGTTCATACTCCCTCCCCTCCCCCCCCCCCAAAAAACCCCAAAAAACCAACAAAAATACTCTGCTAAATAAATCAGGGGCAGTTATGCTGGTCTTCGGGTTGGTGACACAGTGCTGGTGCTGGCTTTAGGGCAGCCACAGAGAGCCAAGATGCTCTCAGTGCTGAGACGCAGGGGCTGTGTGTTGCTGACCGTGGGGATAATGCGGGTTCGTACCCGGGGATGTGAGGCTGCTCGAGAAGCAGAGTGGCCGATGGTGTGAATTCTCATCCTCATAAGCTTCTAATCTTTGGCAGTGAATTCAAAGGCAGCATTTCTACAATGGGAGGGTGTTACTGAGGACATTTTCAGATGTGCAAATATTTCTACTGGTTTTCTGTGGGTGCTGACATCTGTGCTACTATCTAATGTGTGTACGGTACGTTACCTGTGTCCAAGAGAGCACCAATGTGTGTATTGGAAGTTGCAGTTTTGCCCTCACAGATGGTGGGAGTAGATGTATTGATGCGTATTGGCTTGATCCATGGTTGTTGGACAGTGGGCACTATTTAGGAATGTTGCCAGACGTTTGCATCTTGAAAAATGCAGCTGAAGGGGTGTGCGTGCACAGCGCTGCCTGAACAGAAGCTGGGAGGGCTGGTTAAAAATTTACAAGAGGCGAGTGTGTATCTGTTAGTCAGCACTTCTTTCCTTAGTGCATCATTCTGGGGATGCTGCAAGCAAACGTTACCCATGTAGGAACTAAGCTTTGGTGCAGATATATTTCCTGTAGTGGTTACTTATTTCTGAAACAAGATTAGCTTGGTGCAGAGAACTGCTGCCTACCTTCTGTATCAACAGAGACGTTGGGGCTATTTTTTCATACTTAGCGTTTGAAATTACGCATCTCTTCTCTGTCTTGAACACTGGTGACCATAATGCTGTGTTCAAAAGTAGATGGTGACATATTTGTGGGAAAGCCTGTGAAAGGAGGAGGCAAAAATAATAGTGAGTTACTATTAACTGAGCCATCATCTGAGTGCATGCCAGGTGAAGAGACCTCCACTTCGCTGTTCGGAGCAGCAGCCGGGCAGTGGCAGAGGTGCCGGTGCAGCGCCGACCCGCTTTCCTGACCTGAGTGCGATCTGCGTTCGCAGAGCTGAGTGATAAAATGCGCACTGAGCCCTCGTGATACTGCCAACTCCCTTGAGCTCTGCTAAGCAAGCTGTGCAGTCCAAATTATCATCTCATAAAAGTCCTAAGGAAATGGCCTTTCCTAGGGTTTTGAGGGAGAGGACGTTCCTGACGCAGCCCAGCCACGCCGTGTACTTCTACACCAGGCGAGAGGATTTTCTTGCTCTGATTAATGAGAGGCTCTGAAGATTACTTCCACCGTGCAAACTGGCAAGCTGTAGTACTTTTAAGTAACAAAAATGTTTACGGTAATTTATGCTTATAGATTTTTAAAGCAAAATGTCACATCATTTTTTCCCCACCTTACAGATAGAGAAAGTCGGGGCAGTGAGAGATGAAAAGATTTGCTGCAGGGTCAGAGTCAAATCTGATTCTCTTGAAGTCAAGTACTGCTCCAAAGCACAGCAGTCCCAGCAATGAAGTCCTACGTCTGCAGCCCTATGTTTCAGTGTGGGGGAAGAGTTTCAGCCCCTCCATTTTATATCTTACTCCGTGTTGCTGATTTCTGCAGGATTCACATGCCTCAGTCTCATGGAGGTTTCCTTTTTCCTGAGATGCTAAATGCCCCGCAGGTTTCTCTGACAAAGGTAGTAGTGTGGTGTGTTGAAGCACCATTCCCAGTATGTACTAGTGTTTGCCTGCAGCTTCAATTAAGTTTATCTAAACAAGTGCTCTACCAGATGGTCACTTGTAATTATTTTACATTATCACCGCTGAACTGCCCTGTTCTCAGACCAGGCAACAAAACCTCCATTATTTTTGTTTTGTTTCTTTCTGGAAGCATGCAAAGACAAAACGTTAAGTACAGTGTTAGTGGCACGAGGGTATACAGTGCCACTTGTCTTGTGCTTTGTTTTTTCTTTTATTGTCATTGTATGGCATGGATTTCAAGCAATTTTCCCAGAAGTCAGCTGGTTTCCTCTCAGGAAAGGAGAGATGGGGATGGAAGTAGGTATAGGCTGGAGCACTGCCCTTGTTCCAACTCTGCATCACTCTGAGAGCGAGATAAAATGACAAAAAGTGGTTCTAGTCTACTTATACTGATCCGAATTAAGGGTAAATGTGGTATGGTGTTAGATTTGTTTCTCGTGGATTCAATTTTGATTATAAAGAGCAGTGTGGTAGGAACAGGGGATTCCATCATGCTAAAAACAAGAGGTGAGCTCTCCAGATACCAAGAATTCAAGTACTTCCACAGCATCAGATAGGTAATGTCAAACATCTCCACAGTGAAGTTTTTCTGATTAATAATGGAGTAACACTAATTTACACCAGCTGCAGACTTCTACTCAAAAATTAACCAAAATGCTGGTTCATTGCTGTTGGCTACATATCAAATATGAGGTTGAAAAGGAAACAGATCAGTAGCAGAAAATTCAGATAACAATAATGCTCTGCAATAGGGAAAAATACGAAAGTAGGAAGAAATAATAAAAAATGCAGTTCACAGCTCACATAATAGAACTTGAGGAACTACTGTGTAATTAATAAAATTCACAAAGTGTCAATCAAGTAAACAATCTGGTTTAGGGCAGATTGAAAATAGAGGGCCAAATTCTATCTTCAGCTGCTCATATGTGGTTTTGTCTCCAAGGCAGAATTTACTTTATAATCTATGAGTAGATAACAACACAAAACAAGAGAAAGGATGTTTTAGTGGTAGCCACAATGACAGACACGAGGCGAATCTGCTAGATTTAACAGAGCTTTAATTGAGAAGGTTGGTCTTGCGTAACAGCAGCAGAGTAAGCTGCCAATCCTTGAACCTATCCTCTAATAAAATATCATTGTTAATTGTTAGCCCTTATGAATACAGCATTGGTTTCCAGCCAGAGAATCATAAGCAGTTGATTGCCTAGACATAATGGTAACAATTTCCACTAATACCATGTTGCAGCAGTTTAGGGGATGCAGCAGCATGAGAAAGAGATGCAACTGCTTGTGAAGAAAATACTATCTTGCTGGTCTAGCCCATAAGGAGCTTGAATGGCAAATAAATGGTTAAAAATCATCAGATTTTCAGAGTAGGTGAAGAAGGTGGATGAAGAAATGTTTGTCTAGGTTCATCTCACCCTACAAAAATTTAGAACGTAGCTGGGTCCTCTGAACAGAGTAAGAAATAGTGGTTAAAGAGAGATTGTTAGTAGGGTAGCACGCGACTGCTTTTCTAAGATCTCTGGTAAGATGAAAATTGCACATCTACTATGATAATTTCAGTAGTGAATGTGCTTAATGAAACGGATGCAACTAAAACAAAGGGCTACATGGGCATATTTTCTCCTCAAAGCACAGCAGTGCAGGTAGGCATATGGCATAGCTTTCATTTTGCATCATTTAGATGTTTGAAACTGTGAAGGACACAGTAATTTAGCATGTCTTAACATTTCAGATTCAGTACTAGTGGTAAGATTATCAAAGGACATCAGTGAGGCAAAATTTGTAGGAAGAAGCTATGTCTTCTATTTGACCAATAAATAAGAAGAAAAATGAAAGCAACCAAAAGCTTATACACTTTAGGAGTCTGCATCACTCTGAATGGGAGTAGGATTTATGTTCCAGAACATCTGTTACTATTCTTTTCTCTACTGACTTTGGTGGAGATCTCCCAGGCTCCTAGTCCCAGAAAACAAGACGGCTGTATTTTGGAGATGAGAGGGTGACCTGAGACTTCCATATGTAGAGTCTGTGCCCGTGACAAGGATTTCATGGGGGTTCGTGGTTCAGCCACACAGAAATGTAAGGACCTCAGCGGCACATCTAGTCTGTCCTTTGTCTAAATGTTCACTGTCAGGTGTTTCTTTAATGCACATCTAAAACTTTTCTGTGGTAGATATTCCACAACCTCTCTACTCATAACCTGCTCTTATGCTTTTTTTTGCATTATAATTACAAAGTCCCACCTCATACCTAGCGTATTTCTTTTCTTGCTGAAATTCTATACTTCACCAGCAAATACACAGAACAATAGATAACCATCAAGTTTATAATGACTTTTTATAGCAAAGGAAATTAAGCAGGTTCTTCCTTAGTCTTCTCTATCAGTTCCTTTCACCTTCATAAGTCATGTTTTTAAATATCATATTATTTTTGCCCTTCCTTGGGATCTTTCCAGTTTGTTTACATCTTTCCTAAAGTGTGGAGGAAAACGGGACAAAGTACTTCAGTAAGGCTACGTCTGTACTGAGACAAGTCGAGTGGAATAAAGACTGACCTTGTTGTGCTCACGATGCTCCTGTTAGTACATCTCAGAAAGACACTTGCCATTTTTGGAGCACATTGTTTACTCTCACTTAGCCCGGAGTCTGTTACAGCCTTTACCAGTGATTGCACATTTTGTGTTTGTGCATTCTTTCTTCCTTCCTACATCCACTTTGCAGTCGGTATTGAATTTCATCCTATTGATTTCAAACCATTTCTCCACTTGATCAAGATCATTACTGACTGTCAGCTTTTTATCCAGAGTGCTTTCAACCAGCTTGCTGTTGCCCACAGATTTTGTAGCTGGATTTTCTATTCCATCATGCAAGTCTTTAGTGAGATGATTAAATAGAACCAAGCCTCAGCTAGAACTTTATTGAAATGCCCTCCCAAAGTGATAGCAAACTGTTGCTAATTTTGAGTACAGAGGATAATGCACCTACCTGACTAATCTAATGACTCTGTGTCCCTCCTTCGCATAGGAGAACACCGCGCTACACAGTCTCAAAAGCCTTACAAAAGTCAAAATCCATCACATCTACAGCTTCTCCACGCTCCGCGAAGCCAGTTATGCTGTCAGAGAAGTTAATGAGTTTGGTCTGATGTGATCTGCTCTTGACAAATCTAAGTTGTCTGTTTCTTTTCAGCTTATTATGCTTGAGGGGATTAAAAACTAATTATTAATAATTTGTTCCAGTATCTTTCCAGGTGTCAATGCAATGCGACCTTGTCTACAAATCCCCAGGTTCTTCTTTTCCACTTTTAAAAGCTGTTCACCTATTTGTCTTTCCTCAGGCCTCTGGGAACTCGCCATTCTCCGTTAAGTTCTTGAAGATAATCACTAATGGTTTGGAGATTGCTCTAGCTAGTTCCTTAAGCGCTCCAGGGTGTTTCATCAGACCCTGCAAATTTGAATTCATCTGACTTCTTTAAATACCCAGCTCTATCCCTGCTCTTGCCTGTGTTTCTTTCCTCTTGCTCAAGCTAATTGTGCTAAGCATTTTGAACATTTTCTGCAAAGGCAGAAGCATAGAAAGTATTGAATACTTCAGCTTTCTCTGTATCTGTCATTATCTATCTCCTCTTTCTTTGAATCTTTATTATCTTTATCTAGAGCTTTTTCCTATTGTCTTTAAGCTTGAGCAATCTGTGTTTCATTTTGTGCTGTAGCTTCTCAAGGTTTATTCCAGGCCATCTCTTGGCTTGTTCTACACATCCACCGATGCGTTTAGCCTATGTGTATTCAGAGTGCAAACGCTGAATAAATCGTGTCTACGGTGCAAATGTACTCACTGAGTACCGCAGTCTAGAGTTTCTCCCCTCCACCAGTGTGTAATGTATACAGTTTGACATATTGGACTAACTACGCCTGTTCAGAAATTGTATGCAAGGCTGCTGGATCATCTAAGATACTGCTGGGCTTTCTGACTTGACCCGCTTATTTTCTTCCTGTGCACAAAGGCAGCAAGAGGGGGAGATGGTGTGGGAATTTATATCTGAATACAATGAATTCTGTAGATTTCAGAAGTCTGTATTCAGGCTGCCGTATAATTGGGATATTGGCATTATCTTCTCCATCAGCCTGAAATCCAGAGGAGAGAATTGCCTCCAGCTGCTACTGGGACAACTCCTTAGGACTCTATATAAGGGAAAGACTCTATAAAGGGAAAAAAATGAGCATACTGCTTGTGGAATCTTAAATAGCAACATCCTTCAAAGTTACCTTTTTACCGGAAGATTTTCAGAGATATTATTGGAATAGTCATTTTCTTTGCCTTGAAAAGGCTGAGAGACAGCTTATAGGATAGCTTACAATGTACTTCAAAAACCACTGTGTCTGTGCAGCAGAGCTCTGGGAAACTGCATCGTAATAATTACAGTTCTGCAAAAGGATAGGTTTAGTTTGCATTTATTCACTGGAAAGGTGAGAGTTGTTCAATGGCTGGTGCTGACTTCTGAAAGAATGTCGGCCAAGCTGCTGCATCAGGGTTTGTTCAGGGAACATGCCATATTGGTCTGCAGGCCCCCGCTGCATTTATCCTCAGCACTGAGAAGAGAGTTGGTGAGTGCAGCAGAGCTCGCTCTGCTCAGCTTCCCTCCGCTCTGAACCCGTGGGAACCAGCAGAGAAGCTGCTACTCTGACACCGGTGTGTGATGCTGCTCTGGACTTGTCCTGCCTGCTCTGGGGGATCTGAAATTCCCAGAAGACCTGGTTCTTCTGTAAATGTGAACAACTGTTCAGCAGATGAAATGAAATGCTAGTCAAATGAACACGTGTTAGGCATTTCCCCATTGCGGTAGGAAGTGTGCAGGAGCCTCTGATTAACAGTAGCTTTGGGAGACTATTTCTTTCTCCCCTCATGTCCTAAGCCACCACAGTTCCAGTGGGACCTGCAAGGAATTGGCATCTCTGGTTATTGGCTTGTTTGCTGTGTAAAATAGGTAAATATTAGTTCAAGAGTTGATTCAAAAGATGATCTCTCAGGAAGGAGGCTTTATGGAGATGTTACTGCTTGGGGTTTTTTTGTCTGGTAGTGTTGCCTGGAGGCCCGTATTGGTACTCAGGAGTCTGCATGCATGGGTAATAGCAAGAGAGTTTACTGCAGCACAGGAGAGAGAATAAGGCTCATTAAGTACAACACGTTACTAACAGCGGTGTTATTCTGTATCTGAAGTGTTGACAGTAAAGCAAAATAGAATCCACTTTTATTTTTAAACCTGTGACAAATTAGGAGACAAATCTATATGCAGCTGTATCAATTTGTTACCTCCATTTTTCTTTGTAAAGGCAATTTTGATTGCAGAGCTGTCCTGTGCCGTGCTGTAGACTCCACTGAGACTTCATGTTGCACTGAATCAGCAGGCTGTCAAGCCTTGAGAATCACCCATTCAGACAAGGCTTTCACAAAGAGCTAACTATTTCCTAGCCAAGAAAATCCTCTTTCTTAGGAATCCGTAAGAGTCACGCATTGAAACCGAGAAAGGGAATTGCATCTACATGTTTGTCTTACATCAGCATCACTTGTGCTGTCGCAAAATAAAAATGATTGATTTAGTAATGCTTCTACAACGTCTCTGTCTTACAGCCAGTAGTTGGTGGTCACAAAGGGCTCAGGCATTACTGGAAAATCTTATAAACTGGAGCTTTGCAGAAAGGTCTGCTCAGGGTGTTGTGCAGGGCACAGGTGTAATTTTCAGGCATCTTGCTTGTGAAATCTCATTTCTGGCAAAGGGATGCAGTGGAAGTCTAAGCTCAGAGAGTGCCTCAAAACACAAGTTAGCTAATGATTTCTAGAGCTGAAAGGTGGTGTGTGTAAAGGAAGGTATGAAAGCTGTGTGAGACCACAGACATAGACATGTGATTTGGCTTCTACAAGGTCAGAAGCTGCTTAGGTTATACTGAAGTCCAACTGAAAAATGCGCAGGAACCTAGTTTTTAAGTCAGGATTAAGGGAAAATGAAAAATTTGTACAGAATGCTACACATCCATAGTGTGCTCTTGTCCAAAGGCTTTTGGCTTGAATTCATACCACACACAAACTCAATTTGAAACTAAATGTTATCAGCAGACCCCCTAAAATTTGCGTTTGAAGCATTGTTTTCCATTGCCTTATGTCTTATGTAGCTTCAAAACAGGTTTTGTATGCATCTGTGGCAGCTGAATTCTTCAGAAGTTGGAAATTCCATGTACATCAGCCTGTATGACAACAGCAAACCACCTTTGAGTCTTGCTGCAGTGGGAGGAATTGCTTGTAGGAAGAGGCAGTTTTAGTGAAATAACCGGAGTATTATTGGGTTTAAAATGGTTATGGAGTCAGTTAGGAGGCACACTCTACTGTAAGAAGTAGAAAGTAGTGGGCATGAATGCACACTGAACAAGAACAATGCCTTAATCTGCAAAGGGACCCAAGATAGCATCTTCCCCCTCTTCTCTGGAGGCCTCGCCACTCTCACGTGTGGTGGTGAGAGCTCTCGGCACCAGCCTGCAGCAGTCCCGACGAGTCTGCAGGAAAGCAGGATTCAACTTCTTAAAGAACTGTGGCATTTGAAAATTCACTAAATATTGTAGCATCTTGTCCCTAAAGCATGGATTTCTGCTCCATAGTTGTACTCTTTGCATGGCATAGGTTGACTGGAGAAACAGAATCCTGGAGACCTGACTTGGTCAGGATCTGTTATTCTGAGTGAAATGAGGAGCACAGAAAACGACAATGAGTAGTCCTCCATGGAACTGCAGCTTTTCCTCCTCCTAAATATGTTGTGGTCCTTGACATTTGTACAGTTGTGGTTTTTGTTTTCTGTAAAGTCCTTGTCAGTAAAGGACAAGCGAAATACGCAAGCACTCATATGATTAAATACTTGATTTAGTCTGTGTAAACCTTTTGTCTTAGTTAAATATCCATTTGGAAGCTTTGATAGCTTACCATGTGAAAACATGAATTCAGGTCTATGGATGAGATTCTTAAAGTGGTTGGGGGGGATGCACAGGCCGAGAGCTGTTTCAGATGTCCAACTGTCTTCCCACGCCAGTCCCAAAGGCTGTCAGGTTAGCAAGCACTCAGAATTCGAGAGCATCGCTAAGGCAGGTAAGTGTTTCCCAGCGGTGTTCAAGTATACGAATAAGATATACTCAGCTAAATAATTTAAAGAAGGCTGCTTTTATAGCACTGGTGAAACTTTCTGAAGCAGAAAGGTATCTTCCCTTATATTTGTTAGCATTTTATTTATTGTTCTAAAACCCCCACATTTTTGTGAACAAATATATTAATAAATACAATAGTGTTGAAATATCTACTCATGTGCAATTATGTTTGCTGTGTTGCGTAGTCAGTGTGATTACAAAGCCCCTACAGAAAGTCATACTAACAGCTAGCAGTGTTACCGCTTTGTCCCAAGTATATAATGATTTCTAGCACTAGCTACAGAATTGATCATTCCAAGCCAGGAGAAAGTAGCCAGATTAATATGACAATGTGAAAATGTATGTTGTTCCCCACTGACCCAATACTGCAGAAATGTGTGTCTTACATACAGCGGAAAGGAAAAAAACAACCCTACCACTTAAATGAATTGAAGAAGTGTTACCTTCCCATAGCTCTTGGAGTCTTATAGACCCCTTTCTCATTAGGGACCGTCAGCAATAAAAGCAGGACTGAAACTGTAGTGATTAGTGAACTCTAGGTAATTAAAGAGTTGATTAAAAATTGCTTGTGTATGTGTGAAGATGCTTTATATATTTTTATACAAAGTTTGGTTATTTTCAATAGATCAAGAAGGATCCCTAGGAGTCGGGAGCCAGGTGCACTAACTTGACTGTTCTGCCTAAAAGAGTGGCTGTAAATCTTATGTATCACTTTGTTACTATGGCATCAGGAGCTACGCATCTACCTCTGCTGGCACTTCACTGAGCTGACTTCCATCACCTGTGTCATTTAATCTGTCCCTTGCTCTTTCTTTCTTATTTCTTGGTCTTATGTTCCCTTGCGCTTTTCTTACGTCTTATATAAGCGCACGCATAGAGATATATATACAAAGTTTTCTGGTTTGTTTTTTTTTTTTTATTCCTGTAAACTGGCTTGTTAATTTGAACGCTCAAGAAGATTGGGTTTTGTTTACAGTGAGGTATGCAGTCACCACTGCATGCAATCAAGGTTTGGTTGCCCGGCACAGAGCTTCAGGACCTACATTTACCTTTCCCCAAAGTGATCCTTCAGTTGTGTCGGCTTCTGTCAACTTCACATCTCTTGATGAGGCAGGGTTTACGCTTACTGTGCGTACCCCCCAAGAGGTTTTGCTACCATCCCGTGTCCACGCTGTTAGTTTCAACATCCTCTGTTAGAAGAATCTGGGGAAGGGCTCCTAGCTGATAAAAAGAAATCACTGAAGCAATAAACTTCCTTTGTGCAGTTTTGTTTTAGGATTCCCATTTGGAAATCTGATAGTGTATGGGTTAAATGTTTGACCTTTATTTGATGTACTAATCCAGTTCAAAGCTTTCTAAAGGTTTGTCTCACTTTTGCACTTTTAAGAGTTAAGAAATGCATAATAGCTAGTGAAAATGGACAGTGTTTCAGTAGGTTGAGTAAAGCAGTCAGTATGAATTGAAGTAAGATGATTACTGATAAACTGCTGTTATAAATTTGGCTATCTTTCAGGGGACTATTGATCTTTCCAAGCCTCAGAGAATGTGTTGTTCCCAGGTTGCGTACACAGTCTCTCATGTCCATATAGGTCACTGTGGCTCGGAGCGGAGCTAGTGCAGATATGGAACAAAACTGCAACAAATTTGGCAAGGCTGGAGTGGATGCTCTGGACTGTTCGTGCTACCAACAGTTCATCTTCAAAGAGAGCAATTCTCTTGTGCAGTCAAGGTTAAAATGAAGTCTATTAATTTCTGGAAAGATCATGAGAACAGGACAAGTCAAAAGAATTGTCCATTGAGGAGTCTATTTTTGTTTCAATAATGCTCTTTTGGAGCAATTTAAACTGAAATCTGAGCAGGCTTGAGGTCTCCATTTTATAATGGTGAAGGCTAGTACACTGCTCTTGGGCTCTTCTCAGCTGGCCGCCTTTGTTTTCAGTAGGTACTGCACTTGTGGAAGTGATAATATGGCCCGTAATGAGTAAACCTGTCTACATGCTGCATATGTCTCAAATCAATACAGTGGTCTGGTAATGGGATCACAGAATCATGGGATGGCTGAGATAGGAAGGCACTCTGGAGATCATCTTGTCCAACCCTCCTGCTCGAAGCAGAGTAAGAGCCAGTTGCTTATGACATTGTTCAGTTGGGCTTTGAGTATCTCCAAGGATGGAGACTCCACAGCCTCTCTGGGAAACCTGTGCAGTGTTTGACCATACTCTGGGTAAAACAGTTTTTTCGTATGTTTAAATGTTCTTTCCTGTATTTCATTTTGTGCCTGTTACCTCTTTTACTGTCATTGAATGTCACTGAGAAGAATCTGGCTTTGTCTCCTTCACTCCTTCCATGAGGTATTCGTACACATTGATAGGATCCCCCCTGAGCCTTCTCTTCTCCAGGCTGAACGGTCCCAGCTCTCTCAGCCTCTCTTTGTGTGAGAGATGCTCCAGACCCTTCATCATCTTTGTGGCCCTGTTCTGGACTCACTGCAGTACGTCCCTGTCTCTCTTGTAGTGGGAAGCCCAGACCCTGCTTCCGCTCATTCTATGCTTCCTTTTTTATGTTTTTGTGGGAACCTCCCTGTGCATCCATGCAGACCTTCTGTGACCTCCTTTGCTTGACTTACTGCAAGGGCCATCCTTGGGTTTGGAAAACATGATCTTTGAAAAGTACCTCATCTACAGCTGGGAAGCAGAATTTACCTTAGCAGCTCAACCTAATGTGCAAAACTACTATTTTCCTTTGTGCTTCAAGGAACTATCTGCATATTTTGCCTGGTATTTTTCAAGAAACCTTAAGGAAACAAGGCATCCAGCTGGCATTGTATCAGAGTTATATGGTGACTGGAGCATCCTAAAGGTTTAGAGTAAAGCAATATTGCTCATCTTCCCAAAGGCAAAATGCATAGCCTGTTTGATGTCATGATTTTTGACACAGCTTAAAAATACATGATTAAGCACTTGGCTTTTGCATTTTCTTTCTCGGTCAGATATTGGATCATTTTTTCCATTTTTACTTCAGCCCCTGTCTTTATGCTATATAGTCATTTTGACACAGCAAGCTCCCATGTAAAATTCGTAATGTGTCCTTTCCACTGAAGTCTTTTGTGGCAAAATTTCCACAGGAATGAGATTCTTCATAGCAACCCTACATTTTAGAGAATGATATAATAGTTTGGGTTGGAAGGGATCTCCAAAAGTCATCTAGTACCCCTGCAATGAGCAGGGACATCTTCAGCTAGATCAGGTTGCTCAGAGCCCCGTCCAGCCTGACCTTGAATATTTCCAGTGATGGGGCATCTACCACCTCTCTGGGCAACATGTTCTGGTGTTTCGCCACCCTTATTGTAAAAAATTTCTTCCTTATATCTAGTCTAAATCTACCCTCTTTTAGTTTAAAACCATTACCCCTTGCCCTATCACAACAGGCCCTAATAAAAAGCTTGTCCCCATCTTTCTTATAGACTCCTTTAAGTATTGAAAGGCCACAAATTTTAGCTACTATTGCTTACCTTTGAGTTTTCAATCTATTTCCCTATGGATTAGATAGGGAGTTTCTAAGTTTCCACAGGGTGTACAACTGCCTGAGACCAGTTGCAGCTGCGTGATGTGGAAAATTGTGTCACTGATCCCTGTTCCTGATTCTTAACTACAAGAATTGCTGTTGCTCCGGGCTTATTTGGGACTGATGCAGGGGACTTGTTTTTACTGCAGTGTTCATACCCATGCTATGTTCTTTTTTGAAGGCTGGAGCAAGGTGGCATCCTCTGGAAGGAAGAGGAAAGCCAGCCTGCCCTTGAGGAGCTTTTTGGCACTGAAGGGGTGTGTTGGGTTGATTTTGGCCAGCTGCTAGACACCCACCCAGCCGCTCTCTCACCTCCCCTCCTCAACAGGATGGGGCGGAGAAATAAGATGAGAAATCTCGTGGGGTGGGATTAAGACAGGGACATGATTTACCAATTACCATCATAGGCAAGACAGACTCATAGACTCTACTTGCGGAAAATCGGATAGTGATTAATTACGTTCTGCCACTCACATTCAAGTTGCCTCCTACCTCTGGAACTTCGAGAATTTGTTTATGTATGTTACAATTTCACTACCAAAAACAAGCTTTAGTAGGTGCTACTTAGTGCAGTAAAAGTCATCATGTTTCATTTGTAATTAATTACCTGTGAAGGGTTTGTTTATAAGAGCTTTATAAATCTGGCTGTCCTATAATGACTTTTTCATTGGTAGATCTACTTCTCCTCATCAGAGAGCAAGACAAAATGAAGAAAGCTTCCACAGCATGAGGCTCGGTATAGGAATAGAGGCCATAGATGAGTTTGCCTATTAACTGAAAAAAATAATATTTGGGGAAAATTCACCTTAGATTTATTAAATTTCAACAGAGGTGGGGGAAAAAGACTGTGAAATGAAAATCAGAATATCAGACAGAGAGTAAATGTGTTGAATTCCCATTGGAAACTGTAGAGTTTATGGACACAGTTAAGTACTTCCCTGGATGGTGATATCAGCCTGCCTGAATCTGTATTGCAGAACTGGGCAGGTGTGTAAAAAAAGCTGAACAAGCTTTGCTTCCTTTCTTCTGCAGGGGCTTGAACTTGGAATGCACACAAAGAAATACTCTTTTAATATTTTTTTTCAGTATTTTGAAAACTGTAATCAAGAAATCACCTAGAAACAAGCGGCCCGTTCTCTAAATCGCCAGTGCACAAATAGAAGACTTCTTACATACAAGTTACCAAGTGTTTCTGAAACAGAAAATGTGTGCTATCAGACGGGAAGTTAATGTTCACCATAAGAATTTTAATATAAGCTAGAACTAAAGTAGAGCTGCATGATCAGTCAGTTATATTGCCAAAAATCTGCCTTGATAATTTAGTATAAGTGGGCAAAATGCCTTCAGGATTCAGTGTATGCGTTAATAAGATAAGCAAATACAAACTTATTGCTCTTCGAGTCATAAAATTTTAATACAAAAAATACTAATAAGGAAGACAAGTCAAAGCTAGTTAGGTATTCATCGAATTACCTTATAGAGAAGACAACAAAATTAGCCTCCTATTGATATGATGATAAGCAAACACAAATGCATAATTTTCCAGTTCACAAATCTTCTATATAAAATGCCATTAGAAAAGGAATGCAAAACTTACTTTCAGGTGCATTAGTTTTCAGAGGCCTTAGAGGAAACTCTACAAGAAAAAAATGCCACAACAAACCTACCAAAAAACAACCTGCCTTATTGTAGCATCGACAAAATGTTAAAGGATTAGATGAGGGGTTTAATGCGCTGCTCTTACTCAAAACTTCATGGAGTAGTGATAGAGCAGGAGAGGCTCTGGGTGAGTGGGGAAGATGGTCCTGCAGTGGAGTACCTGGGGTGAAGAGCACCCCAGGTAGTCTGGCAGCAGGAGAGTGTAGCCACCCACCAGCTGCGGAGCTCCTCCGCAGTTTGGTCTGCGAGGGAGACCAATCCTTTGCGCCCTTATCACCGAGTGAGCACACAGGCTGGGGACTTGGTCTGATACGGGGATCTGACGCCAAGTGCAAGCTTTTAACCTTTTGAAATTTCAGTCTCAAATAGTCACAGAAGGCAACCGGGAGTGAAAATTATTTCATTACAGTTCTCGTCAGACTGAATCACTATCTAAATCACTCAGCTTTTCGGCGCCGTTCTTGTTATTTTCCTTGTTAGTGTGCGCCACTGTCAGAAAAGAGAGATTATTTAGTGCCTTCAGAGCCCAGCACTTAAGAAGAAAGTTAACTGCAGAAAAACACATCCTGGGTAAGGGATTGTTTATTGTACCATATATCTCGTGCTTTACAACGTGTGGAAATCGTAGTTTAAATTTGTTCCCTATGCAAGTATTTGAATCCTTTGGGTCTTTACATACGCTAGATTAGTATGCCTCACGTTACAGAAGCTGCACAGGCAGTTTACAGCACAAGATGGGGTATAGCAGGGTACCTGGTTGGTGATTGCAGTGTTGTATGGATATTGCTAAATGGACTTTAATCAAGTCTCCCGGTTCCAGCCTGCCCCTGGGAGCACAGGGCTGAGTGTACTGAACTTCCATGTATTTATTGTGCTGCTGACTTGGGTTTTGTAGCTTGTGTTAATGCTATGATGGTGAAACTGTAGCCAGTACTTACTGCAGATGGGGGGGGGCGGGGCTTAAATCCAAGGATGTCCAGATTTATGGGGCACCTACAGATAGATAAACATTTTAAAAAAATATTTCCTGGCTGCATCTGTAGGTGTATTTAGAGTATCATAACTCTAGTTAAGTACTATAACTCTAAATGAATATACCAACATAACTCATACAGCCTATAAATCAGCTCCCTCTATAGACTCAAAAACAAAAAAATGGGTTTTGCTACCATTTCCCATGGAAATATTTTGCAGTATTGTTAAATTTTCACGCAACCATAATACGTTAGTTCTGTTAGCAGTGTTGACTCCTGTTAGCAGCCCGACTGTTACGGAGGTGCTGAGATTGTTACTGATGCTAAAGCAATGAACCTGGAAGGGCTCAGCTTTTAAGTTCAGCAAGCTTCCCCCTTCCCATGGACTGGAGATTATTGCAAAGGTCGTAAGGCTCACCTTTTCAGTTGTTTCATACCACTTTTACTGACATCGATTTAAGCCAGGGTGCTGGACAGGAATACAGGGCACATTGGATATGCTCTTAGCTCTGTCACCAACTATATCCGATAAACTGGACAAGCCATTTCACGTCTCCATGCCCCATTTTCCCCACCCAGTAAAACCACTTTTGCAAAGCCAAACTCTGTGACACCGCTAAATGTGTTTTGAAACAGATGAGGAAAACATATAAACCCCTGCTCTGTAAAGCGGGAAACGTGTTAAGCAGCATGTAGACAGTATTATGTTTGCTCCTGTGGCTTCTAAAAACTCTTACCAGATTCTGATTTTCAACTGTTTTATTTTCTCCCGACTAACTCTCCTTTTGAAATGAGTTGTTGCGCTTGTCACCTTGGGACTGACTTGCTGATAAAACAACAGACAAAGGCGGTGACCCCGTACAGTCGGATGTCTCAGACGCGTGCGATAATCTGTGGTGATGCTGAGCGTGTCTAGAGGCTCATTCTAGCACTCTCCACTAAGGCTCTCTGGAGCTGTTTCTGCAAATGAGAAAGACTAGAAAGCCCTTGAGGTCACGGCGCTTTGCTAGATATAAAGTAAAGTTAAAGAAAATACCAGTTACGTTAAACTTGGTGTAAATTTTCCAAGGTGAGCTCACAGAACTACTTTGCAAAGCGATGAGGTCTACAGTAGGAAATGCAGACTGTTTGCGGGGCTTTAAAGCTCTCAGTCCATCATCTTTTCTGACGACTGAGTTTGATAGAATTGGAGCTGGGCAGCGAAAGAATCCAAAGGGTAAGGCTTCATCCAGGGCCTCAAGATGCTGATCTAGTCAGAAGAATATGTTTACATTAATTTTGTTTTTACCAACTTCCTCGTTCTCTTTTAAAAAAAAATAAATTTGAAAGCTATGCTTTCTCAAATTCAAAAGCTGAGGCCAATAAAGAGTTCATAAAGCTTGGGGACGAGGCATTCATTTGGGAAGCATAACTTTCTTTTTTCATTCCCTGCTCCAGTAGATACAGGTACTTGTAACCACACGTTGTGATGATTATGGCAGTCTTGCAGGAGCCGGTGTTGGGATTCAGATCCCAATAGGTGAAAAGAGGATTCGAATCTGAATCCGCCTTTTTCTGGCCAAATATAACAGTTGTTTATCCCCCCCTTCTCCTCCTCCTTCCCTCCTTCTTTCATTTGTCCTTCCCCCTCCCTGCACCAGAATCATTCGACAAATGCAAATCAAGATTCACAAATACCTTGAAACATCGTTGCTGAAGAAAAAAAAAAATGTTCTCTGAAAAGAAATAATTAAATGAAATGTCAAATTCTGCAGGGCTGATAGGGCATAGGCGATACAAATTTGGAGTCAGCAGTGACAGCTGCCGAAGGAAAGGCGAGGTTGTAAGTGCTCTTAAGGTAATGCTGAGGACAGGTCAAAATGGTTCAAGCCGTGTTTTGCAGGAGGGGAGGGGACTTGCCTTATGGTGGTGGGCTCCATGCAACCCGCTCCTACCTGCTTCTCTAACTCTTCTCCTGCCACTACTTTGTGTCACGGCCGGGCTGCTTGGTGCGCTCATCGCTGCAAGGGCAGGGCAGGGCTGCCAGCCGTGCAGCGGGATTCCTAGTCAGGAGATTTCTTTTCAGTGTTGTCCCTTCTCATCTTGAGCTGATGTTCCCCCTCGCTACGATTGTCGCTGCTGGTGTTACAAGTTGCCCCGGCATAGGGAGCAACTGCAGCATTTTATGGATGAGAAAACCTCCACGTTTTCTGCCTTGTAAATAAATGCCGGCGAGTTGCCACGCTTGGTATTCAGGCCTTCTCTGCTGAAAACACACCACACCAACCAACAGCGCAGGGGGAAGGGAAGGTCTGAGAGCAACTGAATTCCCAGCAGTTCACTGTGTGGGGGACAAAGCCTATGTAATTAAAATTTACTGATGCTAGGGATAATGAATGTTATTTACCTGGACTTGTTTTTAGAACATAATGAGGAGAAAGTTTTAGAAGGTGGGTTCTGGAACCCATCAAAAGGAGAAAACTACCCACCTAAACAGGCAACAGGGGGTTTTGTTTTGGGGTTCTTTTTGGGTCTCTCACCGCCAACCCCTCCACCCACCTTGTGGTTGAATATGAACCTGGCCAAATGATTCTGGCCAAATATAGTTTTTGAGTCCTCTCGTGTCCCCCAGCTCCTCTTCCTCCTTCAGTCATTTTGTCTTTTTAAAATTTTCTTATTGAAACAATTTGATGAATGGGAATCAGGATTCACAAATGTCTTCTGATTCCGTTGATATCTAGAGCTTTAAAAATAGTCTGAATGGGAAGGAATAACACTATGTGTGTTTAGAGGCTGCTGCCTGCAGGAGTTCAGTGAGGCAGGGTGGAGATGAGGAAGGATCTGTTGACAGCTCGACAAACCCCCATATGTCCTAACAAGAAAACTTGGGAATCTGGTAAGAAACCCGGAGACATCAGCAATGGGAAAGTGTGTACTTGAGCTGAAGCTGGCACCTGAGGTTACCTGTGGGTGCTCCTGCTGTGTAATCATTATTTTTAATGCTGTGTGGGATCTCTCTAACTGATCTAGTTATATTAGGTCTTTCTAGCTTGCTCTTCTTCAGTGGGATGTTCAAGAGAAAGAGCATAATACATTGACTGCCACTGTGAACTGAATTAATCTTTATTAAGTAGATTTTAGACGGGGTTGTCCAGATCTGAATGAAAGGGTATGTTGATTTAAAAAATGTGAGTGAAATTTCTTAGACACACGCGTCAGTCCATAAATATTCCTATACCATTTCTCAGTTAATTTAGTCAAAATGTGTATGTCAAAGCAAAGAGAGGAATCCTGGCCTGAACGCCGTACTGAAATCAGGTTGTAATATATTGATAGCCCAGCAAAAAGGAATAATTTGCTATGAATATTTTGGCCTTTAAATACATGAATGTATTTCTAAATCCAGTCTTCCTCCGATTGATCTTTCACCACGAGCTTGATATTCAGCTGCGTTTCAGAGAGTTCATGGTCAGGTTTCTCTTACCTTTTTCCAGACGATGTCAGAGCATGCTCTTTCTTTTACATTTGGTTCTCTCTTTACCTAATGGAGAAGTTATTTAACCTGCTTAACAGTATATTAGTGAAGCGCTGCTTCGGTGCGTAGTTTGAGCTTTAGAAAGGGTTGATATAAAGGCATTCCTAAATGATTTGAATGCTACAGTCTGATGTTAGCAGTTCCTTCTGTTCACATACTTGGAGTTGGGAAGAGTGTGCCTTTTTTGGTAGACCATATGTTTAATAAGTAAATGACCTTGATCTCTTGATTGGAAGAACATCGTTCAAGCCTGTGAACAGCATGTGACTCATGAGCTGTTTAAGGCTTTCTCTTCTGAGTTTGACTACTGGCAAACACATTGCTGAAGGTCTCCTTGCAATGTCAGACCTCTCCCACGAAATGCCACGCACGTTGTAACAGTCACAGAACAACGACGTGCTCCGACATGCACTTCTCCATCTGAAGTGGTACCATGATGTTGACCAAGGTTGCCATCGACAGTTTGCTCTGTGTGCTGTTTTTGATTCATTTGATGACATATAAAAATAGCTCATACTCAAAACAAGCCATGCGATGTTGTGTTAACATACGCCCCACGGTGTGGTTGCTTAGCATGAGCCGGTTTGCATATGTATAATTCTCCAGAAGCGCTCCTTTCTGAGTCTAACGGGTCTTATGTTATGGTTATGTGTTGTGTTATGTTATGTTGCATTGTGCTATGCTGTGCTGTGCCATGCATGGGTGCTAAGAAACAGACGAGTCCTTATTCTTTTGTCACCTGTATGATAAAGCGTGTTTCTTACCAGTGCCAGTATCATCCTTAAAAACAAGGTAACATCCCTACTATCCAAAATACAAACTCTTGAAGTCGATGAATTTCATCGTGCTGCTAGGAATTAATATTTGTGGTACTACGATTTAATAGCCACAACGCTTTTTTCTTACAGATGTTATATCAGTGAAAGTCTTAATATATTTTCTGTAATTTTTTGAATTGTTTGCATGAGATGAATGTACATCAGGAGACAAAAAGCCGTTACCTGCCCTAATATTCCTTAGAGAAAAAGGAGGTTTCAGGTTTTATAATAGTCTAGTGGAAAAACAATCTTGTAACTCCTTTTTTTTTTTTTTAATGTGTGAGTTCAGGAAACTAAATAACAGGGAAAGTGATCCACAGGAATTCATATGAGTCTAGGATGTAGAAATATGCTTGTCAGAAAACTATTAGGTTGTTCAGAACTTTTCTTACATTTCTGTCGTTTGCACAGATAATGTGTTTTTTCAAGAACTTCCTAGGACTTTATTATCAACGTCCAATCCTTAGAACAAAAATACTAACAAAAAATTTAAACTTTATATGTTGAATTGTGATGAACGTGAGAGGGTGAATAACTCAATTGATTAAGTATTCATTGCACCACCTACTTTAATCTTGAGAGTTGATGCATGATGCACAAATGTAATTAGATTATGCACTTTTAGTTCATATGTAAAAATATCTAATTTTTTTCTGAAAGTACCAAGTTGAAAATTCAACGACTAACAGCTGTGTAATATTGTTTTAAAAACAGGAGTTTGGAATGGGAGGCTGTTTAGTTAAATGTGGGCTATTAAAAGCTTTAGATTTCTCAAAAGCATGCTAAAAGGCTAAAGACTTTTCCCTGTCTCTTTTTAAAATGAGCTTTCTGCTTTTGAGCATGTTATTTTTTCCACCCAGCTTGTTATTCACAGTTACAGACATTCTTGCTAGATATGCTTTTCTTTTCCTAGGTTTTCAAAAGTTCTCCAAAGTTCCCCTTGATTCTCCAAGAGCAGCACTGCAAAAGTCTTATAATCCAACTGATTCAGGTACCCAGACTAGTGCTGAAAATCTAGCCTAAAAAAAAGGCTAAAAACCCTTTGCGTTATAAATTATCCTGCAGACTTCTTTGGAACCCAGTCTGGGACCGTGAAACTGAAAGACTGGCTTTTCCTGTGATACCTTAGTAGCCATTATAAAATAATGATCTGATAATTTTGAACAGTAAGAATAAGTATTTAGGGATATGTGGTTTGCTTTCAAGATTAGAAGGTATTCAGCTGTAGGAATTGCACAGCATTTTTAGTTCAAATTCACTGGGATGCACAGTTATCTTTTGCACTTGCTATGAAAAATATTATGAACAAGAGTTGGTTCTGTTTTGTTTTTTTGGGGTTTTTTTGGTTTGTTTTTTTTTTTTTTTTTTTTTTTTTAAATTCAAAGCAATATTCCTTCAGTATTCCCATGTTTCATTCACTTTTATCTTGAGTCTGAACACTGCATGGTTTTGACAAAAAACCCCGTGTTTATTAAAACTGACCTTAGGTTTGCCGGAAAGGTTGAAATATATTATGGGCTGAATTTTGAGAGGAACCTTAAGAGAAGACAATTTCCCTGGCTACAACTTGTCATTACAAATGTGTCACACTACTCCCGTATTGTGCTTAATTCAGTGTAGGTGGCAAGTTTATATTGTGACATAATTCCCGTGCCTCTCTTTTAACGGTGTCTTTTTTCATTATTAAGAAATTAGGGTTTACAACTTCTACAAATACTAAAGCATGTCAGATCCAAGGAAAGTCTTCAAAATGAACACTTGGCGATGTTTTAATGATTAGAAATTTGGGTGGAGCTTCAGATGTAATCCCTCTTTAATTTGTGTGGATTCTTACAGCTGTCTGCATAGACTGTTACGGTATTTCTTAATTTTGCAAACTATCATTGCACAAAAATACCTAAGTTAATTTTGAATGATGCAACCTTGGTACTAGAAGCAATCTAGTTGCCTTAATGCTGCGTTCTTCGTAGGCTTTACTGAGTTTCTTTTTGCTTTTGTCATGTGGGAGCATTCATAATGTATTCAGTGGTGTAAGATCCTGATTGCACGGAAGTTGATGTGATTTGTTTTTTAAAGGACAGTTTTGTTTTTTTCCTTCTACGTAGCCCTCTCCTCTCCCCTTTTTCTTTTAAGCCATCCATACCATCTTTTTAACGACAGGGAAGGTGAAACAAGCCGTAATTTTTCAAGTCTCCTGTAAATGTGGTGAAAAGCAGAGAGAGGAAAGGGGGAAGACTATTGAAACTGAATAGTGCGCACAGCTAGATCTGGGTTCTAGAGGAGAACGTGTCCCCTTCACAGCAGATGCTTTCCCATGGAAACACTGCACAAATGTAGGACCGCATCTTTGATCTGGCACTGTGAGGATATGCATATGAGATGACATAAACCTGGCTCCATTTGCACACTATCTTCAAGTAGTTTACAGGGTTTATTTGCACACCTTTATCTCTATAAACCTTTGTCTGCTTTACCTTTTATATATGGCTATTTGCTTTAACTCATGTTTTGATCTTGTTTGAGTTAAAAATTATTTTGAGGTAATGGACAAACATAGAATCACAGAACTGTTTTGGTTGGAAGAGACCTTTAAAATCATTGAGTCCAACCGTTAACACTGCCAGGTTACCACTAAGCCATGTCCCTCAGCACTACATCTACCTGTCTTTTAAACACCTCCAGGGATGGTGACTCAACCACTTCCCTGCGCAGCCTGTTCCAATGCTTGACAACCCTTTCAGTGAAGAAATTTTTCCTAACTTCCTCCCTCCTCCTCATTTCCATAGGGAGAGAATAACATATCCTGACCTCTTTCTATGTCCTGCCTGCTAGGCTCAGATTTTCTTTAGGTTAAGTTGGTAATATTTCACAAAGGCAAACTGGTCAGTGGATGGTTATGAGGCACTCCCTGCTTCTCGGTGCCCTTCCTTGCCTGTACACCATGACGCAGCTGAAAGCCAGCTCAATTTTCTTCTTTCAATGCCTATCATCTATCTGCTGAACAAGCCACATGCAGGTTGATTCAGGAGGATTAAAGGATGAAAACTGAGAGCGCAGGAAAATCTCTAATATAATAAGGAAACATATTTTTCAGTTCCTGCTGTTCTTTCTTATTACTCTATTTCCCAGTGTATTCACTTAATCTGCTGCCCTAATTTTGACATTTTTAATTTATCCATTAGCTGTGATTAAGATCATACTGCATTCATGAGGAGTGACTTTGCTTGCCAAGAAGCTTTCCTGAGGTATTACAGCTCTAGCAAGGGGCCATACCTCACTGTAGTCAAGTTTAATTGTTCCTAAAATGTTTATTTAGAAAAACCTGCAAGTTTAATTCCAACTCTTTCCTTACTAATTAAATGGTATTTGTTATCTGTATAGCCATGTAATGTAATTATTTCGTTACCAGAAACATGATGTACTAAAAGTCTTGCAGGAGTACAACCCAGTAGGGCAGATTTGATGAACAGTTTGCCATGTAGTTTGTGCTTTCATCATAAAGCAAATTTTACACGTTATTTGAAAAACACGGGATGCAAGGGTTTTATGAGACAGTTACGTTTTCCACAGTGTAAAAGGAACAGTTACATGTAAGGCTTACATATGGTCCTCTCTCTGATGACCAGTGACAGGACATGGGGAAACGGAATGAAGCTGTGTCAGGGAAACTTCAGGTTGGACATTAGGAAATGGCTCTTCACTGAGAGGGTTCTCGGTCTCTGGAACAGGCACCCCAGGGAGACGTGGTTACGGCACCTAGCCTGTTGCTGTTCATAGGGCACCTGGATGATGCTTTTTAGTCATATGGTTTAGTTTTAGGTAGTCCTGTGAGGAGCAGGGAGTTAGACTCAATGATCCGTATGGGTCCCTTCCAACTTGAGATACTCTGTTTCTATGATATAAAATACAAAAGTGTAACAGGAAGAACCTTAAAAAGGGAATACATCATATATATGGAGCAAAGAATTTATTCATAGTACAATTAATACTCTAATGTACTCCAAATTAGCAAATGAATATACAAAAGCCTCATTTAATAACACAGTTAAAATTGTTACACAGAGACCTGATTTCTCTCTATCCCTTTTCTCTAGTGCTATGCTCTAGCCCCCAGCTCTGGGTCCTGTGGTTGGCAGCTTCAGCCTGCCTCCAGCAGAGCAGAAGCGGGGATGTGACAAGTCTCGGGCCACCTCGAGGCCTTCACAAGGAGCTGTGTGATGTTTGTGGTAGAATTTCTGCCTTCTCAGCCTGGAGTCTGGGTTTCTATATTTCTTTCTCATCATAGTTTGATTCTTTTTCATTGATTTCTTGTTCAAGTTTGGAAGTTGCAGTCCCAGCATCAACTAACGTAAAGGGCTATTGTTTTTATGCAGAGACTACCTGGGTTTGTCAGACCTTTGCCGTGTACTATTACTATATTTGCAGAATTTAAGATAAAACAGATTAGAGAATCATCACTCGACCCACCAGATGACTGCTAAAACATGCTAAAGCCAGCTGAGGCCAAGGCAATCCCAAAGAACTGCAGAGACCATGCGCTGTCAAATCAGTGCAAAACCGATGGCGTTTTATTATTTATGGCAAAAATCACATTTACTGGGTTATAAGGGGACAGTGCCTTTACAATTGGCCATATGCTGTTCGGCAGTGAAGGCTGATTTATTGCTCCATGTGGAGAAAAGAGGACATGAATACAGCTGCTCCAGGAGCAGAACGTTACAGATATGCGTAAGTGTGATAGCACAAGCTGCACGGCCTTAACACAATAGACACTTGAGATGTAATATTCTCAGTGCCAGAAAATGCCTCCTGCTAACTTCAGTGGGGCTGATGAACGAGAGTAAAAAAGGAGGGTGGGATCTTTATTATGTAGACTTGAAATTCTTAATTAGGTTACTTTCTGAACTTGAAATTGTTGAAGCATTTCCGAGAATCCAGCGTTATTCACACCATGTCACACAATGCAGCCAAATTCAATTTGCTAGTATTGACACTGCTTTATTTTTTTTTTATTTTTTTTTTTTAACATTTTAAAGCAGAATCATGCCTGACTCTGTGCTATGGGAGGGAAGAAAGGATACAGAGATTGCCTTTTCACTCGTACCGCTACGTAATAGTGAAATATATTACAGCATTTGCTCTCTCTTGGATAAAGAATTTGCTGATAACGTACCTGGGACTCTGACTGTGGTCAGAGCTGCCCTGGTTGCCTGAAAGTATTTCTTAAGCTGGGAGGGACAGACAGTATTGTGACACCAGAGTGCTCTTTGCCCTTAAACTCTGTCTGCTTTGCACTGGCAAAGTGCAAATTTCCCTGTCTGACACTAAGGCAGGCCACCTGCATGCTCTTTCTGACATTGAGAGTCTGTTTTTTTGATGTTGTATCAAAGATCTTGCGTCATTATAGTCACAGAAACATGGTTCTTGAGATCGCATATCTGTTTGTTATTGTTATCTACTTATGTTGATTATGTCCTAAACTCTCAGGCACAGTTTTTAATCTGATCTGGGGAGTTTGAATTCTCATCTGCTATCAAACAGTTGATGAATGATAGCTGACCAAGCTGAAATGATCAGATCTTCTAGCTGGTACTTTCAAGATACACTAATGGCTCTTCTTCTGTCATCAGGGGCATGGCCAAGAGATTATTTCAAGGCATGTAGCTGAACTTCAGCTGCCTGTTGAGTTTAGAATGCAAATGCCCTCATCTGCTGTTTCTGTTTGTCTATTTTAGGGCAGAAAATAAGTGAACGTTATGTATCTAGAGGTCTTTCATCACGTACAGAAAATTTTAGCAATATTTTTTGGCTAGATGTTTTTTCTATTGATTACTGAAAATGATTAAGAGCTACTATCTGTAGTGTTAGTAATTATATGCATTCAGCAGGTGCTGAATGAGAGTGTACAATGTACACAAGGCAATTGAGGAAAGTCTGAAAATCAGAGTTACCTTCCACCCTGCTATAGCTCTGCAACTGTACGGTTTTGTCTTCCCCTCCCACATAATTTCTATATTCTTTGCAAAAAGATGAAATTCGCAGTATGCCACACAATGATCAGATTCATGCCATTTCAGAAAAGTGTTTGGAAGTAAATATTTCTGTCATTTGAAGGAATTTCTTTACAACTGTCAAGGTAAATTACTGCGTTCACGTTGGCTCCCAGACTAGCAACATGAGTGCACAACAGCAGTGCAAGTTGTCCCTGTACAACGTGCTAATGTGCCCTCAGGAAAGGTGGCATGGGGATTTAAAATTAAGCTAAACTTATTCTTTGGCTCTGTCACCAAGAGGAGCAAAAATGATGTGGAAAATGTGGCGGTTAAATTAGGGAAGAATAGTAGATAATGCTTTTATGTACCTGAAGGATGTAACGCTGGTTGAAGAGGAAGGGTTTGACAATGGGTCTGAAGAAGGAAATAATGAGAGGAAATTATTAAGTGAAATTTAGATTGAATATCAGGGAACTTGTCGAGACAGTGAAATCTCTTACAACCTGGAATTGTCTCCCAAAGGAAGACGCTGAAACTTAATTGCTTTGGGCATTTTTAACAAGTCTTGTCAAGCTGCGTGGAAGAAAAGTAGAGAACAATCACGGACTTGCAGAGGGATACACTAGGTGACGTGCTCGGCTTTGCCACCTCTTATTGCTTTGATTCTTTAACTGCCAGCAGGAGTGACAGTAATTATGGTGGCAATTTTTACTGGGGGGGAGACCTGTTGTTTAAGAGCTCAGTTGTATTTCTGCGTTGATCTGAATTAGCCTTCAGGCACGAAAGTTCAGAATGATGAAACTAATGCTGTATTTGGCATGATACGCTGAAACCTGCAGTTAATTCACTCGTATGGCAAAACTTCTTTTAGGTGACCAGAGAAGTGGTCATGGAGAAACGTTTGTTGGACTGGAGAAAGTGGAAAGTTGTGTGACTGCAAGGCACAGGAGGTGTGTGCTGCTCGCCTCTAAGACTAGAGGTTGCTGCTGGGGGCTTGGGAGAGGAGGAGGAGGAGGGGAGGATGTCCTCATTTACCCTGAGGTCCAGGTGGAAGTCTGATCCCAACTAGTATTTTATAGCTTTTCTCCTTGCAGCAGGCAGCATCAGAGCGGGAAGGCAATAAATTACAGCCATTCCAGATAAGATCATCTCTCCTCTCTATGGGACTTAAAAGTGAAATTAATAAAGAAAAGTTGTTAAAGTTTAATTATGCCCTCCTCCTACACCAAACCACAAAGACTCTCAGGATACAGGACTGTAAACACAAAGAAAGTAAGCTCTGAGAACTGTATAATTAAACAAATTCATATTAGTTGCAGTGCAGATTTTTGCACGGTCACATTTAAAATCCTATTAATTGAAATACAATGTAAACTCATTTGTATTAATGTATGCCAGCGTGCAGGCACATAAGCATGCCAGAGAACAGGTACTAAGAACATTGCAACTTCTTGTGGAAATATATGGCACAGATATCAAACAAAGACGTCAAAGAGCACTGACCCCAAGACAGAGAGAAAAACAGTTGTTTTCCCAGGAAAGGAATCCACTGGGATTTCTGTAACCAACAGTCCTGGTCTTCAGTGGGTACGTGACTAGATCTCAGGTCTTCTCTAAGCTGTATATTTCTTTGACTGAAAAGCCGGTGTTTCTTCTATTTGCTTGCTGGTGAAGGCTGTGAATTTTTGACAAAAACAAGTGTGAAAAGTGGGGACAAAGAGAGGGAGCCGGGTCTGAATGCAGAATACCGTGCCCCACCAAGAGTGAGGTTTCCCTGTGCGTGATTCACCTGCAGGAGTGACGGACAGGCAGGGTAAAGTTTATTTGTACTCACTGTCCTCTATTCTTGTGCATGCAGCATTTGCTTGTGCAAATCTGCCTGGGCCCATATTTTGCATTTATGCGTCTCCGTTTTGGGTGTGGTGGTGGCCTGCGGGGTGCACATCAGAAGCGTTGCCTCCTTCTGTCGGGTGCAGCGGGGACATGCCGTGATTTGTTCTCACAGCATGCATTGCAAGTAAGGAGTCTGCTTGCGCGCTTCCACTTACAGAGTACCCACGGTATCATAGCAGTATAGATTTACCTGTCATCCGATGCTCTCGTCGCTGCCATCTGTTTAGTAGATTCGTTTGGGGTCTCGGTTTCTACAGTTACCATGAAAGGTCTTTGGATTAGGGACCATAATTTTATTATGTTTTTGTGAAGCATCCACCATGATGGGTGTCCAGTTCCGTTTTGGGACCAAGAGTGAGTATTACATTTCTAGTTATGCCAGTTACTGCTATCCATTGTAAAGCAAATCCTTTTCCCACTCTGCATGGTGGGCAAGATGTTTCTCGTTGTCTTGTATGGGAGCAGGATTTACTCCTGTCAGCATATACGAACTTTCTGTTTTCATTAGATATACTGCTGCATTTTTACTCTTTTAATGTGATGAAATTACAATGCTCAACCGTTTGCTGAGTTTAATACCTGTTATAAACACCTACACATTGACCTGTGGAAAAATTTAGATGTGCCATAGGTCAGATAGATTTCAAAAAGCTCTTAAAAATGGTGACAGAAGGGCGGCCGTGTATGTGACAACAATACATCATGTAAATTACAACAATAAATTTTAATTAAAAGAGACTAAGATGCATCTTTAGAGGAAGAAAATGCTACTCACAGAAAATGTGGCAATAAATGTGAATGGCTTACTGTGCTTCTGCCTTTGCTTTTGGAGAGGGTGAGGGGGGTGGCACACTTCAAAGACTGTGCATCAGTTCAGCTGCTCTATTAGAGATGTGCTGAGCAAAGAAATATTGATCCTAACAGCATAGTGAATTTGAGATAAGATCTGACAGTATTAACAAGAATAAGGCTTGATGGTCTCTTCTATCCTAGTAAATAGCATTTCAGGATATTAAAAAAAAAAAATCAGATAAATTTAGATTTCAACATGTGAAAAACCAGACAAAGTCTGTGATATACAGGCTGTTTTAAATTCCTACCTGTGAATGACTTATTTCAAGGTAATTAGTTTGAATTTGCAGGGTGTCGTTTTTATTCCATATTGCTGCAAAGTATTTTTCTTTAATTAACAAACAAACAAACAGACTTGCAGATTACGTAAAGGATCTTTTCATTAAGTTGTGGCTTCAGCCACAGGCAAGTTATTTTAAATAAATAAATAAATTTAAATATGTATATTACTTATGCAACTGCTTAAAATCAAACGCACATCTCAAATTTGGGACATGAGGAGCTTACCTTCTGAAACTGCAAGGAAGAGTCATGGTAATTGTGGGAATTCTCTGTCACAGAGAGAGGCTTTGGAGAGGCCGTTTCTGTGCTCTGGGGCCGGAGAGGTGGCACGTAGGTGCTGACTGACAGGTACTTGCTCAACTTTTTCCTTATAATCGCGGTGAAGAAGATCACCTCGGCTGGCAGCCTGTTCCACTTCTCACATGGCTATGTAGACTCATATGCCTAAATCGCGCTCCTCTGCTCCTGTCCCCCTGTGCATGTGGAGAGCGATGGATCGCCTCCTCACCACCTCTTGCAAACTGAGACATCGGTATCGTGCCCCTCCCTAGCTGTCTCTTTCATAGACCATCAGACCCAACTCCTTCAATGCTCCTTCATGGGTAGATGATGAAAAAACACTTCATTCAGAGCTGCTGGTTGGTTTTGGTTCCTCCTTCTGGCCTCTTTCCTATTTCTTCTCTTAAAGAATGGACTCCAGGAGAGGCCTCCCCAACACTAGGAAAAGAATAATAACCAGCTCCCCTGTTTTGCAGAGTGCATTTCTGTCACTATAGAGCAATGTAGGATTTGTCTTTTTTTTTTTATTTTTATTTTTTTTTCTTTTACAGCATGGGCTGTGCTGACTTGAAGCTTTGGAAATGGAGGTTTATTTACAGTCCATGAGTAGCAGCTCACCCCTGTGACTGCGCCTGGGTCCCCAGTTGTGTCACTGCTGAAAATACAGCCCCTCTGGCTTGCTGCCCCTGTGGTACTCTCTGCCAACACCTTTTTAGACCTCAGGGGTACATTAGAGATGTTCCTTATCCAGTTTGAGAAATGTGATCTTTAATAGTTTTGTGAGGTGTCCTAATGAAATGGACAGAGAAGAGCTGCTTTCACATCTGGCCTTTATCAGGTTTCTGTTATCTGGACCAGCCACCATCTGATTTCGGTCAGGGGTCTTAAATAACAGTGGCCATTTTTATAGATAAGTAAGTTGTTTACCCAAGGAAGAATTTTCGTAACATAGATTTAGAAGTTGAACACTTGCATTCTAGAAACCTTCGTGTTGCATCCTGAGTCTTGCTGAAATGTGGATCCTCTGGAACTTTTGAAACAAGAGGTAGCCTCGAGCAAAGGCGATTGCTCAGAGTCTGAGGTCAGCTGAGACAAAATAAAGGTCAGAGTAATGGCATCAGACTTAATGGTAGATGTTTTCAATTCCGCAGAAAGCCTCTTAAGACAAGAAATGAGTTGCCAGAGAAACGGGGCATCTGAGGAAATTTAAACTCTAATTCTAAACAACCAGTTTCTTAAAAATATATATTCTTAGGGACAGCTATGGGAGAAATTAAGTTTTATAATTTTGTGTTTGCCAATCTGATGTTTTACAAAAAGCCTGGATTAGCATGTATTTATCTGAGAGATTCATACATTTTTTGCCTAGTTGAGAAAAATCACAATAGCCATTCTCTCATCCAAACTGGGCAAGAACTCTGTTTTAAATATAGGAAAAGTAATGTACCTAACTGCTAGTAGTGATGAAGATTTCAAGGTTACTGTAACTGAGTGAATATTTTGAGGGTGGCTTGTGACTAATTTATGCTTATGATGGCATTGAAACCAAGGACTAACTATTGAAAAATTGTAACTTACTGTGCGAGATCTATACAAGAAATATCTTTTTAAAGTGTTTGCTTTTAACTTTACTCTTCTCGACTTTACTTCTAGTTTATATGGTATATAATTCAGCTGTTGAACCTACAGAAGCTAGATACGTTGTCTGTGGCTTTAGAGATGATACATACACTTTCAAATTACACTTTATGACCCGATGTCCAAAATCTAATTTTAGCCTGTCTGAAGCAGTAGGGAGCAGTTTGAGTAGCCACTGGTTGATGTGACAGAGTCCCCTTGTAAACTGATGGCAGCAGCATCTGCACTTCAATTCCCTGTTTTCAAAACCGTCTTCTGATATGCCTATATGTTATGGTTATTTTCAACGGGGAGCTGGGAAAAAACAGGGAGTAGGTGGCTGAGAGATGCCGACGACAAAAGCATGATGATTTAGTCAACCTACTGGGTTTAGGGCAGAGAGTTTACTTGCCCTGGTTACATTGTTGGTGGAGAAAAAAAATGTAGTGGACAAATGGGAATGCAAACTTGATGCAGCTTGATTTGAGTTTTCACTGGGAACAGTCTCTTATACAATGGTATGATTTGAATTTCTAGAAGCAAGAGGAGGGGGAAAAAAGTATGTGTATTTTTTCTGTAATTGAAGAACGAGAGAAGCAAGATCCCCAAGAGAAGAAGGAGGAGATCCCCAAGAGAACCCTTTGATACTCCATTTCTATGGCAAGGAAACCTGATAGTCTCTGGAAATACATTTAAAGCAGCAGTTCCCCCACTCACATTGCCCGGTGAGCCAGAGTGGTCTGTTCTCTGGTGAGTCGGGCTGTCAGCTGCCCGGGTAACGCTGCCCCATCGTGCTCGAGTCTGCATGGGGAGCCTGGCAGAGGGAGGCACGCATTCTGTGGTGTGATTTTCCTCTCTTTGATGCTGATGGTCCAGTTGATCTCTTAACCTGGTAGTCCGTTTTTAAATGTCCTCTGTAATAACACTGCTTGAGGCTGATCTGAAGAATACCAGGTTATCTCCTGTTCTTTGGGAGTGGAAAGCTCGGGAACACTGGTCACAGCATTCAGATATCTCGTAGTATTTATAACTGAAACTTACAATTTACTAAACACTTTCTACCAAGCCCTTCTCAAAACTGAGGATACCAGGTGCCAAATTAGTGTGGAGTACCCTTGAAAACGAAAGCAGTGCTTCTGGCAACTGTTAAATGTAGAGCTGTTTTCTTCACTGAGAATATTCTTTTATTTGCAGTTGGTTAAGTGACTTGCACAGCTTACTCAGTGATGAGGATAGGTGCCCAAGACTTTGCTAGACTGCGCTCTAAGGACAAAAATGTCTTAAATGATGTTTCTCTGAAGATCAGATAAGTTGTTAGATGTCGAGAAGATCTTTTGATATTGTGCAGGCTGTCCATATGGTGAAATGCTGAAATGACAACCTGTGGTACAGGCTTAGATGCCCACTTCTAGAGCTTTGTCCTTCATTTCTCAAATGAGGTGGGAGTGGCAAGAGAGGCATGGGGAGGTAGAAGAAATTAGGATGAATCATATGATTTTTCTACTAAAGCTAACTTCAGGGTATAGCTGTTGTTAAAAGAAAACACAGAGTGTGTTAAGATTTCTTTTAGGAAAATCTGATGTTCAAGAATTGGAGCTGATACTATCTTATTGGGAAAATATGCTGCTGATGTACGTGATTTTTAACATACTGTTTGTTCTGGAGCATTCCCATATGGTCTTTTGCATTCATCTCTGCAATCTCTTGCTGATTCTGTTGTCTTTACTGCCTCTCCATCTTCTGCCTTTCATCTTTTTTTCTATTATTTAGTGTGTTAACCATTTACTTGGGCCTCTTATAGGCATCTCTTTTCCATCTGCCTTGGTGTTGACTTGTGCAGGGGGAAGAGGGGGGTTGCCAGCTGCCTTGAGAAGATATATTGTCATGGAGTAACTGGTTTCGTTTCCTAATAAGCATTCCTGTCTGTATCAGTTTGGCAGAATGACTCACAGGCACTATATCTTAGCAGAGGAAACGTTATTTCCAAAGCTATATCATGTGTGTAAGAGCTGATTTTAAAGGCTGGGGAGTTTCATTCTCCAGTTTATGTACTGCCAGTCTGATTTGAATGAGATATATATTCTCTAAAGGAAGGATTGCAGCCCAAACCAAAGCCCACTGAAAACAGTGGGAATCTTTCCATTGCCTTTGCTGGGCACTGGATCTGGTCCTGGCAACCGTGAAAAGCAAGAGGCAGAGGAATACTGAGTCCACAGGCTTTTTAGCCAGTAGCTCTTCTATAACTGCACAGAATATGTCCTGAGAGTGAGCAGTTCTGCATGCATGTATTTAAGCATCCAGTAAGAATAAATTATAAATAAGGATACGCTATCCAAACACAGGGCAGATCTTTTTGAATAGTTCTATTATTGGAAATCTAAGAGCCATTTGTAGAGAGGGTTGTATAGGAATATACAGGCATGTCTTAATATAAATACTGATTTAGGCTAGCAACTATGGAAATGAATGAGCAGTTTAATGCGTTGCTGTCCTAATTTTTGCTTTTCATAAGATTAATTATATTTTCAGTTTCTCATCACAGTTCCACGTTTCTGTGCATAGCTTAAAGTATAAAAGAATCCAAAACCCATTTCTGATAATGTGATGCATCCTTTTCACTGTCTGCTGAGATCATGGCTGGCAAAAGTTTGTCTTTCCACCACGTTCTTTGGAGATCTTCCTGCCAAACAGTGTAAAGATCCGTAGTTCACTAATACTGCCCTTCGCAGGTAGCTACAGCTCCTGGTGGTGAAGCCCAAAGTGGCTTCATTTTGAAGAAGAGAGAGAGTTAACATCAGTGCAATGGCATCTGGTTCCTACTGAAAGCCAACAGGAGACAAACTATCTTACACATTCAAAAATCTTCCTGTTGGCCTTTCTTTTCAGCTATGTGTCTCGCAGCCCTAGTTATGTTATAAAAGTCCTTTGGGAACAGTAAGAGCACATGCAATCCTTCCACGTGCAACAAAAAGAGAATTGCATTTGACGTAGACAAAATCAGGTTAAAATGAAAAGTGATATAAATGTTTGCCTCAATTCACAGCCAAACTTGGAGGCAGGAATATGCAATTAGTGTGTGGGAAGTGATGAAGGGATTGGCTACAGCAATGGCAATGCCAAAGGAGAGTGCCCAGAGTGCGCTTGCTTGCAGATGAAACTTGGTCAGTAATGTAATGGTAAGGTGAATGCTCTCGTCTTCTTGAGATAATGATCCCTTATGATGCAGCTTGACATCCTTCTCTTCCTTTGGCGAAGCTTATTTACTGTACCTCCCTTTTGGATAACATAAATCACAGATAAGTCTGAACATTGCTGGCAGTAGAGAGAGGAGGTAAGAAGATACAGGGGAAGGCAGATGCAGCTAGGCAAGCTGCAGCTTCACCCCATGGTGAATTGCCCATAGCTACAGGAGTTTCTTAGACTTCCCCTGTATTCTCATGTAATAGTTACTGTTTAATGGGGGAAAAAAAACACTCTGTGTCTTTATCCTAATTCTGGAACCTAGAGAACCATTTTATTTCACCTTCTCTAGAACAAGTAGACTGGTATCTTGTGAGTTTGCACCTTTCTGGACAAGAGGTATCTCTGTGCTTCCACAATTGCCCTTTTTTCTGTTACAGTTGAGCTGTGGCTCTACAGTCTCAGAGAAGCTGAGGCCACCAAAATGTAAAGCAATGGGAAAAAAAATCCCATCCATCAGGTTTTTGTTATGCAGAATCATATCTGTCACAGACAATGATATGTTGTGCGTTTTGCAATTTAGATAGCATGTACTGATGTGCTGTACAGTTAAAGGTTATTATTGTGTATTCCACAACTTGAGTTAAAATTGACTCCACTGCAGCTTAATAGGACTTGAGCAGACTGTATAAATGCAAGTCATTGCTGCCTAAATGGTCTGGAGCGTTGGTGAGCGAAGACAAGTGTCAAATAAACCCTTTTATCCAAAGACAGAATAATTCCCTGCTTTAATCCTAAAACAAATGCAATTTGTGAAAAGTCAGACATGAGAGAGACTTGTATTTTGATAGGCTTTATAAGCAGATATTGGGGTAAATGTGGTATTCAGAGGTGGCTGTCATGCCGGTGGGTTAGAACAAATTCTGTTAATAATTAGTGCAGTAAACCTCTGACAAGGTGCTTAGTCTGAGCTCAGCCTTTGCCTTTGTGGGTTGTGATTAGACTATTAGTGCTATATCAGTGGTATTCTTTTGTTTTGCTACTACATCACTTCTATCCCAAATCCAGTGATCTGATAAACATAGCTTGAGTCTGGGAAAAGAAACGGCATTCTCACATTTTAGTTTATCCTTCCTGACATTAAATACATTCCAGGCACACTTCTCTTTTATATTGCAGCATTTGAATTTGAGTGGATGTATTTGTAATAGGAGTTTTAACGGATACATGTTTATTTTGACATCTAGTGTTAAATGTCTTCAATATGTACTATGGCATTAAATTCCAGCTTGCATATGCTACTGGCTTTGACTTTGAGATTGCAAACAGTATTCTAGCAGAGATTGAAAGCTTACACATTAACAGCTTGTTTCAGATATCTCAAAGGTATTGCATAGCCTTTCTTCTCATAGGAAATATAGTGGCAGATGCTATCACTAATAGTGCTAAAAAAGCCTCACTTTGTGCATCTCTGTGGACTAAATTCAAGTCCCATTAAAATCAATGGGAAGGTTCTGTCTGCCTGCAAGGAAAGCGGAGCAGGCCTTACGTCTTTGAACTACACTGGCTGCAAATGTCTTCAGCGCGCAAAACATCTTAGTCAACAGTTGGGAAGAAAACGATGCTGACAGCAACTGGGATTGTTTTCATTTTCCCATGAATACCGCCTTAAAAAATAACTCATGAATGCGTGCTTAGTTGCAAACGTGTTTTAGAGCGTTGCGAATTCCAAAAGTCTTGAGGTGTTTCAGAAGTTTGGATTTTTTGTTTTAATAAGTTGCAAGAGATACAGTATTAGTAATAGTGGATTTGTCATGTAGAAATACACAGCTGCTGCGCCAAAGATCTCTTACAGCATTAGGACTAATGTTATGAGTGGGCCTAATTAAAAAAATCTGTGTGTTTTGGTATTCTGTTTTTTTTTTCTGTCTGAGCAAGGTTCTGACATCTTGTGTTATTCATTACATGTGATGATAAAGTCTAATTAACGTCTTTTTTGCTTGCCTGGAAATTACCACAGGAAATCCTTTCAAACATCAGCTGCCAATATCTGTTTGATAGTCCAAATCAAGGGCCAGCTTCGATAAAAAGCTAACTGCGCAGTTAGTTCTGGGAATTTTGGTACAGTTAACTGTAGCAGGGATGCTGTGTGTGTGTGTGTATATATATATGTGCCTGCAGTGATGCAAGCCCAGAATATGGGGTGCCTGGGAACAGACTCAGAGGTGGGATTTTTACTGAGTGTGCAACCATCAGGAATGGAAAGATTTCTGTGAAATTCATTCTCCATAGATTTATGGCCACCTGACTTTTATTAACTCACGGCTTGGCTCCTGCATGATGATTTACCTTGCCGTGTTATAGGGCCTGATGTAATTCTCTCGTCTTTAGCTAAAGTCTAGAGTAACTGCGATGCTGAAGACGCAGGGAAGGTGGCGCCTGCTCTGGCATTTAAATGCTCTCTGTATTGTCCCTCGTAACTCCCAGACTTGCTCAGCGGATCGTTTCTGCCAAACAGTAGATTTTCTTTCTCCCTTCCAGTTGCTTATATTGAGTCCATCACTCTGCTGTTTTATCTCACATTTGCTGTTCAATTAGCGTTAAAACAAGTACTGTTTTGACTTACAGAGGCTGTTAGTTAGTGTGAAGCGGCACAACTTGGGTGCTTGTCAGCAATGGTCAGACGTTATAAAAACCAACCTCCCCACCACCACATTGCCCTCACTGTGTAGGAGTTTTGTTAAAATCTTAAGCCCTTTTAGTTTTCTTGCGTCCATTTTCCACTCCCCCCGGGGAACGGCAGTGGTGGAGGCTATGCAGGAGAGCAGGGGATATGCTTGCAGTGCCCTCTGCACCCAAGGGCTCCCTTTACGCCCCTCTTTGGAGCAGGTGGCCACTGTGCGAGGGAGGAACGGGCTGCTCTCCTGCGGGAGGTGAGAGCAGGGCCGCCTTTCCCACTGCTCGCATCGTACACTGCCTTTTGGGGGGACGTTGAGGGCTTTTCTCTTCAGCTCATCCTTTCACCTGCTGGAAGATGAAGAGCGACCAGTAACAGATGAGTTATTGCCAGCTCGTTTCCTGCTTTTGTCAAGTGAATAGATTTAGGACCTGATTAAAGGGCAGTCTTGGTCACCTTGTTCCTCCTCCTGCAGTGTCGGGGCCAATGGATGACAGCTTTGCCAGAGAAAAATCCCATGTCATGACCTAGGTAGGATTTTCAGATTCGGGAAATGATTGCATCACCTTTTCTTCATACAGCAATTTCCTTTTAAATTGTATAGAAATGCAGTGGATGGTCTTGTAATCTGTTCATAAAAATAGATTTCCTTCATACATATAGTTTTATTGTTATCATTGCGAAATGAGAAAAATATACCTATATCCAGATGGATATACGTTCAGATGCAAGTAGTCCGTGAATACCAAAGGCAGTTTTTAAACAGCTCTAGAATTGCAAGCTGTATTAATGCTTTCTAATATGTGTGCATATAGTTGTTCACTTTTCTGCTGACATATTTTCCCAGGGGAAATAAACACATTTTACCAGTTTGCCCATAGCATTCACTCCCTGGCTTTAATTTCATAACAGTGGAGCAAAAAGCCACATAAGGGTTTGCCTGATAAACAGAGATGTTTCTTTCCTTATCTAAATTCAGTCATCAAAATTAAGTTAGAAATGAAAGGAAATAAAATCAATGATAATGAAGCAAGTGTTCTAATACATGGTTAGCATATTACTAAATGGCAATGGTGTTAGCTCTTAGCAGAATGTTCTTTTGTTCTGGACTTAAAATGCCATAGCCCTTGGCATTGAAGTTATTAACACTCTATTCCAGCTTTGCTCCACTGTAGTAGGAGGTACTAACCCAATGAGGTACCCATTTACATGTAAAAGATGCAAGTTGTCACCTGGGCTGTGGTGGGACTTCTCTGGAAAATGTGGATTTGCTGCAAAGGTGTGTGACCATAACGCTGTAGGTATGGCCTACCGGCTCAAATGCTGTCCCAAAGCTCAGGAGCCTGCGTGCTGGTCCTGTCTCTATTGCTGGCCTTTGAGTGATCCGACACAAGCTACTTCCTCTGGGTTTTTACCTGCAGTTTAGGTACAACGATGCTGCCTTTCTTTTAAAACACTTGGAGGGAGATGGGAGGTATTGTTTGTTAAAGCCCAGGAATCTAACAATCAATCAGAGGTGGTTTTGTTAATAAACTTGATATTGGCAAAAGGTTTTCTGATAATCTGTATGTTTAATGGCACGAGTCTTTGAATGCTTTTATAGATATCTTTTGAGGTAATGCAATGAGTAAAGAAACAACAGACAAAAAGACTCCTCTGCAGTCAGCTGAGAGGTGTTGCAAGCAATTTTAATAATAGGTTATTATCAAGATGATTTGTTTAATACTGATACATTTATTCCAGGTATTACTGGCACAGCAAGGAAAAAAATGCTTTGGAGTCACGAATGCTCACCTTGCTCTTGTATTACACAGGTCTGTCCAGACTTTGAGATGTAATTTTAAATATTTTTTTTTTTAAGAGGAAAGAGACAGCTGACTCTTACTTTCCTGTTGTTGAAAATTCACATAGGATGCATGTTATAAATTGGTAGTCTATAGCTGTAGCCCCTTAGGGTTTCGAGCTAGAACATATTAGCTGCCATGGAGGAAAGTGAACTTTGTTGTCAGATATTAGCTGTCCAGTCTCTTGAAAGCCTTGGGGTTTATGAGGCAGGATTTCAGTATTTGTGGTCTTGGCAAAAGCAGCAAGATAATCAAATGGCGAATAAAATGCTTAGGCTGGAATACAATCTAAAGGACAACAGTTGCAAAACGAAAAGCTTTAGGGAACCCAGAGGAAGAAGGAAGCAAATTAAAGATGTTCGGACTTATTACAGAGTCAGGCTTATTACAGATTCAGCCTTAAATGATCTGTGAATTCTGTTTATGAATCTGGAACGGTATTTATTCTGAGATATAAAGAAAACAAACAAAACACAATAGTAGGTTATCCGTAGCAGTTGGAGAGGAAATGAAATGAAACTGCAAATGGGGAGCTTTCTACATTTTCATTTCTGATGCAGTTTCTCATTCTAAGGATCTTTTCCACACAGAGACTCTCTTTAATAATGGTGCCATTTTTTTGCCTCTGAAATAAAGTGTAAGGCAAATGCAGTAGGTAGCTGTCTGCAAATTTATTTTTACCTTGCAGTGCAGTTACTTTTTAATGAGAACTATAGAAGCTGATTAATTGTGGCTTCGGCATCTATAATTTAGGCAGGACACATTTGCAAACAGACTGCCCATCAACCCGAGCTCATCAGGAAATCCTTCTGTTTACAGTAATAGAAGGGAATGTTTAAGCATTCCTCCCAGTACCAAGATTATAACACAGAGCCAGGGCTGTGCTGGAAGCGCTGAGGATTTGCCGCTTCCGCTAAAACCAACGGGCTGGTGCTGTGGTGTACCCTGTGTTCACCATTAAGTGAGCATTTCTTCTGGCTAGTGTTAGCAGAATGGAATAATGCTATTCGCCTAATTCGTTATACTGTAGGCTGATTTGTTAATGTGTTATTTATCTCAATATAAGATTTTCTATTTTTATTACTGATACAATAATTTTAAATGTTTTTCAAGTTTTTAATTATAATTCATATCTATCTACAGTGAAAACTTTACAGATGAAATCTCTGAATTAAGGTCTCTGGCGGTCTCGTGTGTCCTTTGCAGCAATCATGTCTTTGTAGCGTGCTTGACAGGAGGGAACTGTCATAAACTTATGAGCAAATGCTGTATTTAGATTCTGTTTTCATCTAAATTGGAGGGTAAATATAGTTTCTTAAGTGAAAGGATTGGCATTAAACACATAGCCCCAGTTCTGGAGGTTTTCAGCTGCCAAAATACATGTGAACACGCAAGAAAATTCCTTCACCCCAAATGGCTTCTGTTCAGTCATTTATTTTATGGGATTTTGCTGTACTGCAGAAATTGTAACCCATGTTCAGTTTTCCTTTTGGCTTTGTTTGATAACTGCGTGGGGTGGCATTAATGCTGCAAGCAAACATGGCTTGGTGTAATGCCTTTCCTCTGGAAGGGAGGTGTGGGGCCAAATTGTCAGCCAGGCAAGGGGGGTCATGCAGTACAAGAAGGTGGCTCTTCTCTATTCCAGCTGACTAGCAGAAACAGTTCAGTACATTGTAGCATCAGGGTGCAAAGTGTTTTTTGATCTACTTTACATCCTATTATATCTAATTTAATGTTGAGCTCCCCAAGAACAAAAGCTGTTTGCCCTAAGATGGCCTATTTGGGTTTGACAAAAGAAAGCAAAAATATGAAAACAGTTAATCTATAATGATGATAATTTGACTCACGGCATATGCTTTTTGGTTCAGTGGGTTTCCTGTATTGATTTTTGAGCTTGAGCATTAATGAATTCCATTTTCAAGCAACATGCCCCCTTTGGGATGTACAGGCTTTCTGAGTATTATTGAATTAAGGCTGTGGGATGCTCACACGACATTATTTTTTCCTTGGCTGCTGATGGGGGTTCCAGCTGAGTTTTTGTTCTGCTACACTGTTTCTGCTTCATGGTTGTTGTCTCTTTTGATTTTTTTTGGAACATAATCTAACAGCTTGATAATTTTAATTAAAACATTTGATAAATATTCATACTAATTTGTATACGATTTGCGACATTTTCACTAGAGATCAGCCACTGCATTGGGTATTCTCACATGTAGGTTGAACGAGCAGTTCGGTTTTTCCATGTGTTTGCAACCATAGCTTTCTGGTTTTTATTTTAATCATCTGTGCTATATTCTTTACAACTTTCAGTTCTTCTGAATAATTCAAAATCAACTCTTTTGTATCAGCTCTCATCAGCATCACCAGGAAACCAGCAGGAACTGCTTTCTTTAACGAAGAATACTTGGTGATATTTCACTCTGAACTTGCATCATATTTTGAACATCACCCTGGTATATCCCCTCAGCCATCTTCCTAGCTGAAGAAGACTGAATTTTTATCTTTTGCTTCCCTAAAACAATGACATAGCATTAAATTCCATTTAGGAGGAACATACCTTTCTTTTATTTGAGTATTGGAATCCATATTCGGTGGCATTTAACTGGTGATGAGCTACTCTGGTACAGCAGGTACCTTTAGTTATTGCTTGTACTCACATCCCTCAGGTAGTTCAATCCACCAATTTGTGGTTAAAATGTTGTACAAAAGTTGACAGTATTCTTGTGGTAGCTGTTTGTATATTTCACGACAACAGTGCTTGTGGAAACATGATTTTGACGTACGATCTACACTAATGAAATTAAAAAGTGAGAGCTCCAAGATTTATTTTGTCTATAGCAGACATTTACAGAACAAAACAATCTTTGAAGAATAATACAACCTATATGTAGTTATACGTGGACTCTGTATCGATGTACACATACTTAAGAGCTACACAGAATGCATACAGGATGGCTTTGTGGTGGTGGCAGGGTCTACTTTTATATTGCTTGCAAGAACTGATGTGCAAGTCAGCCATTTCCTGAGCTGTGAGAGACAGGAGAGCCGACCATTTTTCAAAGGCGACTTGCAGATACAAAATAGTAGTCTCTTCTGTGTAGAATCGTGATAGAGTGCTTGCTAACTTTGAGAGTCACGTCACAGTGGATGACAAAGCAGCAGGCAAAAATTTGTGTGGCAGTAGAAGAAATGTCCTTGCAGAAAGAGAAGACCCTGCTGCTGGATTCCACAGTAGTTGTTGGGTTGGGAAAATGGACATGGAACCTGCGCCATTTTGTGTGTCTTTATGATTGTCATTGATAGTACAGATATTAGTAAACTAAGTTAAGCTGTGCCAGTGCGGGTTTGCTGTTGACCTCTGCTTACTTTATTTGTTATAAAATAAGCTGGTCCTTTGCCCCCTCAACTTCGTTGCCCAGTGGCTTGGAAACAGATGCAGGGTTTAAGAATCCCTATCCTTCATGTCCACCTGCTCACCCACACGCTGTCCCAAGGGGCTTCCCAATATCCCTTAAAAGTCAGAAGCTGAAATTTCAAATCTAAAAACCTTCTCCTAATTCTGTGCCTGCTGTGTAAGGAACAAGAGAGTATTTTCTTCCAAGGTCTGCTGAGAGGGTGTGCAAGTTTAAGTACATACCCCTGTGTCCAGTTCTCCTTTTATTCTAAAGACATGAATTGGGAAAGGTCAAGTTTGTTGCCAGACCATATTTTCCATGAAATAAATCCTTTTCTGCTTCCTGATTGAAAAGTCTCAAAGTACCAAGATGGACTCCTTTTATAAGTGATCACGATTTTACGCACACTTTCTGGCACTATCACCCGCAACTAAGTGAATTCTTAAAAATAAAACAACTTGCTAAAGCAGAGGGCAAAATACAGAAAACAGTCTCAGATCATCAGCTTTTTTATTTATTTTTAAACTTTTATATTTTCTGGTGTTTACGATGATTAATGGCAAACAAATCGTCCTCATTATCAGCCTCCTTGTCTCTCTGACGACACTCAGAAATATATTCCAGGACATGTTCTCTAAGTAACAAATGCTTGTTTATTTTTATGAATGTCACTCTATCAGCTTTTCAGCTAGAAAACCAAGCTCATCTATCACTTGTGAAGAGCAAGGTATTGAATTATATCCAGGGCCTAATTTGCAGACCCAAACACCTACACTGAGCAGCCAGCTGGGCCCGGGGATGCCAGCGCCCTTATGTAAACTGGGTTTGAATAGGCCCACAGGTCAGTCTGAGAGCTCGTTTAACCAACCGTCTTTTGAACTCCTTAATTTCCAAATTAGTTTGGCACCTTTGGAAAAGACAGCCCAGGTCTTTGTCACAACTGAAAAATAGGCATGCCCGTTGGGAATTCAGATAGACAGCACATATTGCTCCAAGTGAATATACGGAGCCATCTGTTATTGAGTCAAACAAAAGCATCACAACATTGTGTCAATAATGCTGCGTGATATCAACAATTAATCTGAATCTTCTTTTGTTGCAATAAACCCTGCCTTAAAACTATGGTACCGTACATGTATGTTCTTTAATGCAAGCCTTTATGATGTTAATTGACAGCTGACAAGACGTAAGTAGTTTATTCAATTAAAATTAAATTACTGGATAGAACTATTTTCATGAAGAGAGAACACCTGAATTTGATAAGCCTATCCAGTGGAAGTTTTGGAAGGAACATCCTTTTCTTCTGGCTGTACCATCTTTTCTGGAAAGAACATCATCTGTTGTGCAAGCGTATGCCTCTTAAAGGCAATTTATAATTAATATAATTGCTTAATGGGACATTTCCCTTGATCATAGCATGCCATGCTGCCCAAACATCCTCTTACACTCCAGTGCCCTGCTGAAAGGCTAGTGGTGTTTTTCAAACAGGAGAGAGTAAAAATATTTCCAACAAATACTTCACCCAGTATCTCTACAGCAGGTCAGTAAGAGCATTGTGACACCCCAGATCTCATATCCTGTATATGTCTGAACTGGTAACATATGGTCATAGGGACACTGTCCACTATCTCTGTTCCAAACCTATACCTTTAATGATATGAACTCCAAGGATTGCTTTTAATTTATGGTGAACTGCACACAGTCCACTGGCAGTCCTTAGACTTTCAAGGGATAAGTAAATAATATACATAAGCTAGTGTTACTATGCAAATTGTGTGGGCTAGCATAAACGTCATTTTTCTGGAAAGAAACATTTACTGCGTTTGGGGTGACATCCCTTTCAAAGACAAGAGGACCCAAATGAATTGAAAACGGAGCGAAACGTCTTCATTAGAAATTGAGCACAGTTGTTGTTGTTGTTGTTTTGGTTATAAAATAATCATGTTTCAATTTTCTCACCTCTCCTCTGTTTTGCCCAGTTGTAATTAAAAGGCTGTGAAAGAGCTTCATAAAGATTTTTTTTCCTGGTAAATTATTTATAGCTTTTAGATTATATGAAACTATCTGCAAATTATGCTGAGTTTAGTGGCCATTTCTGTCACAGACACACAAAAACTATCAAAAAGGAAAGAGGGAAAGTAAACAGAAAGATTAAAAAAATCCAGGAAAATGAAAAATTTCATATTAAAAAAATGAAGTATTTTTTTCATTACTGGAATTTGAGGAAAATTTTACTTCGACCTCTTACAGATTACAAAGCAAATGTAAATTGTTTCATTTAGCTCAAAATAGTTGGAGGGAGGGAGAGAGGTAGAAGTACCAGGAGGGAAAAGCATTCCCATTTTCAGCTGACCAGAAGATGTGACTTGATTTGCTAAGCTAGCAAACTGAAAAATTAATTACTGGCATAAGTGTAGCTTCATTTACTAATTAAGGGGTATTCTTTCAAGCTGAAAAGAGAAGTACTAGAAATACTACTAGAAAAAAAGACTGGATGGTTTTAATTTTTTGGCTCTGATTAGACTAAATATTGGTAGTTTTACGTTATGAATAAAGGCAGAAACCTAGGAAAACCTTTTGAAGTTCTGCTGCCATGTCTGAGATGGGAAGCAGGGAAATTTTCATTATGATGGCATTGTTTCTTATATGTTTATCAGAGAAGATTATATCAGAGATTATTGAGATTATATCCAGTCTTACTTTTGTGACGGTATTATGCATTATTTATAATTTTTCCCGCTAAGTTCTCTTCCTTTTGACAATACAGAATGCTTTAGATCAAAAACTAAACAACAAAGTCTAATTTACTGCTTTTTTTTACATGCAATTAGCAAATCTTATTCTTAACTTTGTAGGTAAATACATCTTGAAAGCTGTAGAAGCCACAACGCTTTTCATCTTGAAGCAATGACACACACAAAACAAAACCACTCTCGGTTGTGAAATCTCATTTTTAGAAATTTTGCTACTGGAGAGCATCAGTGCAGCTTGAGGTCACTATTACATTTTGCTGCTCCTTGAAGTTTGCAAATAAATACATGCCTTTGTACACTAGCTACCTTCCACTGTTTTTTCTGATAAACAAACATTCCAGCTCCCAAATGACTTAAGTCCATCGATATTGTGTACTGGGATTTGCTAGTATGTCTAGATATACCATGTGTTAGATAAGTGGGACTACTACTGCTCTGGTTCACACCAGTGGAATTCTGCTAATGGGTTTTCAAGTGAGCAAATATCAGTAGCAATATATAATAAAAAGAATCGTTCAGTGCAATCCATTTGAGTTTGCAGTCCCATAAATAGTAACAACCGGTGTTGCCTATTACAGTGTCTGCTAACCCTCACTTTGACAAATTAGAATAAGAAATAGGTAGTAATCATTATTTGAACAGCTTTCAATGATTGAGTTATTCAATGCATTACATGGAGTTAAGCTGGCAAATATAGTTATTCGTACTTTCTAAAGGTATTCAATGGAACAATAAGCTGAACAAATACTGTTTGATGAATATATGATACAACTCTAATAGATTCACATATATATTTCTTAATGTTATTTTTTGTAGCATTAACTCTTGTGGAAAGAAGAGCAGCTGAGGAAAAATAAAATTAATAGCTGCAGCAGTGAAAAAGTTATGATGTAACTGCATCTTGAAATGCAGAAAAGATTAAAGATCTTGCGATCGATGACTGTATGTTTGCAGCAGTTACAATGGCTAACAGAAGCTCGTCATGAAGAGTGTTCTCAGTATTGGTTTTGTAGTTTGACTGGTCCGAAAGTGGGTCATTTCGGGTGTGCCTGACCCTTGGGGGAGGTGAATGGTGGGGGGTGCTTCATCCCAACCATCTGCAAAGCAGTTCTGGTGAGGAATACCTCAGAAGTCCAAAGCTAAAGTTGATCAATGAGATTGCTCTGTTGTCCAGCAAACACATTTTTACATAAATGGCACCTGAGAACGTAATAGCCACTGAATGCTTTTAAGTAAATGCAATTCTAACAGTAGACCAGTAGCTTTTTTCCCCCGTCTAAACCACTTATGATCCTCCGAAGCATGAAAGAGGCAATAGTGCAAAACAAATGTTGTTCTACTTAACCTCTCTGTTCTCACTGATTACAGAATAAACATATGTAACTAAACAAAATATGTGGAAAGAGCATATAGTGATGACTGAGTTTTCCTTAAAATTAATTTACTTTCTATTGCCCTGTATATTCAGGAAACACAGCAGAACTGTGTTCACAGTACTTCTTACTTGTTCAAAAGCAAAACAGTTAAAGGAAAATCATGCTTAGAGGTCTGGGATACTAAAAACATCCATTAATTCCTTTGGAACAATAACAAAGACAGGGTGTTGCTAACAGAAATGAAGGACCTTTGGTATAACAGTATATTGCTTTGATCAATCCTGGTACCCTTTCAACTTCAAAAAAATACTGTTACTGAGGAAAAAAAAAATTGAAATTGCCTGTTCCAGCATTAACATGGTATCCTTTATCTAAATGCGTACCTCTGATCAAATTGGGTATATTTCGTTCATCATATGCAATACTTACTTAAGGGCATGTAGCAATAGGACGAGGGTCAATGGATTTAAACTAGGGCAGGGTAGGTTTAGGTTAGACATTCGGAAGAAGTTCTTTACAGTGAGGGTGGTGAGACATTGGAACAGGTTGCCCAGAGAGGTGGTGGAGGCCCCATCCCTGGAGACATTCAAGGCCAGGCTTGATGAGGCTCTGAGCAACCTGATCTAGTTGAAGATGTCCCTGCTTGACTGCTGGGGGGTTGGACTAGATGACCTTCAAAGGTCCCTTCCAACCCAACACATTCTATATTCTTACCAAAAGACAGACTATGTCCAATGGGACATGATGGATAGGCTTCTGCTCTTGGCTGCCCTATTCATACACCTTTGCCTTTTCCGTATCCTTGCGTTTAATTCAAGATTTGTTGGGGCAGGGTAGAGCAGATAGAAGTCAATATTCATTAAAAATGAATTAGAAATGTGGCAGCCTTAAAATCATGACTACTATTTTCAAGTACCTAGATCCCTCACTTGGCTTCTGTGGTATTTAATTCGTTAAAGACTGCTCCATAGGATTATTTCTTGGTAAACTGGGTCCTACAGCCACCTGTACTCTGTTACCCTTCCAGTAACCTTTCTATAGTGCTTGGGCTTGAAAACATGACAGTGAACTCCCATTACTGCATATGCAGACAATACAGGCAATGAACCTAACAGTCCCAGGTAAAGCTTTAATATCTGTATGAATAGTATTTAAACAGCTTTCTGTGAATAATGAGGGATGCCTTAGATCTGTAGTGTTGATGCAGGCTAAAATATATAATCATGGGTAACTCGAATGAGATTGTAGGCATGTGGATGAAGAGATGATATTTAAGATGTAAACCTGGAGTAAAACATACTGTGGCATCTGTGGACATATAAACAGGCTGTCCATTGAAAAGTGAGGTTTGGAAAGTGTAAACTGAGCTATGATTTGCTTGGGAGTCATTTTGCTATTCTTGAGATGAGGCTAAATTGCCTGTAGTTTTATATTACATGTTCACAGTGTGGAACCAAATTATTTTCAGGTGCTGTTGCGATGTATTCATAGAATCATTTAGGTTGGAAAAGACCTTTAAGATCATCAAGTCCAACCATTAACCTAACACTGCCAAGTTACCACTGAACCGTGTCCCTCAGCACGACATCGACACCTTTTAAATACCTCCAGGGATGGCGACTCAACCACTTCCCTGGGCAGCCCGTTTCAATGCTTGACAACCCTTTCAGTGAAGAAACTTTTCCTAACCTCCTTCCTTGGTGCAACTTGAGGTCATTTCCCCTTGTCCTTTCACTTGCTACTTGAGAGAAGAGAGCAGCCCCCACCTTGCCACACCCTCCTTTCAGATAGCTGTAGGGAGAGATAAGGTCTCCCCTCAGCCTCCTTTTCTCCAGGCTAAACAACCCCAGTTCCCTCAGCTGCTCCTCGTAAGACATGTTCTCCAGACCCTTCACCAGCTTCATTGCCCTTCTCTGGACGCAAAAATAACGTCAATGTTATTTTTGTAGTGAGGCGCCCAAAACTGAACACAGCACTCGAGCACTGGTACCTCACCAGTGCTGAGTACAGGGGGCTGATCACTTCCCTAGTCCTGCTGGCCACACTATTTGTGATACAAGCCAGGATCCTATTGGCCTTCTTGGACACCTGGGCACACTGCTGGCTCACGTCAGCTGGCTGTTGACCACCCAATACCCCCAGGTCCTTTTCCGCCAGGCAGCTTTCCAGCCGCTCTTCCCCAAGCCTGTAGTGCTGCATGGGGTTGTTGTGACCCAAGTGCAGGACCCAGCAATTGGCCTTGTTAAACCTCATACCATTTGCCTTGGCCATCGATCCAGCCTGTCCAGATCCTTCTGTAAAGCCATCCTACCCCCAAGCAGGTCAACACTCCACCTAACTTGGTGTTGTCTGCAAACTTACTGAGGGTGCACTCAATCCCCTCATCCAGATCATTGATAAAGATATTAAAGAGAACTGGCCCTGGGGAACACCTCTTGTGACTGGCCGCCGATGGATTTAACTCCATTCACAACAACTCTTGGGGCCCAGCCATCCAGCCAGTTTTTTACCCAGGCCATGAGCTTCTCCAGTAGAATGCTGTGGGAACTGGTGTCGAAGGCTTTACTAAAGTCTAGGTAGGCAATGTCCACAGCCTTTCCCTTATCTACTAAGTGGGTCACCTTGTCATAGAAGTAGATCAGGTTAGTCAGGCAGGACCTGCCTTTCATAAACCCATGCTGACTGGGCCTGATCACCTGGTTGTCCTGTACGTGCCGCATGAGAACACTCAAGATGATCTGCTCCGTAATCTACCTTTGGCACCGAGGTCAGTCTGGCAGTACTGCTGTGTTCACAAGGATGTAGCTAAATCTGTTTCAGGGATGGTGTTATGTTTTTACAGCTCTTTAAAATGGAGCACGTTGTATTGGTAAGGCTTCATTCTTCATGTATAGTTGGGTTAATAGGCTTAAAATCAAAAGGCAATTCAGTGCTAGACTCTGCAGCAGTGCAGAATGGCCAACTACTGGGATTTCGGTATATATTTTTAAGGTGTTTTAAGTGCTTCAGCTTTTTCATTTTTACATTAGAGATGGGGGAAACAAGATTGTGTATCAGCCAAAAATGGTAGTTTTCTCATATTTCTCAGTTCATTGAAATAAATACGTAGTAAAAATCCATCACGATCAGCACTTTCCATTTCAAGCTAAGGGACTAGATAAAATGCAGACATACTTTTGTATATTCTATAAACTGAAATAATGGACTCAGTATAGTTTTACTTATCAGCAATATAAGAGCTAGCAAAAGTGTTTACTGTATTTTATTACCCTAATGCTGTTGTCACTAATTCTTTTCAAATGATGCACTATTCTAACCCTTGCTATAGTCTGCATAAGGCTTATTTTCTTGTGCTAGTTTCTAAGCTTTCCTGTAATATTGTGAAGTCAGTTTAACATCTGACCTTTTAGCCAGCAGACAGGAGTGCAGCCCTGCTGAGTTCCTGCAGAAGGGCTTGATTGCTCTGTTGGATAGTACGGTATTTTGGATATGCAGATGTTAGTGACTGAAGTGTATTATCCGTCTTGAACACCACTTGAATTTATGTTGAAGCTTTCAAGTTCTGTTCTTTGAATAGGTCCCACAGTAATTGAATTCTCATATTGTGCACAAAAAGAAGTCATACCTTACGTGCAGAACTGAGAACTCCCCTGATTGTTAAAAATTGGCATGAGAGGGCTTTCGAAAAAAAGGACATTCGACACCTGCAGCAATATTCTAGCTCTCCAAGTTCTGGTGGTTTCATATAGAAATTGATTTCTATTACTGACCTAGGAATGACAGGCAAGATGACAATGTGCCAAGCATTGTGTTATTGCAGCTCCTGGAGATTTGTTGAAATTCTCAGTCCTTCATTCCTCTTACCTGCCAGAGCTGTCTTCCAGTGCTCGACTCTTTTTATGGAGCTGGTTAAGTTCCTGTGAGCATGCTGCTAAATGAAAGGAGGCTCACAGAGGAAAGATGTGGCACCAAAGAGTTACACAAGGTTACCTAGTATGAGAACAAAGTGAGGGAAAATTTCTTCAGATGTTAGTTCAGACCGTCCTCGAGAAAGACCTTCAACTACTGAGTCTGGAAATTCCAGTGGACTTTCACTCTACACTTTGCTGTCACTTCTTTAGGGAAGGCAGGAATACCCAATTTACTATGAGTTTACTGGGGGGAAATAGCCACTGGGTCCTGGCAAAATGCAGACGGCTATTGATTTTTCCCACGGTAGGAAAGATAGGCCTCAGAGACAAACTGAGATTGAAGAATATGAGCTTACAAAAGTGGAGGTGAAGTAACAAGCATTCATTTAAAAAAAGCATGGTCTTGCAGAATAGTAATAATGACAACCGAGTTCTGGCTAACAGCCTAAAGAAAAGAGTGATTTGAACTAAAGGTCTTATTTTGCTGAATCCCATTCAACCGAGGAGGACTGGTGAGAGAATTTCGGTTTTTCTATTTCAGTTGAACAGCCATGGGAGTTGTCTGTCCCCTTTCACAGTGCAGTAATTGGCTCAAATGCTGCTGCCAGTTAAGCAGCTGCTGTTGACTTAATGGGAATCTATATTGTGCTCACAAGATTAAAGCGTGGGTCAAGGTCAAAGGAGTCACTATTATGGCAGTGCTGGGGACTGGTTAAAAATATTAAGAGGGTGGGAAGAAAAAAGCATTGCTTGACCATGAACCCCATTTTCTATGGTCCTTGTTTAACAAAACCTAAAACAAAATCCTCGAGGGTCTTGCTGTCAGAAGCAAAGAGCCATAACCCCATGTGAAGGGAGTAAGACCTGTAGTTGCTTGAGACTTCTGTAGGCTAGTCTTTGTGCCTCACAAAAAGGGATGTTATACAATGAATATACTGTTTTTGAAGAGGTGGTCTAGGTTCTTTTATTCTAATAATGGTTGGAAATTTCTTCAGCAATAAACCACTTCTCTATCTAACACATTAAAAAGAATAGGGAGTATCCTGATCTCTTGATAGGAAGTAATGAAATCTTTATACCTAACTGCAATAGTTCTGCAAGGGCGTAAATTTCTAACTGCTATTGATGCTCAGTTCATGTCCTCTGTATATGCCTCCCATCCGCAGTTAGAAGACCATTTTATTCCCATATATTTAAGTTACTGAGCTTTCAGTCTTTGTTAGGGTTTTTAACTTCGGAAAATATTCCTCAAGAAGTTTTGCAGTTGTGCAGGTTTTACCCTACGAAAACGATCCTGTCATCAGGGAGCACTCACACTTCCTGAGGTCTGACTGGCAGAAACATGTTTTCCAATTGAGTTCTGCCAGTGGTGTTTGTGTATGACACATAGGACCTGGAAAGAGAAGAGATTCAGGCAAGGCAGTGTGATAAATCCTTCTGCAGAAACGTAAATGATTTATTATATTATTATGAATTATTAATAATGTTTCATCAGATGGACTTAAAAAGCTTCAGCGCATTATTGTAAACACTGCACCATTTTGAGTGACTCCAGGTATGATTAAAGGAAAAAGCATGGTAGAAAACAGAGCTGACTGTAGGGACTAAAAGTCTCTGAGGGTCAGAAAGGTAAAGAGCTTTGATCAGTGTTATCAGATGAGCAAAAAACCCCATCAGTAATTTTTTGCAAGCATAAAGTGTTATAAAAGTACAAATGCTAGAAAATAAATGTTTTTCTCAAAAGAAAAGTTACCTGTTGTAATACCAGATGTAAATGTTTCACAGTGCATTGGTGACCATAAACTAAGAACAGGCTTGCAACCCTTTGCTCGAGTGGTTCTTCTGAGTCACTGCGGTGACTTGAATTCAAAACACCCCTTCCCTGATCAAAGCCTCAGTGGGAAGTTCCCACTTTTGAAACTATGGGAGTTCACATCGCATGCTGCATAAAACACTAGCTCTATTGCTTGAAGTTTTTACCTCTGCCTTTGAGGCAAAGGCCAAAATCCTCTGAAAGGGGTTACCCCAATTTGACCAAGCAGAGGAGAGGCCTCTGGCTGCCTGGGAAGGGTAGTCTTGGCTCTTCTGTACAGTGGCTGCTACTTCCCACTCTGTGTCCAGAGTTTGTAATAAGCTCACTTCATTGCTCTGTGTAAGGTCAGCATTAGGCTGTCTTCAGTTTATATCTTTATCTAAAATGTGGTAAAAACGTCAGTAATTTTTACTATACGGGTTGGTCATCAGCTTGGGGAGAAGTTTCCCCAGTGATTTAGGTTTTCTGGAGTGTCCTTTGCATCATCAGACCACACACAGAATCTTCCACATTTATGTTGGAGTACAAATGTGCACACACAGAGCTCAGCTACTCCTAGATAATATTTCCCAAACTTCTGATCTGAAAAAAAAAGATTGCTTATTTTGTGACTTCCCTTCCAACCTCACTTCACGTTGATAACATCTCTCCTTGCTTGCCTAACCCTCTGTGTCATTTTCTTCTAACCTTTCTCAAGCCTAGTGCTCTGATACAATTCATCTTTTCCTTTCTTTTCATGCCTTGAATAAACAGTTAACGTTTTCAAAGACGCATGGGGTACCCTATTGTGAAGATAAACATTTCAAGGTCTTTGGGGACTGAAGAGCACTTATGCATCGCAGATAACAGTATGGTTTCCTTAGAGAAGGTTTTCCCAAGTCCAAACTAGTTTTTCTTCTCTGATGAAAGCTGAGATTCTTGAGGACAGCTTAAAAGTTTCTCCTTCCCCGCTCATGCTAATTCTTTGTATTTTCCTCCTAAGGCAAGAGCATCGTGCTTTCTAAAAGGGATAGATGTAATTAATGTTTTAGATATGTATCTTGGCTGGAGCATGGATCCAATATTCTGCTTGGCTCTTTGATGGCCACCCGATGGTCAGGTGTAGTGTAAAATGACAGTTTTTCAATTAAAACTTATGGCACTTCTTTTCTCTTTCTATGTCTCTATGGTCAACTGAGATGCTGAGCCTGGATTTCCAGTGGTAGAAGAATAACATGGGGTATAAAAACTCTCATGGAGTTTACTGTCATCTACTTCAAAATATATTTTTATGCTTTGAACTATTTTTTTCTATAATTTTTAGCTTTCAGAGCAGAGGACGATGCAAGACCCAGCTCCTTTTGTGAGCTACAGAATAGGGAAAGGCACTACAGGAATTGATATTTGTTGAGGAAACGTAGCGGTCTGAGTCATTAGCTCATGTACCCTGGGGAATTTTTGTGTGTTGACAAAGATGCATTGGCTTAGATGCTTTGTGTGTAAAAGCTCTAAAGCCTTGGGTGAAACAGGTATTTTTTAAGCAGATTCTAAATAAATAAAAAAAAAAAAAGGAAAATATAATGAAGGAAAGGGACATGTTTACAAACAAAGAGCATATAATTCTGCATATCAGTTTGCAGAAAATTTAGAACAAAGGAACGTACGTTCTTGTTTAATTATTTGCATTTGGGCAAGGGTGGGGGGTGTCATGCTTTGTGTTTTGACCTGTTAGGGAACAAAAGCTTAGCAGCTACAGAATCATATATCTCTCTCTCTTCTGATAAAATGAACAGTTCTTTTTCTGTAGCTTGGAACAAATATTTGGAAGATGTCTGTCATAGCCTATATATAAATGTGTGCCTGAGCTAGCTGACAGTCAGTCAACCTGAGGTTTAAAAAACGAGAAGGGCTTGAGGGGAAGGACCCGGTGTTGATGCTCCAAAGCTACTACCTACTGAAATTTCTTTTTATGTGAACGGTCAGTAACCTTATCCATGTTTTAAAAACAGAAAAATAGATGATAGATTCAAAGATAACTTTTACGTGCGCACAAATATATTGTTCTTCAGCTGAACATTTAAACCCCTTTTTTTAAAACCTTTTACTTAACAAAACAGAAACTTTTTGGTATTCCCAGCAAACTTAGAGTTGCCTCAATCAGTTTTTGCACAATGTGAACTCTGTTTGTAGGAGGAAAAAGGATAAGAGAAACAATGAAAGGTTTCCCACTGCAGAAGGTTTTGTGGGTTGATATGCCAGGCTATGCTATGCTATTAATGGATCAAGATAAAAAAACAAAAGCAATAAGCCTTGAAAGAAATAATTTAAAATTAGAATTTATCATAAAAAAACTTCTTTTTTTAATGTTCAGGTACTAGTAGTCAGTGATACCTATTTTCAATATTCCTTTTGTCCGTACTTTTGTGTTTATGTAATGTATTATTTAACAGGAAAGAAAGTTGTTCCATCACTTAGGAATATTCTTTTTAAGGAAAGGAATAAATCCAGAAGGCAAAAAATAGTATTCTTAAAAATATCACCCAAAAATATCCAAAAGCCCTAAGAATGGGGACATTATAGCTCAGCTGTAAACCAAAACAATTTCAAATAATCTGGGCGGATTAGAAAATAATATTTTTGTTGTGGAGTGATATTTACATAAACTCAAAGTGAATCTTTTTCTTCCTTTTTATTTAAGTCCGTTTTTATGTCTTTTAAAACTGTAGATAGATTTCAAACTGAGACTGTTTTGGAATAGTAGGTTGAAATGTACCTTTCAAATAGAACTATAAAACATTGGACTTCTTAAAGATGAAAATCATGAAACTTCTAAAACCCCCTTCCCTTTTCTCAAACTACTTCACGACTTGCAAGCAAATACACGATCAATTTAATTTCTCCCAAGTCATACTTTCTTTTTCTCCACACCTGTGAGTTTTGGTGAACTTTTTGTCCATGAAAGGGTTTTGCTCACCTCTACTTCCTAGTGAAGATGGTGGCAATTTTATCATGGATCAAAATGAGACTTGACTCAGGTTCCAGCACTGTAACTGTTGCATAAGTTTTCTAAAGTGTATAGCCAGTTTGTTTCCCTCCAAACTAAGTTATTTTAGATGTACAGGCTAAGAGAAATAAGGGATATTTCAAACACCAAGTCAGAACTGCTTAGGCATTCAGTGATTTTTTGCTATAATTTAGGTAACCAGCTTAGAAAAAGTCAGGGAAGAGAATAATACACATTAATCTATGTTTTCTGCAGTGTTAGGCTTTTTGTTGGTACATCATACCAATGTATTTGAATGTCAAACTAGAGCTCGGCTAATAAAATTGGTTTAGTTTTTGTTTTGATTAGTAGCATTACACTGTTCTGCTACCCCTTATGGCTATAATGGCTTCTCAACCGAATTTTAGTGCAAGTTAAAAACAAGATTCTTTTCAGTGGTCTTAAAAAAATGCATTTGTAGGCTGTACCATGTTGACTGTTCAACACAACACTGCCTTCACATGGGCAGTTTCTTCTCCTGGGTTTGATGATCATCATTGGATAATAAATGTAATCTGCTGTTAATATAAGTTTATACACTGGGCCTGATTTTACACTCCTGTAAGTTTATCCCTTTTATAAAACTAACATTTTTATTATTATTTTATAATTTTATTAACTTTTAACTGTCTTTTACACTTTCTGCTTCTTTCAGGGAACAGGAATAATACATAAAAGCTCAAATAATTCAAATAGTAAAGACATTTGTACATTTCTGAGTACTGATGTTTCTTAAAAGCTTTTTTTTTTAAACATTATGAGACACTACGCCCACTGGGGACAGAGGTTAAAAGAAAGCTGATGTTGTGCATGAAGAGTACTACATAATTTAATATAGACTGATTTCAGCTGGTATATGTTTATGGTCAAATTAGCCGAATTGTTCTTTTGCAATGTGTTGAGAGCTCGGACTGCACTCAAATCCTGATCAGAAATGAGTTCTTGAAATGGGGTAGGATCAAACTGTGTTGCAGGTGGCAATTTATTCTGCTGACGCCATGACAAAAATCTTGGATGTAAATTTATTTAAAAGTTAGGATTCTTGTCTCTGTGTGTGTTCTTCCAGTAATTTCCATGTAAATATTAATAATAATATCCTAAAAGTAGAAAGCTTCCATCTTTCATACCAGAAGAACACAGGGACCCGAATTATGGCAATGAAGTGGCCTGTTTGACTTTTAGTGAGGATCCACCAGTATTTTCTGTATTTCTTACAAATTCTTCATTGTGATGTCCTTTTTCTATTCCTTTTGAAACCGCTAGATTTCTAATAGAGTATTTTTATAAAGGTGAGGGAACTCGGATGTGGAGCATTCATTTCAACTGCACCTTCCTGCCCGAAGCAGCAAGTGCTTGGTCTGACTCTTCCACCCACTCTGTCTTAAAAAGCTCTGGACATCTGTGTGAAACGTGTCCGCCCCCGTGTCAGACCAGCAAACACCATCTGGACGGAAGGCACTAAGGCTTTCTCCGAGTAATGAGGTCGTGCCTCGGGAGTGAGATGTGGCAAAAGCGTGCCACTTCATAATTTACTTACTTACTGTTTTCTAGACTCATTGAAACTGGCCAAAAAAACAGTGTTAGAAATATGAAAATATCTACTGAAATCCACGGAACTTTTCTGTGTAACTTCAATGTTTGTAGTAAATATGTCCTCTCTGTGTAGGCTTTTTGTCCCCACCGTTATCATAGCAAAATAACCTGGGCTGCACTAAGATCCCTGTGATCCCTGGGTGTTAGAGGCTGTATTTGTGACTTAGATGGTGAAGCTGCATTGTGAGACTGTACCGTGACTCTGTGAGACTGGAAGTTCTGCATATCCTGTTGTTACATAAATGCCTGCATGGTTTGATGGCATTTTTAACAGCAAAAGGGTATAACTGTGTTTGCTGAGATTGCCTAAATCGTAAGAATACTGCTATGGAAATAGCATTGCAGCTAGGGTGCAGAAAGGAAGTACTATCTCTAGGAATAAGGTAACACATAAGTAATTTTATTACAATATCCAGATGAATAGTAGAAGCCGATGAACTGAGTAATAAATTTGTTGAAGATCTGTGCTATTTCCTCAACAATATTCATCTCTTGGGAGACATCAGCAGACGCCAGGCTGGTCTGCGATCCTCTAGTTCCTCCAGAGGCAATAGACCAAGCAGACAAGAGAAGTCTCAGTCTGTTCCAGAGCCTGTCTGCTATTTCAGAGCTCGCTGCATACCTATCCATCCTTCCAAAGCAGTGCAGAGACAGAAAACACCAAGCGGCACGGAGCAGGCTGCAAATCTTCCCATGCTTTTTATATACTGTGCGCTGGAGAGGTAAAGATTTCTTGCTGCCCTTCCCCCAGCTGTAAACCAGACAAGACCAACTTCTCTTTCATCCTTATGTGGTCATAAAACATTTCACAGGATCATACCCCACAGAGAGATTAAAAGCACTTCTGTTAGTCTAAATCAAGAAGAACAACTCAAGTGGAAATGTTATGTTTGAGCACAGGTTTGGAAGGTACCAGATGAAGCCTCGCAGTTGAAGACCAGTGAAGGGACTCCGTGCCCAGAGGATGACATCTTTATTTTTGTATCATTTTTTGCTTATGGAACTGAAAGGGTGGCAGACCTGGGGACTGATTGGATGCATAATTAAAAGATAGTATCGTTCATAATAGAGTAATAAAATTAAACGGTTGTTCTGCTTGTTTTCCTGCTCTCTCAACCTAGCCACAAGGCAGTTCTGTAAGCAAGGCAACATCCGCTTAAGAATAAGACCAGGGTTAAACATTGCTTAGTATCTGGGCTTGGTGGGTCTCTGAGAAGAGGCTGTTGCTGTCCCTCTCCCTGGCGGCGGCAGCGTGTGGAGGAGGATGTGTGGTCTCACAAGAGCATGGTCTCTGTTGGCATCCCCAGGGCAGGTCTTGGAGCAGCGCTGCTTCCCGCAGAGCTCCATGCCTGCTCACAGTGCACGCCTTCCCCCCGCAGCATTTTTGGCCTCTCGCCCACCAGGCCCTGGCTTTTGCTGACATTTTTGTGTGGACTTACTGTGTTGTAGCTGTACAACACACAGCCGTGGAGCAGCCAGCGCTCCTTAGAGCACAGGAGAATTAATAGGAGTTTGCTTCAGAGGTTTTCTTCCTGCTGTATCCATGCACTTGGCAGACAAAATGCCTTTTTCCACAACCTCATTAGCTGCGTGGTAGGGTATCTGTGGCTTCCCTGCTCTGTTTCCCCCCTTCTTTACTTTTCCTTGTGCAAATTCCCTAATCTTTAGGTCTATTTTGCATCTTTTATGGCCAAGGATGCCGATATAATTTCATTTTGTAAACAAGGTGATTTTCTTGTCCTGCGTATTGTAGTCTTTCAGGGCCCAATCCTACTTTTTTGGAAAAAAAAAAATCAAGTGAAAGACTTTCCTTTTACATCTGTGGGAAAAGGCTAACCCCCTCACTGATTATTTCTTATAAAATGATATAATCTGTGCATGGTACCATGATGTCTCAGTAAATTCTTCCTGTTGTGCTGTCTAATCCAAACAGCATGTGCTATATATGTGAATGCACCTTAGGGTATAATCCTTTCTGTCTATAGTTCTGCGTGTAGGTGGTAACTGGCATAATTTTCAAAAATTCTCATTAGCTTGCTGCAGATAGAGGGCTTAATAGATCACAGATGACAAATATATTTTTAAAATATGCTGTGTGAAATCCCTAACTGTGAGTTGTGTGCGAGAGAAAGAGATATACTAGTTACTGCAGCACATAATGCTGCTTTCTTTAGTGTTTCTGGGACATTTTAAGACAGAAACACCTTTTAGCTGTTTTGCGGACCAAACTATTCACACAGCATATGAGAAACAAACCTTGAAAACGCGAAGTCTGGATCCATGCCTCCCTCCCCCTTTACTCTAACTTGCTCCCGTCCTTCCCTAAAGGTAATCGTTCCCAAACTGATGTGTTAATTTTATTTCTCAGATCTAACAGACTTTCCCACTCCTATAATTGTTTTTCTCAAGACAGTTTCTCCCAACAGAGAGACGCTTCGTTCCATCTCCCTCCGAGAAGCTCCTAGAAATGTCTCCAGGCAGTTTCCCCGTCTGTTCCTCCCCATAAAGGGTTGCTGGAGGTTATCGAGGTGCTGGAGAGCAGTGTCAAGCCCAGGCTGGACAGCAGAGCTATACGCAGCGTTTCCCAGTGAGAGCACACTGACCGTAACTGGGCATTATTCAGTTCCATCTCACAAGAGAAATACAGGTTTTTCCAGCTCGGTTACACTGTAATATGATGATTACTGAGACTAACTATCCACCCATTGTATTGGCAATAAGAAGTCATGCACAGATCTGCTTGTCACCAACCAACTGGCAATAAACCCAGAGGAAACAGATGGAGATGCGTTTCGTGAAATTTTGAAAGTATGGAGAGATACAATTTGAAGAGGGGTGTTTGTCTTTAATGCAGGATGCACACTGTCCGGCAGCGTAAACCGTCATTTTAGTTTGTATCTTGACCCAGGGTGCTTGTTAACTACTGGCAAAACAGCTATTTAATGAGAGATGCGAAGTGACGGCTCCTGTTATAACCAGGGCAGAAATGCACCGCAGCAGGGAAACATGAAGGGGCAAAACTTTTTGGGTATTGCAAGAAATCCCATGGCTGCCCTGTCCCTGTGAGGGATCCGGTTATGTCCCCCGGTGCTAGTGGAGAGGGCAGTGTCGCTTGCTGTCTTCCTCTTGCTTGCTTTCCTGTATCTGAACGAGGTGCGTAGGGACAGTTGCACTTAAGGACTTGCAGCAGAGGAGGTGATGCTTATGTCTGCTGCAGACCTTAGGTAAATTACATCTTTCTCTTGCTATGTGTAAATTGGAGGTTCTGCTTTCTTTTCAGCATGAGGCCTAGTTAGAATATATGTAGAACTGCTGTTCTTCCTTACCCCAAACCAACCAAGTTATGAAGACAGAAATGTTTGGAAGGAGAAAGCCATGGGTAGAGCTTTTTTGACCCTACAATTCACTTTTTCCATTTTGGGTTTGTGAAACAATGCATGCAGTTTTTAGTGTGCTTTGATTTGACCTGAAAACAATCAGTTTAGTCACAGATCCAGTTCCAGATCTGGAACCAGTAGATGTAGTGGCAGCTTTTAGGGCTCTAAGGACACACATGCTGTTTGTATTTTTTTCATGTTTTCATTTTCCTATAAACAAGCTTTTGGGATTGTCTCAGTGTAGCCCTCCTCCTCTATTCTCTTACAATTTGAAACAGAAAACATTTTCATCTTACATTTTGAAAACTAGGCTAGGACTGCTTGGGGGGGGGGGAATTTTTAAGAGTGCCATGTTAAATCTCATTTTCTACTGAATAAGATATATACAGGGCATATTGAATGTTAACAACGTTTGACATCATTTCTTCATTGGTTATGGGTTTAATCTACTAAGATAGTTTGTATCATGTAACAGCCTTGTCCATAATTGAAGTAAATCAAGTTTAAGTAGTGGAAGAAGCACTTGCAGATTTAGTTTGGTTTTAGATTTTTTGTCTAAGCGGTGAGTACTCTCCACATTTTCAGTCCCAGGAAGAATTATATATTGTAAGCTTTAAGGACTTGTCAACTTAAGGTTAGGCAAAAGACTGTTTATCATGTTTTATCAGGAACAGAAAGAGTACCCAGGGGATGGGGAAGCTAAGCATGTTACGTGGTTTCACCATAAAAGGTGAGGGAAACACTAGTCTGTCATGATTTAGCAGTGAATGAACTGGTATGGAAAAAATTTTCCAGATGTTGCAACTAGCATAGTTTCTAAATCCTGGGATTAAACATATTTAACCCTAATGATCCTGGCTGATAGCCGGGAATAGATTACCTGTTCCTAACATGTGAAGGGGGCTTTTGAGAGCACCATGGTAAAAAGGTCAGGTCACAACTTCCTTTCAGAATCTTCATGGTTGGAAGGGACCTTTGACATCACCAAGTCCAACCAAACAACCTACAATCTCTGCCACTAGAGCATGCCCTGAAGTGCCAAATCTACATGTTTCTTAAATACCTCTAGGGATGGTGATTCAACCACCTCCCTGGGCAGGCTGTTCCAGTGCCTGACCACTCTTTCAGTAAAGTAATTCTTCCTGATATCTAATCTAAACCTCCCCTGCCGCAGCTTCAGACCATTTCCTCTGGTCCTGTCATTATTCACCTGGGAGAAGAGGCCAACACCCACCTCTCTACAAGCACCTTTCAGGGAGTTGTAGAGGGCAATGAGGTCTCCCTTCAGCCTCCTTTTCCCTAAACTAAACATGTCCAGTTCCCTCAGCTTCTCCTCATATGACTGAGAAATCCTCCTGCTCCATGGCCCAACTCTGAGCCCCTTCCCACTATCAAGGCGGGCCCGGTGCTGGGCAGAAACACGGGCTCTTGTCTTGTTGCAGGAGGCAGCCCTGGTTGACACAAAGGCTTTAATGTCATCTTGCTTGAATGTGTCCTCAATGAGGGAAAAATTAATAGTTTTTGTCAGTCTGAATACGACACTGGAAGGCATGTTAAAGAGAAGTTACTATCTCAGCGAAAAAGAAACCGGAAAGTTTAAAGTCTTTTAGGTTGATATTTAGATTTTTGTCATTAAGCAATGGAAGCAAACCAAAAAAGGGGAAAAAAAGAATTATTCAAACCTTTCTCCCCTTGGCCTCTGAAATTTTTTTCTTATCTTTTCGTTAAGTATATCCATCAGCAATGCTTTGGTATTGCCATATTGAAAACGTGTAAGTACCTGCTCATTAGCACGTGGAAATACTCTTTATGTGAATCATAACTCAGAGCATTGCTGTAAATAAATACATTCTTATTTAATAAATTCTTCTGTCCTCTAGATTTTAATTTTATGATAATGCACTCTTAGCATTTGGGTAAGAATATGGGGTCACCTCTCACAGTTTCTGGATGGATCTTTTTATAAGGAGAAGGTGTGGTTTTTGAAATCTCAGCCCCTGAGATTTGACTCTAACAGCCCCTGTATTGTTAAGGATCACAGCAAACCAAACAGAGACTTTGTAGTGGTAATTTGTTAATGCCTATGAAATTGAAGTCTGATTCACCACTTACTGATGTCAAGTGTTCTCATCAGTTCATCAGTTCCAATATACCAGGGTAGGCATTTCTCTCACCAAAGGTGAATTTTTTGGTTTTGGTTTTGTTTTCCTTTTTCTTTTATTATTCCATTAAGCATAGGACATGATGTTTGGGAAGTTAAAAAAAAAGGTATCCTGTGAGTTTTGGTCTTTAGGAGACCGATGGATTGTCTCCCATAATGAATTCAGTAAGTGCTTGGAAACTTCTCAACACCTCTCATGCGTTATTTCCTTAAAATATTAATGTCCGGAAGATACCTTGAGATAGGCCAACAGCACTCAGAGAAGCTGAGAGTTTCACCTGCTCCATAGTCTCAAGAGGGTTTAATAGTCCTTTTCTCAGTGAAACCCTTGGCTGCTTAGGTGCACTATAGCACTGAAATCAACCTTGGTTTATATGGCTGATACAGAGTTAAGCTGAAAAGGTGCAGTTGATGCAAATGAAAAGAGGCTCTTTCCGTTATTAACTTGGGAAATGACTCCTTTTCCAGTGGGCAACTAGTGTTTAGTGAATAAGAAAAAATGTGGTGAGCAGGAAGAACACAATCTTTTCTTTCATCTTATCCCCTTTGGAAAGTGCAAAAGCTACTGAGGTGATTTGTTGCTCTGGATCAGCTCCATGTTTCTCAGAATGATTTAAAGCAGCAGAGTATGGGTTGAATGTAAATACGCTCTGACTGTAATCATGAGACAGAACCTTCCTCAGATGTTCACAGACTTTGTCTCTTCTTACGTCTCAGCCATCATCTGCTTCAAGAAAGGAAACAAACAAATGCCTTGTAAAGCTTTTCATAAGATCACAAACCTGCACTGAAAGTACAGGATCTCCTGGGCCACTGGAGAAACAATAATTATAAAATAAAAAACCTCCCATCTCCCTTCCTAATGAGGTGGCTTCAGCAAGGCTCATAATCCTTCTCTGTGCGTTCAGCTTTGGGCATGTAAACAGTTTCACTGAGGTGTAAGCCCCTTGTGTGCCTGTGCGTGCCAGTCAGTGGCTCGCCGGTTGAGGGCCTTGGGTCGCTGAGGTGTTCACCATAGAGGCTTGTGAGAAAAATCACAGGACAAGCCATGCAGGCGGCGTGCCAGCTCTTTCAAGGCCCAAAATGTCTATTTCCCCAGCAGCCTCCAGCAAGGGCAGAATCAGCGGGCGTCCCCAGGCAGGGGCAAGCCTCCCCCTCTCCATGTTTAGGGGAGGAGGTATAAACTGTAGTGCTCCCACCTGTGGTGGAAGGAACTGCCGGTGAGCAGCACATGAACTCCAAGAGTGGGCTGTATCTTTCTATTTTTCCAAACTTTTTTAAAAAAGCACTCATTAAAGTGCACGGTAAGACTCTCATGGACTTCAACATGTCTTGGATTGGGCGCTTACTTTCCTTCTTTCTTTTCTTTTTTTAATCCTGTAATATTTATTCCAAAGAGTTCAAGCAAAACACCAAAGTTTAATAGCGACATTTTGTTTCATATGGGCATTTCTACCTGGAGCTCAGTAAAACTGATTACTACTTGCAGCAAGAAATGAAAAGGAAGGGCCTTGCTGACTTTCCTACGTATCAGTGCTTTAAAAAAAATGAATATTTTTTGCTTCACAAACATGCTGAATGAAATGCATGTCTCATTTATCACTTAAATAGTAATAACAGTGTCCGCTGCAGGCTGGATTCTGACATAGGTGGATTGACAGTGTTCGCTCAGCGGAAGCAATAAACAGATCAATAACAAAATGTAGCCTGGGGGGCTGGAGGTGTGACAAGTCAAGCATGATTTCAGAGTCTTGCTGGGACCCTTATTAAACTCATTTGTACATCTGAAAACAACTGATGCCTCATTGGGTTAAAGGTAGCTGCAAGTATTGGTCTTGAAGAAGGCTTGAATCCTATCAGTGCCCCAGAGGAACACAGCTGCTCGACACCAGCCTGATGCTCTTTTGGAAGAGCTAGCAGCAGTGAAATCTAAAATGTAATTAACTAAAAAGCCAACGTTTTGTTTGATTTTGTTCCCTTCCCCATAACTGTTTATTTGTCAGTGATGGTCTGAACTGAGCACATCTCTTACACGAGGGAGGAAGGAAAATCAGATGTTTACCTGTCCTCTTCTCCTCTTCTGTTGCTCCCTGTTGAGTGATGGCAACAGACCCCCTGGGTGAAGGAAATAGCTTGCTCCTTCTAGTTACTTTGCTGGAGGAAGTGATAACGAGAGAGTGTTCCTTGCCTTTTCTCCTGCTGAACAGGGGAGCTGGCTGGCTGCAAGGCTGTCAGGAGAAAAAGTTCGCTCTCTTTAGGCAGCAACGACTCAGGTTTCCGCTTTTGCCCCAGTAGGGCTGTGTCTCATGTACGCTCCTTTGGAGGGGACCATGCCCAGGCCATGGTTGCTGCCTTTTGCCAAGAGGTGTCCCTAAAGTCACAAGCAGGCTTTACAAATGTTTTGCTCATCTTTCAGGCTAGGAAAGGAGGAGCACCACTTATCTGAAGGTGAGCCAAACTTCGAGGCTTGAACACCAGGTGTGTGTTCTTCTTTGTCTTGCACTTGTGCTTTCAGGGATGAGGTCACCGGCAGGAGAAAGCACAGGGTTTCGGAGGCAGCTCGGGGACCTGCCAAGGTGCCGGCCACAGGCACTTGTGTGGGCAGAACACGGCTGTCTCGTGCGCTTTTGGGATGAAAGTGCCTTGTCCTTCTGGGATCACTGCTGTAGTGTTGGACGCTCAGCATGCTAAAACGAAACACTGGCCACTCTGAAATGTCTCTCTCCAGCAGGTTGATCAGAAAGAGTGATGACCTCACTTTCACATGCTGCTTCTTTTGGACAATTTTTTTTTTGTTTGTTTTAATAAATGAAAGTAACAAGTGATTCTCTAAGGAAAGAATTCGCTAATACTTGGTATTAGCTCCTTCCTATACCTCTAGTGTAGCAGCATTTGAGTAAGGATTGCTATGGGTAGGGTGGAGATTCACAGGGAGTAAGGTGTTTAGTATACGTCTTTCAATTAAAGAGATGATTGTGCCTGTTTCCACCCAAAAAAGGGCAACTCAGAAACTGAAACGCTCTGGGCTAAGTGGCTTCCACTGCTTGTTATCTTTGGAAGTATGGGGTGACAGACATCGATCAGTCAAAAGGAAAGCCAACACAGTTGGAATAGCAGGGTATGTATTTCTAAAAGCAGCCGGAAAGAGCACGTCTGGGATGTGTGCATTAGCTGAAAGAAGCCTCCGCACTGTGTGAAAGTCTTTCATCTTGTGGGATGCCTCCTGCACTCAAGCAATGAGGATCCCATGAGCCCTTGCAAAACAGCATGGTTGTTCCCTACTCGCTGGAACCACGGTGCCTCGATTATTGGCTTGCCATCTGTAACGTCTCTGACTCAAGATGAGCTGGAGTGTGCATGGAAACCTGTGGTGCCAGTTAAGGACTTAGTGACTAAAGGGAAGGGAGGAGGATCTGGCTGCAAATTTTGCAAAGTTTCTTTTATTTTCAGTGAATCCACTTCAGAGTGCAGACAGATATTCTGTCACAAAAGGTTATATTTGCAAAAGCACTTAATTCCATAGGGTTTAGATATTGATTTAAATTGGAGTCACACAGCATGAACTTTGAAAATATAGGGAAAAATGAGACTAGAAGTCAGACCTCGAAGAAAAATAAATCAAATACAGGGCAGCTTGAAGATGACCCAGAAAAGAGCACGGCTGTTTTCGGTTTAAATGACCAAATCTTCTTTAAAAGAAAAAAAATAAATAGCCATAAAACCTTTTAAAGTTTACGTTCAGTCATACATCATTCTGTGTAAATATGTAAATAGCTTATCGACAGTATTTAACTGGGTGAGATAGAAGCTAAAAGGGAGGAAATGCTATGGGGAAACAGAGGCTTTAGGCTAGTGGTGAAGTCCTCAACTTCATCCTGGATACACTGGAGAAATAGCACAAAACAGCCTAATCTCTAGGTTTGGACTGATACATATAAGAGGTCCCACTGGTTGTTTTGGAACTCACATAAAATTATAGATAAATAAGAATATGTGCAGATCTGTATCTTCATTTCTGCATATATATAAATAAGGTAATTATATACTGTATCCAAAATCCTTATTGTATCTAACGAATAATCAGATCCTTAATTACAAATGTAATTTAGCATAGTGTGTAGAAAGGTATAAAAGTTCAAAAGAAAAATAAAATTAATAAAGCTTTGTGTTCTAGGTGATAAATACATTTTCACTCTTCATTTTATAATGGCAGAACTTATAGCTGGAGTATTTTCACCAAACAAATGTTTGCAAAAATGTTAAATTTTATTTTTGAGCAGAAAGTTTTCATTTTCCTTGTGATCAAGGTGGATGGCACAAATCAATGCAATATATACACAGCTTCATACAGAAGACTTTAGAGGTCTGCAGTTATTAATGCAATCAGTGCTGCAGCTTTATTATATACGATTCTGTGTATTTGTATCCCTGCTGATTTCTGATAAAGTGAACGGTAAAAGATTTTACTAAAAATGTAAAAAGCTCACTAAACTTCACGAAGTTGTCCTCCATAATCTTAATCCTTCTTTTGATAAATTTAAGTAATGAAATACTTTTTCCTATAGGATTTTGAAGTATTTTGCATGACAGAATTTGCACAAAGGCATTTGCATTATCTTGTTTATATATAATGTGCTTTTTTACTTTTCGTCTTATGGTACTCTCCTAGATGCTGCTTTCTGTTCTCTTTTAGCGTATTGAGAACACTTAGAAATAAGAAATAATCTTATTTAATTAGATTTTTTTAAAAAGAATCAGATTTCTCTACAGAAATAATCTAAGAATTCTAGCAATCCAAGGAGTCTGAGAAAATGCGATATTCTCAGAACTCTGGATGGTTTCACAGACTGGGTGGGTGATGCCACATACGCACCTTAGGTATCTGTACGGATAGATGAAAGCAGTGAATGTACTGGGCTTTTCCAGTTGTCATCTGGAAAGACGTTACAAGGTTTAATCATCAAATCACTGAGTAATCGCAAAGAAGTTATTGTTTTACTTCCAGAGTAACACCTTGGTACTGTTTGGAAGTGAGTTTGTACAGGGAGTAATGAATGGTCATAAAAAACAGCGCTAAACACGCTCACTTATTATTTTCCTCTCTAAAGAATTAAGATTGGCTCATCTTGTAGGACATTGCCTGACTCTGCTACTTTATCACAAGCGTTAATTTTCTAAATCGTGTTTTCTAGGTTGCTTCAGCTAGTAAGGTATTTTTACCTTGATTATTTAAAATGGTCACAAGCCAGTGCAAACATTATATTATAGAAAAAGATTTTAGTGGAAGAGGAAAAATAATTTGCTGTTCAAATTGAACATCTATGTATTGAATAATAATTCGCTCTAGTAATTAGCTTTCAAAATAGAGCTAGTAAGATGGATAAACTAACAAAGAAAAATAATTTGTTCTGCCATCCTTCATGTGATTTTAATTTACAGTATGTTATTGGAAGGAATATTTGGTGAGATGGAATTTCTGAAGGATCATTCAGCAGGGCTCATATAAGACAGAACAAAGAAATGAAATTTTATCCTTTAAAACTGGCAAATTGCATGTGGAAGGTTGCCTTATTTTTTTTCACCTATTCAGTATAAATGATCTAGAGATTTTCTTCCTTAGTGGAGTGAGAGATGCCTCTATTGTTAATATTGCGTGGTAGAAATCATAAATCTGTTTCTCATTTTGGGTTTGCCAAACTTCAGAGTCATGGAGGTGAAATTTTCTGTGCCTGAGGTCTCATGAAGGCTGTTCCCGACATCAGTTGCTAATAGGTCAAAAGCATGCCATCAAATGCGTGTGTTTATGCCTTCACTTCATCACACTAAAGACACAGTCCTTACTTTTGTGTCTTCTTAATATCTAGATTTTGTCATGAGAAATCATCTCTTTTTATGGAAAGAGTAAGTCGAGAGCTACCTCATGTAAATCATCATGATTCCAGTGATTTCAATAATTAAAACAAAGGAAGGCTAGTTCCCTACCTCAATTATTTATACTATATTATCTCTTATAGCTATGAATATTGTGAAATTAATGATGCTTTTCTAATTTGTACTAGCAAAGGCATGATATACTGCCCAATATATGTAACTTAATTGGTATGGCGTGTCACTCCCTTTAAACAAAGGTAGACTTCTTCCTGTGCAATGCGTTAAAATACATGGCATGGCTCCTGATATTATATAGGATCTTATATAGCATCATTAACAGGAAGCCCCACATGCGTGATTTGCCTCAGAAAAGGAACTTGTTCTCTGCCCAAAATAATTCCAACCTTATGCTTCCAGTGTGCCCAGGAGAGCCCCTGCGCAAAACACACGGCCAGCTTGAGAGAGGGCGAGCGTGTGTGTGCACACCTGTGTGCAGGTGAGCAGGGGCGAAAGAGAGAGGATTGCAATTAATTTGAACACAGCTGTTATGGGAAAAAAAAATAGATTAGTAATTATGAAGTCTGCTAAACCGAATGCAAGCCTCTGCCATAAATATTTTATGGCTGTGAATAGCATTAATAAGAGGTAAACCACACACACAGACATCAGACACAGACACCCCCACCCACCCCCCCCAGAGGGGATGAGCACTAGAGCATACCGGGCACCAGAGGCAATATTCCCATGGAGGAAGTTGCCGAGCTGATAGCAGCCGGTGTGTTTATCTGTGTGTGCTAGGCAGCTCTCAAACTGGAGGAAGGGCTGTTCATAACCTCCCTGCGTTTGAAGAAGATGGGCATCTCATTGGAGAGTCTGGGCTAATTCCGAACTGTGCCAAGATGTTAGCAATGCTGGATTTTAATGCCCTGTACGTGATGAATAATGGCATTAATCAAGCACTGGCTATTTACTTTCCTTAAGCAATCAGGGACTCTGAGAGCAGATTTTAGTTGTGAATTAGTCTGCCATTTTTTATTCCCTTGGACCTTGGCCTGATATAAAAATTGAGGTCAGTTGAAAGACGTCCACTGATTTCCCCAGGCTTTGAATGGGGCTCTGTAGGGACTGGACTGAATTACAGATACGATGATGAGGAGTCCTGAATCCCTTTCACATGTCCCTGACCTGTGGGATGTTTCACCTCTCTCCCTCAGAACAGAATCTGGCTCCATATGTTATGTTCATTAGCCGTGCTAAATCCCCGCTGTAAATCTCACGGACTGAGAAGAAATAAAACATCAGTTTAGGAAATATGTGGGGCCAGACCAGAAAAGTTCTGTTAGATAGCGTGAATCCACTCACTTTTGTAGGACATTTATGATTATTTGTCTTGTAGAACGATTTCTTTACAGATTCATTTAAACAGTTAATTAATTAAACTGTAAATTAATACACTTATCTTCTACTTTTTATTAGTACAATTAATATTATGGAGGGGACAGCACTGAAAAAAAAAGAGAAATAATGTAATTAAGAACAATTTTATGAGAAAGGATGGTTTTGTGATTAATGGAGACGGAATCTCAGTTCCATTATTGCTCTGCTACAGATACTCCAGATAAACTAGTGAATACCCCAGTCTCCCCGCTTTAAGATAGGCGTAGTAATCTTTGCTTTTCACGTATTGCCTGTTTGGATTGTAAATGTTCTAGGGCGCATTTGGCGCTGGATGAATGCATGTAAAACCCAAGACAGTTGCAGGCTCTCTTGGCACTCTATAGAGCAACCAGGGACAGTCTTTTCATTTCCAGCTTCCGTATTTAGGGGATCTTGCAGAGCCATTGTTTCAAAATTTCTGTGGCCAGGAATAAGAGACGGGAATCAGGAAGATTTATACAGTCTCTTGTTTAAAAGAGAAAAGGAAAACTATTCATCTGTTGCCTTTTACTCCTCCTTTGATGTGGTGTCAGTACTGACCAGGGCAGTCAGAGAGGCTGGACATGCCCTGGCTTTCTGTCTGCTCTCTAGGCCAGGTTGGAGGTGATTATTTCCATTTTCACTTCCTTTTGCCAATTTAACGGCTATTTTCCATAGCCAACTCCACTCCTTTGGAGTTATCTCACCTCCTAGATGTTTTTTGCCACCTCTTATGCTGCTTCTCTGTTTTTGATTTAGGACTGACATGATGTTAGAAATGAAAAAGAAGCATTGAGCTACCAGAAGGAGATAGACACCTGGAGACCTTAGTAGTTTTTCTACATCTCATGGGAAATATCTCTTCTCTTAACTTCCCTTTTAAGATGCCCATGAGTAAAACTTAGCTTATTCACATCAGAGTTTTTTGGAGCTTGGGAGTTTTGGTTTCTTTTTTTAAAAAAAAACAGTTTGCAAATAATCGTGTCATTTTCACAGTTTTCATACATGATGTTGGAACTGTTGTCTAAGTCATTGTGTAGCACTGATTGCTGCAATATCTTGGCTCTGGCATTTTTAACAAGCTTTAACTTTTCAGCTTTCCTTTCCATGAGGCCCATACCTTAATTAAGGCATCAGCTATGTAGAAGGGAGCTGAATGGCTTTTTGCTGGCATTGAAGGGCATAAGGAGGGAAATTTGCAGGATTCTGATATTTCTCTGTTACCAGTAAGGCTTACAAGATGACTTGAAAGTTTTCTGGAATTTACTTTAAAAGCTGTGGAGGGAGAAATAAAGAGCACCAGCAAATGTTTTCCTATGTTTTGTTGCCTTTTTTTTTTTTTTTAAACTCTGGGGACCCTAAAAAGATGTTTTTACAGGAGTTGTGAGGCAGAATGAGGAACTCAAGTGCTTGTTCAAATGCTTGATTGAAAGCTTTTTTGGTTTATATGGTTAAAGAGATTAAATGAAAGTAGCAGCATTTGGCAAACCCCTTTGCCATGTTAAAATCCCTTTTGGCACTCTCTGCCAGCGCTGCAGGGCAGCTGGGTAAGGAATCACTCATGGTTTGCCCTGTGCTTCAGTGTCTGCTGTGCCGTGCTAGCAGCTTCACCACCAAAGCAGGGCCAGGTACTGCTTCCTCCAGTTTTCTTCAGGCCTTTCAAATGTGTGCCATGGCTTTGTGCTTAACGAGCTTCGTGGTGGGGACCATATACGGTATTTCGGATCACTTTTTAAGACCTGCTGAGTTCATGGTTCCTATAGCTCAAAATCTGGCAAATATCTTGTAGGCATATTTGTCTAAATGGTTTAACATCTGTAAACAGGGAACGATAAATAGAGCCAGAGTTTAAATGCAGATATTGCAGGATTATGGAGTGGTGGAGAGGAATAAGCCGTGGAAGGGGACCTTTTCCCAGGGGACCCCAGGCCTTGCAATGAACCAAATACTGCACCGTCCCACAGGGGCAGCTGTTGCATCTCGGCAACCTTCTGTTCTCCTGTCCTCTATTCACCACCCTTGACAAGCCTTCTGCTCTGAAAAACCATGAGGCTGTGGGTGCCCTTTCCTCTGACACAGACCAGCAAGGGCAGCACCACCAAGAGCTGAGCCCTGATCTCTGTGGAGCACAGCTTTTGTATGTAAGGGGGCAAGGGAAGACCCTTCTGGTGGTAGTGGCAAGGCTGTGTTTTGAGGTCTGGATATGAGCTGGAGGCCATATGTGAAAGAAGACCATAAATGCTGAATGTAAGACTGGTGGTAGTTCCTTTCCATATGCTTAAGAATATTTAAAGGTCTAATCAGAGCATTTCTTCACCTAAATGGAAGAGGTTTTACCCCATCCTATTTAAAGGCTAATGTTGTTGCCCTTTATTTCCTATCCATTTAATTTGGTTGGTTTTGGAAGGACTACAGAAATCTCTGTGGTTGCCAGATCTGCATGATCGTACATAGGGTCAGTTGTTATTCATTAGATGAAGTGCTGCCTATTCCAGCAGTTGTGAAGTATGTAGGGTAAAAAGGATGGAGGAAATCTGAAACACACTGGTCCTAACTTATAATAACTAGGGCCCTGGCTACACAAATGAACCTAGAGAAAACCTGCTGAATTTACACCAATCTCTATTAAACTCAGAATGGCCCCAGGCTGGAGGCTGCTTGCAAAGGTATTTCCAGGAATAAGGATATATACTGTGACTTGTGGCTGTAGCTGATTTATTTCCTTTTTGTTGTTGTTGTTATTGTTTTTTATTTTCAAGAATAGTCGAATTTTAAGAATTAATCTGTTAGGCTGTTTGCTTTCCTGGATCCGTAAACAGTGTCCACAACAAATGTGCCAATAGCCTGTGCAACTGAACTGGAAAATGGGAAGTAAGGAGCCGTAACGTATCTTCAGATGCAGCGTTCTGGCCAGAAGTGCAGGGCATCTACACAAAGGGTATGTGACAGATTGGCAAACATAGTGAGAATCAAGTAAGAGAGTTTTGAAGCTGTGAAAAGGGACATCAGCGTAATTGAAGGCGAGTAAAAGGTTTGGAGAAGTTTTGGCTACTCAGTGTTTGCCCGTTTCTGCCAGACTTGTATTACACATAATTACAATGTGGTAACTAGACTGAATGCTTGAAGAACCATAACCAATCATGTATGGCTCTACGTAAGTGATAATACCTTGATTGATTTCAGGAGAAGCAGTAGTAAGTCCCAGACACTTGTCTCTGTTATTGACTTGAGCATTAATTAATTTATGAGTGGGTTTCACATTTCCACATGGTGTTGCAAAATTAGAGTAGAATTAATTATTTGGTAATCGGTGAATCCCATTAGGTGAAACAATATGGACTTGTTCAGTAGCTTAAACATTATTCAGCATTAATGTAGCAGTTGTATACTCATTACAATGATGGCGCTTTTATTAAATATACCTTCAATTAGTTCTGGTTCATTTTAATCTCTACCTCTTGAAAAAACATTCAATCAAATGCTGTGACAAGAGCAGAATGATGAATATGCCGGGGCCAGCGGTGCTTAGTCCTTCAAGGGTACTGCACAGGCTACATTAAGGTGAACTTTAGAAATGCTTGCCTTAGGTTCTTCTCTTCCCTGAAACATCATCTAAAGAGCATTAGGGCGTTATCCTTCCTTTGCGATTTAAAATAAAAACATTCATGATTCATCCATTTACAGCACCATGTTTGGACCCACAGCAGATAATTAGGGGCAAACAGGGCATGCGAAGCCTTTGCTACGTGCCACCTCATTGCTTGGCATACTCAAAGGAGTTTGCCCTTGTTCTAGGAGAAGACCTCCTTCCTTGTGTCTGGTTTCCACTTCTCCAGGTTTTGCTCCTTTCAGGAGCCCTGATGGGTGCAGGTGGGGCGCTGCAGGGGCAGGCAGGTCCCAGACATGGGGCACCCCTGGGAGGTGCAGCAGCCCAAGGGCATAGTGCTGGGGAAGGGGCTTTCCGGGGACATGGGAGCTGCACCTGGGTGGGAAACCAGCCCCCCCCCCACCCCGACAGCCAGGGCTGCTCACAGGGATGGAGGAGAGGGACATGCCCCTCTTTCTGCCCCATCTGGAGACCTCTCTGTAGATTCATGTACAGCAGCAACCAGCCTAATAGATTCTGCAAAGTGGCTCCTGTGGAGGGATCTGTGGGTCACCAGGAGGGTTTTGGGTCCCCCCACAGCAGCATTGCCCTGCCAGTTGCCTTGTAATCAGTTCTGCTGCACTGATAACACTTTGCTGCTTCTCTTGCCCATATTTAAATCAAAACTATCATTATTAATCAGAGAATTAGAATAGCTAACAAAAGAGACAATTCTTATTCCCCGGAGGATGTGATTTTCAGGGAGCCAGTAATGGATATGGAGCCTTTCCCCTTTCAAATTCCAACGAGGGCAGCTGTGACTGAAAATCATTACCATATGCTATTTTGTCTGTCGTCTTTGTGAAATGAGTAAGTAGACTGGACAGGTTCCATATTACATAAAATAATATTACAAGCGGCATCTTTGGAGCCTCTGAAGACAGCAGAGAGGAGTATGGGGGAAGTGAGAACTCCTGAGAAAAATTCAATCCTACGCTACGTGGTTTTTTTTGTGTGGTGATGTTTTTGAATGCCCAGCCTAGAAAGCTGCACTTCATATTCCACAGTCTGTGAATCTGAACTCTATAATATAGTTTCTTCTGGGCTCTCAGAGCTGACGCAATTGATGTGTTCCTGATTAATAGCACTCTGAAAAACTTGGATCTGAATTTCTTGTACCCACTCGACTTGCACAGTGACAGAGTGAACTTCTTCTTAGTGACCTGCCGCAGCGCCTTTCAGAAGTGCCTCCCACTAATCTGGCAACTGTTAACCCATCTGAGCATAATATTAATGAATTTATTCTCTGTTCATTTCAGTTCTGCTGCTGAAACACGTAGATGAAGAGTTTCTTCATATGCTTCATGTGCACTTGTCCTAGGAGATTGTGCGAGTACTGTGTACTTCAAATTCATTTGCTGTTTTGGTTTCTCTAGCAACTAGAAGGTGCCTTTGATCCCTCTACCATCTCTTTGTTTTTGCATTTTGATGATTTTATCATGAATTCATGTTTAATTCATGTTGAAGTGATGCAGTAAGTGGCAACACTCAAAGAAAAGACACTTTTTGCAAAATCAAACCATATTCATTTGAACTCTGTATGAACTACTCCATTCCTTTGAAGTAGAATATATTAATGAGGACAGATATTAAGAAAAAAAGATACTATACTAAGTCACATTTATTATCTCATCTGAGGTTACAGTGGAGGTAGATCTATTGGATAAAAAAACGAGTGTGCTTTGAGTAAACTTTTAGTTGAAACCCACTGTCAAGCGACTAATTGTTTTCCATTAGCTTTTTGATTTTTTGTCATTTTTATCTCCATTTCTGCTTCTGTGCTGCATACTTACTGATATACATGAATTTTATGGACAAAACCACGTGCATAATTAACATGATGATGTACACAAACCCCCAAAAAATAAATATATCTTAAAACAGCTTTGTTATATTTTAATGGTTTTGACGTTCGCTTCAAAGCACAATATCTAGAATCCTGTCTGTCGTAAGGTAGCAGCTGACCAGGCCAGAGCAGAGGAGGTGCAACGGGACAAGCGACAAATGGGATGATTCGAAAAGTAGACCATCAAAGAGCAATTATGGCTTGAGAGGAGAAAATAATTGCAAGTACATAAAGCTAAATTGAATTATATTTAAATATATGTAAATTTGATTGAACTTGAAATTTAATCTCTAGGACAACGCTTTAATTCACCTTTGCAACAATTTATGCTTTTGAGCGGAAATGAGCTTATTTGAGGATTTCAGGTCATTGCTTTTTTTCCAGGCTTTAGGTAGTCGTTGAAATTGTAGTTTGCTGTAGACTGGGCCGTTTCATGGTTTCTTTAGCACTGTGAGCTGGCATCTAAACAGAGACCTCACTTTTTTTTTTTTTACAGCTAAACTGTAAACCACAGTTTACAAAATTATTGGAAACTTTTGTCATTTTGTTGCTCATAACAGGGGGAGCCATTTGAATCTGTATGATATTTGCTTATGAAATGAGCTCATGTAATGAAACAAGAGAAGACTTCAGAAAAAAGCATAAGCCATGCAAGGCCCAAAGTGAACTCAAGCACATTTGGGTTTTCACAGAGGTCCTCACTTGAGGTAGGGATTGATGGCAGGGGGGAAGTGTTTTGATAGTGAATATTAAGACGCAGAAGTAAAGGTAAGCAAACCAAATTCTGCTGTGTATAATAAAAATGATAAACTGTTGATTTTGTGAAGTTTACTTCCTGGACAAGGCATATCAATTGGATTGCTACCTCTTACCCCTTGGTTATGGGCTAGATATCATGTGAAAACATGTCTGGCAGAATCAGCTCTGACAGACAAGTGTGGCGCCTGTGCAAAAGAGATGGGAAGAAAGTGGAAGAGGGGGAACATAAAAACAGGTGGCGAGGGGCCCAGAAACAATAAAAGTCTGAATGAGAACACCTTTATCACTTCTGCAACAGCAGCTTAAAGGCCCAAGGAGAGAAATAGATTTTGTAAATCAGGCTAAATATTTTTTACAGGGTGCTATGTGCAGCTTAAGAACCCAGTTGGGAAAAATAGCTTTTGCAAATCAGTGAAGAAAATATATTTTACTGGTTACTCTTTAGGAGCAGGGAGAGAGAGGACAGGGAAAAACCTTTTCCAGGGCAAAGAACAACAACAAAAAAATATATGTTTATGTGTGGGAGGGAGTTATTTTGGTTTGAGTTTTTGGGGTGGGGTTTTTTGGGTGTCCATAAAAAGCTACATAAAGGAAGCCACTAGCATTGTGTTGCCATGTTTACTAATTCCTATAAAACATGTAAGCCTTCCTTATGTTTTTAAACATTATTTATTGATGTATGTTTTTATATTAACTAGCCATTTGTGCATATAAAAGCATCTCTCTTGTGAAGCAATCCTGTTAGACATTCTACCATGCCGTGACTTTGGAGAAGCTTTTGAAATAACAGAAAATTAGCTGAATGGCAACCCTTGCTTTGAAATGAGAAATAGAAGGATTGAGCAAGAGATCATTACCGATGACCCTCCCAAAGACGAATATGTAGCTTATCAAGGTAATCATGTTGAAAGGAGATCATAACTGTGCGGAGGCTTCAAGCGGCAGAGGTTGGAGCCCCAGAGATAAAAGCCAGCAGTTTTATTGCTGAGTTACGTGACCCTTTCCAGAGGCACGATGCCTGCCAGCACTGGTCCAGGGAAGGTTCTGCCCTGAGAAAAGAAGGATGACACGCTAGTAGTGGAAGTGCATCTTTAGCAGATAAGAGGGTTTTTTTAATTACTAGTAAAGGGAATTGGTTAATAGGTCTTAAGGCGTACTGAAATTGGAAGGAGACGTTTACAAATCCGGAGTATTTTTTGCTTTGTTTTTGCTTTTCCAGTCTGACCCATCTTTCTTCAAGATGGACAGGAACTGTGTACAGATGGGGAACAGAATAGACTGGCAAAAAACATAATGAATCTGCCCACTCATTTTTTACACCAATAAGAATCTGAATAGGAAAGATTGGAACACTGAAACATTTTTCATCTTTCAAAAAATTTGACAAAATACTCTTTTTGGGTTTTTTGGCAAAACTGCATGTTGGGCTTTTCCAACTTCTCTAAATTAGTCTGCCTTGGAACAGACTCTCACAACAGACTCTTGTGCTCACTTGAAAACTGGGGCAATTTTTGAAAGAGGGGAATTGTCTTCCTTCTGCTCCCTGCAACGTAGGTGCTGCAGAAACAGTCACCGTAACAAATAAAATGATGTATTACCACTGTCAAAGGAAAATGTTATATTGGCCGAGATGTTTCCTCCTTCTTTAGGACATGTTGTTATTGATGGGAGCTCCAGGTGTCTGTTGCCAGGGAGCGTGCTGGGAAGCCATGTATATTCCTCCTCCTTTTTTGTTTTGATATCTGTTGTCCTGAGTTCTGTACCTTTTTCTTTTGATCAGACTGCTTGTAGGTGTCAGCCTAGTGTTTCCAGGCTGATTGGTGTGGCTGCTTTTAAAGAAGAGTTTCCCCAAAACAGGGGTTTTTTTTGATTCCCAGTGGCTGCAGCCATTAGCTTCCTAATGAGGCACTCCTACTCCAGCGTAAGGGCAGCAATGGTTAAAACTATGTGCACTCAAATTGGCTGTAGTTTCTTAAGTTTTGGAGTGAACTCAGTGAAATACTGCACATTGCCTCTTAGAGAAAAAATGTGTCTGGTCTGATATCTCCTTTTCTCATAAAACAGCCCGCTTACGATGGGTTTCAAAGCCACCCTTTAGTCAAAAATTAAGATAGCCACATTGGGATAAGGCAGCTGTTCTCAGACTTGTTTAGGAGACAGTGTACATATTCTGTACACCTGCAACAGTTTTGCCTGTGTGTTAAGTCGAGCTACAACTGTGTGCCAAGTGGATAATAGAAATGTTGGAACTGCGCAAATTGTCCTTTCCTTGGACCTTTGGTGGTCCTGTCCTCTGGGTGTCCCCCCCATCCCCAAGGACTGCTGCTCTGAAGTGTCAGGAACAGGTGTAAAAGCACTATGGTCAACCAGCAAAGGAGAAAGCTGTTCAGATGACTCTGTCTAATAGTCTACTGGGGTTCAGTGAGAAATAGGTTAATTTTACAGGGAAGGGGATGCAGTAGATGATATATTGATCCCGATAGTCTGGGGATCACCAGGATGGTAGGCTAATAGAAAAAGGACATACCTATTAAAATTTAAAAACATTTTTGTGATGTTGGAAGTAGATTCTGAGCCTATTTTCATTATGCATTTTTAAAACACATTTGTTAAGCCAGACCTGAAATTATATTACATGTGAATCTGTGCTGCTTTAGCACTTCCCAAGTGGAGTTTCCAGACCTTGATTTCATGTTGTCCAGAGGTATCCTTAAAAAAGATAACCACTGTCTGAGTTGCAAGGCTTAACTCAGGGAATCACTGCCAGCTAGGACCTGATTTCTGACCATCATTTCAAAAGGGAGTATCTATCATCTAGGAGCACCAAGGCAAGGCAGTGTTAATTGGCAAGAAGTAGGACTTACAGAACACGGGAATACCATAGTTGCTGCCTTGTTTAGTTTGCAATGTGGTGGTTGTCGAGTATCTTGTTTATTAAACTACCTTTGGAAGGATCAGCCTGCTTTTTTTTTTTTTTTTTTTAAAAATATAAAATCTATGTTGGTGACAATCAGAGCTGAGCCAGAATCCTGAAATAAACCCCTTGCTGAAAAGGTGACTTGCCATCCTCTTGAATTTCCAGATAAACTTTCCCTTTGGTTGTTCTGCCTCCGGCTCTGTTATTTCCTTGTAGGGCCTGACATTTCCAATAAAGGTAACCTTGAAGTTACAGTTAAGATTTACAGTGACTCATCAGTGGTAAATATTGGAGTGATAGGTATATTGCGGAAAAATAAGAATAATGAGGGATTGATGTAATGAGCATAGTGGTGGTGAAGCTGTTATTTTTCTGCAGCTGAAGAATGCAAAATGTTAAATTGTACATAATCATGAAGCAAGGTGAAAACTTCAGTTATTTCAGTTAATTCTTCAGTTGTCTCTGACCGCTGTGTGCGAGTGGGCTGACACTTTATTCCTCCTCCACCGCTGGTGGGACCAGAACCCTCTGTGGTCCCTGGGCTGGGGCAGGGCGCAGCAGGAGCAGTTTGAAGGAACTGCACTGAGATTTGGGGCAAAGAGTTGTTTGAGAAGCAGAGCTGAGCGGAGAACCCGGCTGGCCGGGAGCGGGGGATTTGAGAAGGGGAACTGCGAGCCCACAGCTGCTGTGTTTGAGTGCTCTGCAGAGGGATCATAAGAAGAATTGCACGCAAAGCGGGGGAATAGCAAGAGACTCATGGAGTCATTCAAGCAGCACTGTGAAAAACAGGAATTATTTTCATGTGAAGAAACAGTATTATGGGTTTTATCTTCTGCTTAATGTAAGATAGGGCAGGGTGTTTGTCAATGTGTGCTCCTGTTTTCTTCCTTTTTGTTTTGTTTAACTGTTCTGCTTAAGTAGTTCTACTGCGCTGCCCCAGGAGCCCAGTTGCAAACTATGGATATTAGCATAGAAGTTAGCGAATCAAAGGACGCCATCCCTGTGTTTTCCAGGCTGTGGGAAACTGTTCCTTCATTTGAACTGTCTTGCTGAGCACTTAAGCAGTGCTACCTCCTCTAGGACAGGTTTTGTTTTCTGTTGGTTTTGATGTTGAGGTGCAAGAGGTATAAAGAAAAAGAAAGCCCTACTGCCACTAATCTCAGATTTAGTGGATTACTGCACCCTGATCATACCAGTGAAGACCAAAAAGTCCACTCGTGGTTCCTCCTCTGCTGGACCACCAAAGACAGTAGCAGTGTGATACAGAGCTAATATTTCTGTTTTACTCTCAGAGCGGAGGGAGAGGTATATGGAGGGGGAAGTTATTTTTTAGAAGAGCCAGTAATTGGTTTGCCTCTCCTTTTATCCATTATTGATCAGGGAGGCTCTGCTTCTACAGTTTTATAATAGTAAAATGAGTATTATGGGAATGTTTCATAATTATTTATTGTGTTGACTTTTTACTACTATTGAAAAAATGTTATGAAATGGCAGAGAATATCCATTACTATAACTTCTCAAACTGTGTAAACCAACATAAGCTTTCACTCATAACAAAACTATTATTGAAATAAAGAGATTCTTGCTTGAGTATAAATGTAGTAAGGCCTGCAAGAAGTACAGTGCAGCTATCTGGTGCTGGGCAGTGCATGACGCAGTGTAGCAGGTTGTACAGATGGAAGCGTATATCCCAGGAAAGTGCTGTATGGAGAGCCCTTTTTGCGAAGGCTGACCAGCCCAGGCGAAGGGCCAGGCTCGCGTGACTCTTCTTCCACTTCCAGCATGAGGAGAGGCAGAGCTTGGCTTAAATCCATGTGAACCTCAGATTAATTTCTATGTTTCTTAGGCATCTTTTACATAAATGTGTATTTTAAATAGTGCTTTATTTTCATTTTTCTGTTGGAGCTTAAATTTTGTACAAGGTTATACTGTAACATTTATATAAACCATACATTATTAAAATTGGTAGTTGATTAAAAAAAAGGGTAAGAAAGAAAATCATAGCAGGCATGGGTTGACTTATCACTTGCTGCAGTACAAGTGCCTTTTTCAGAACTGGATGGAAACAGGAAGGTACATTTCATTTATTTTCTCGCCGTACTTGTGGAGAGTTGCCAGCTTGTCAATGAGGTGCTCCAAAAAGGACATTGAATCGTGACAGGAGCTGTCAGTACAGCTGTGTTTTTTCATCAAAATTGCATGAAACAATAAGCTTCATGTGGTTTTGAGGCAAAACTGTATTCAAGGTCTTGCTTGCTTGAATTGATGCCCAGGTTTGTTCGCAAAGTTGTGGAAACTTTTTGACTAATGCCCAGGTTTTAATAGTTTGCTGGAATCATGGAGCCTGGTTGTCTTTGTATGGTTCAGATATGGATTACGGAGGTTTTATCCAAACTATTATTGCAGGCTCTCTTGTGTATGGGGTTCTTATGTCAGATTGGACCATACCATTGGGAGCTAAAAAGAAGGCTGTAGGCCACTTCATTTACAGCTATTTAAGCCTTTTTTCTCCTCCTTTTCAACACAGAAATGGCACTTCAGGCTTGTCCTCTCTGCAGAGCTAGATAAACATCACTCCTTTCAGCATGTGGTAGCACTAGCTGAAGGTAGATTTACATGAGTGGAGGCAACTTGATTTGCCTTCATAAATTATGACTTTTTAGAGAAGTTCTCTCCTGTTGTGTGGTGCTCATGCCTAATTTATTTGGCAATTGCAATGCTTTTACCCATGGACAGAAAATTATACCAGCCTGAAAGTCATGTAATTCAATCAGCTATAGTCTGTGGCAAGGCAAGATCCTTCACATTTGTCTGCAAATGTCTGCTCATCGTGGGCACCACCATAATATTAATGGCCGTAGCAATTACATCTGAGGAATTCTGTAGAAAAGCTAGACAATGTTTTCATTTCTCGTTTTGTCAAAGGTCCAGCAGGGTTCAAAGATATGTGGGGAACATTTATCCTTCACGTGTTAAAGTTTTCTCTGTTTCTTCCATTGTCAGCAAAGCAGGGGATGTGAAAGTAGCAATGTATTCAGGTGTGGCTATTTTTCCGAGGATAGGGCAGCTTCAGAGAAAATACTGAACAGCTCGTCTTCTGGTACTGTCAGTCATGCAACCCATCGTTTTGTAAGCCGGTCACATATCGCTGGTGATGCGTATTAATCCGCTTTCTGCCTCTAGCATCACCTGTTTTATTTTCTGTCCCAGTTTCATACCTTTTTTAGCAAAACCACAGGGGAAATATATTTCAGTGACAGTATATGGTAATTTTGCTCTGTGCACTCTAGCTCATTACACAATCCTTGTCTTTCTAAAATAGAGAAAGGATTTACGTCTCCTACTATCATTTCTGCCACACACTGATTCAGTGAAAGAGCTTTGGGGTGGTTGGGAGTAAATTTAATTTTCCCTGCTGTTTCATGAAGTGTGAATCACTTTCTAGCAGATGATGTCACTGCCAATTTACAAGTTTTTCTTCCTGTACTCCTGTGTAGGAGGAATCATAAGGACTCTTTTTGTCATGGTAATGCAGTTAGGTGTAGAGAGCTATGAGATGCAGGAGACAGCTTTCAAGCTTTTTAATTTTTGCCAGCACAGATAAGAAGCTAAGTTTGAAAGGTGGAGCACAAAGTGCCACGTTCAGTCTCAGGCTAATAGAGAGTGGAAGGCTTTGCCCAGGTTTGGTTCTGGGGTACTGTGAAGACTTGTTTTCTGTGGGGTCTATGACTGTAGTGTGAACGGTGAAGAATTTTGTTTGTTTTGCTTTTCATTTTTGGAACAGAAGTTGAATTATACACTGTGAAGCTCTTCTCCAAAGAAGAGAACTTTCTCTTCTGTTTAAAAAAAGAAGTGCTTTTTACTGTTAAGAACATTTTATACACATAAATTTTGAACTGTGGGTTCCTGTGAACTGTTCTTGACTCCTTACTCTTCATGTTTTACTGGGAAGATGCATGTGATTGTTTCCGCGTTCACTAGCTTCCCCAGCTTTTCAGTAGGAGGAAAATAGTTGTTGAATAATGCCTGTTCTTCCCGTGCAACTGATCTTGTGGAAACAGTTGCTCTTCAAATCAGTTTTGTATGACAAAGGTAATTTATGTAGATATATATAAATGTGAGACCAAAGTATGCAATCCTAAAAATATTAATGTATAGCACCTGTATACTCTCATAGATGCTTTAAGTGCCTTATTAATGCCAACAAACAGAACCACAGAACACACTGAGTTGAACTCCGTCTCTGTTTTATAGGTGAGGATACTGAAGCACAGTTTCCTGGAGAGCAAAATGTCATTATAGCCATTGTCGTCTTCAAATAACAAACTGTTAGCTGCAGCAGGAGGGGCAAGCCATGAAAACTATGGAGCAGGATAGAAAATTAGCATGTATGGGAAAGTTGGCAATCCAAAAGGAGCATGTCAGGTGAGAGGCAAGAGCATTGAGTAATTAGCGATGAGAGAGTAGAGGACGTTCACAGATCATCAGTGTTTATTAGCCTTCAGAGGCAGATATTAGTCCTTTCTGTAATTCAGACGTGTTATATAATTCTTCTTTACATATATTCTATACAGGCATCCTTCCTCGGATGCATGTGGTGCTTTCATGTTAAGTTGGCATCTACTTCGTGTCTGCTCTTTGTATATCCCTCACTTGGGGATTCAGTGTGGAATTTGGTAAAAGTTATAGATTGGGCGGCATAGGTGGAAATTATTCCTTAAAAGCCTGAAATGTGAGCAGGTCCCAATTGATCTTTTCTTTTCTGAAGGCCTCAGTCTTGAGAACTGTATTTATGTACCATCCAGGTTTGGGTGCTTGGCTCTTAAAGACAAATGCTAACTCCTGTTGAGTGCTTGGAAATGTATTTAAAACCGTATGGTCTCTATCCAGCCAGCAGAATATCTGGAAGGAGTAAACAGAACTATTGCCAAGTGTTCCTGTTAGGCAAAACCCAGAAAGATGCAAGTAAAATTCCTATTTGTATTGAATTATATTTGCTTGGCTTTATGAGCATATGCAGTTCAGCTAAGTTTATTTATTCTTGGCCAGCTTCTTTTCATGTTTGAGGGCATGCATGCCTTGTAAATGCATTTGCCTATTCCCGTGATGATGCCAAACATTAAAAGGGTCAAGCTATCTTTGTGTCAGTGAATGCATCTTCTAATACTTGATACTTCTCTAAGTGCCTTTTAGGCAAGGATCTCGCACGTTACAAAAATTGTTCTCAAAGTATTACATATCTGTGAGCTAAAGAAATATTATTTTACAGGTGGGGTACTGATAAATGGAGAGAGGCAAGTGTTGATTCAGTAAGCTAGTTAAGAAAAACCTTCATTTTTATTTGGGTGCAATCCCCTTACAGCGAGTAAAATATGTCTGTCCCACCAACTCGAAGCCCTCCTCCTCACCCACGTCCAGTGCAGTCCTTCCTGATAGAAGTGGTTGAGGAGGCCTGCCTTTTTGTATTCTTCCTCTCAAGTAATTAAGATCATCACTAAGGAAGATATCTCTTTGTGTTAACGAACAATTACTTTATTACTGTTGTCAGCAAAATGAATATGCTCTGCAGGGTGTGTGTGGGATTGCCGCCTAATAGCCGTGACACACCATACCCAGGTACATGGTGTAAGGCAACGTGCTGATGGTGGCTGGGCCCGGGCATCTGCATTTCTGAACGTGGCTGGTTCACACAGTGCTATTTCCATGCACCTTGGATTCCTTTTATTCAAAGGCACTTCCTGATTACAGATGTTCATCTCTCACTTTTTTTTTGCATGCGTATTTGACTCGCAGACAGTGGGAGAGAGTTCATGGGCTTTTAAGGTCTGATTTACACTGCTGGTGCACTTTTGGTCATGGAAGAGTTGAGTTGGTGACTTTGTACTTGTTGACTTGTGCTGGTTGGTAAGCCGTATTTGGAAACAAACCCAAGAACCTCAGTTCTCTATATCAAACATTCATCTACAGTTTAGGCTACAGCAAGCACCTGGATTTATTCTAGGTATGTTTTGTAGATGAGTATTTCAGAAAATCTAGCCCAGTAGCTCCTATAAATTATATACTTAGTTGCACGACCAGGTCACCCACCGTAAGACTGTATTGTATGACATGATGAATGGCTCGTGTGTTTTTTATTTCTTCTTTCTATTTGCTATATTATTGGATTTGTAAAACACAAATTAGTATTTTCACACTGTCAAAATCTGGTGCAATTACAGAAGCTTGAAAGAAATTTCCTTAGTTTTTAATAATCAGTGAATCATGTTAGTTACAATATTTGGCTACATGATAGCTTTTTTCTCCCCCCTGTCTCCCCCCGCATGCAGAATAAACACTTTTGCAGATTTTTACAGACATGGTAATTTATAGAAAGTCTCTTTTATATCTTACAGCAGCACTATATGCTACCTTTTAAAGAATTCCTGACCCAAAGGGAATAGTTAGCACAACCTTTTAATTACAGGGCAAGAAAGTAATGTTGCTTTCTTTCTACATGTTTCATTATAACTTCAGAACAATCTAAGCCATCAGCAGCTTCCCTGAGGGCATCTAGATATACAAAGTTGAAACAAGGAGGCCCAAATTACAGCAAGTCAAGAGCTGCAGTTTAGAAGATTTGTTTTTCCCAGAAGTGAATTTCGTTTCCATACAATTTTATCCCAACTTTCTGTGGGGAGAAACTGCCCTGGCTACTGTAATGCGGCCGTCTTGTGCATATGCGTTATGATTCAACCTTTAATCACATCTCCCATAGGACCTCTTTCTGTTCTGGTAGAAGAGGTGAACGCTGCTTGATTATTTATTAATGAGCACGTGTACTACGATGGAAAAACTATTAATAATCCCATGGGTTTCTCTATGATGCTCCTCAGTGCAGTGTCTGAATGCCTTATAGATGCTGATTTTATCTTCAAATTAGCCTGGAGGGTAAAGTCATGGCAGAGTTCCTGTTTTACAGATTGGGAATTCAGATGGAGAGGTTAAGGCCAGAAGTGCCCACTGGTTGTTGTCAGCTTGTCTGACCAGTATGCAACATCATCTATTTATAAAAGTGAAATAATACTTTTGTTGTCTTCTGTTAGGTCTGTGGGTGTTCAGAATTTCTGCCAATTAGATCCAATGATTTTCAGGTGACTACTTAGAAAACGGGCACACACAGTTAAGTACAGTTTCCTCAAACTCTTTACATACCTAATCTCTACTGCAGGCAAAGTACCACCACAGGTACTTTGTAGATCTCAGTGACTTCTCGCAAAAGATCAATTTTAAGTTATTTGCTTCATCTCAGTAGAAATGCTACGGCAGAATCACATATGGAATCTGATTCCTTAAGGAAGTGTTTATCTGTCATACAAATGATTAGTCTTCTTTTAACTCTTGCAATCTTATGCTTTATTCATCCCTATGTGGTGGAGATGTGATGAGAAGATGCATCTTCAGCCGCTTTTTTTTTTGACCCATGCTTTGGGCAGTGCTCATTGTCTCCAGTCCCTTCTGCAGCTATGCTCTATTGGCTATTGGCATGCTGTGGGACTGCTGGCTTCTGTGGGCTGCCCGTTGTAGGTCTTCCAGCAAGAACTATCTCTGTGCTTCTGGAGGATGCAGAACCGAGCCTGGGCCTGACCAGATGTAAGAAATAATCTAAATAAAATGTATCTGGCATTTCACAACCTGGGCTTTTATGGTTTTATCTAAGTATTTGCAGACTGCTTATTATACTTTACAGGGACTCTCAGTAAAACCAAGAATAATTGCCACGTAACTTGAAGCAGAGGAGACCATGATGGTGTCGAAGCCCAGTGGAGCCTCTAAAGGTGCCTTTATGAATGCTCCTGGTACAGTTGTGACCAGTATATCTGAGGTATCATCTAGGGCTTTCATGATTTCTCGTGAAACAGTCTCACGAGCTTTTGCCTTCCACGTATTTCTTCCAAAAAGCTAAAACGTCAGAGTAGCCATACGTTGCTTACATCTTTTGCATGGACTAGATAAACTGTTAAAAAGGCAGCGCTGAGCAACAGTGGCCTCTTTCTAGTGGGAAAAAAATTGCCCTGCTGTGAATGCTGCACTTGCAGACACCAGCCAAGCTCAAAGGTACTTCTAGAAGCAGAAAAGCTACCAACAGAGTTAATGGTACAATGGACTGATACAGAATAAAGCAATGATGGAAAAGGCAGGCAGAAAATAATTTGTGGCAGGATAGCCACAGGAGATCAAGTGATAAAATGCGAAGAAACAGCAGGGAAGCCCCTGTTAGTGCTTGAGATTGCTTCTGTGAGGGAAAGCTAAGTAGATACTGATGTTGGCGAGACCAGGTTAAAAGTATAGTTTGAGAAAAAGAAAAAAAAGCTGGATGGACATGAGGTTAGTTTTTTGAGGAGGAAGACTAAGGCAACAAAAAAAGCAGCAGGTAGGTGGCTATAACATATAAATGACTGATAGTTCTGAGAGCTTCATAGTGTTGTGTAAGCAATAAGAGAGTCTGCATAGATGTGCAGGAGACACTGGAGAAGACTTAATAATATTTGGTATTTAGTAGTAGACTTCATCCCCAGAGTCTCAGTTCTTTCAGAACAACCAATGGAATAAAGGCGGGGGTTTTTTTCCCCACTTTAAAATGATATTTTGAAACAAACTAGTTTTGTCATTCTAGTGAAGTTGGCCAGACCAATCAGGGGAAAATAAGACAGCGATGAAATTTTTTTATTGCTGTATCCCACTCATCAGGCTTGCAGGCTACAAATAAAGGGTGCAGATAAAGCACCAACTTTGTCTGAGTCTCCTGGGTGTGAAATGAAGTTGCCAATTGCCATCCTGCACCTTCCTCTGACTCTCATTTAGCCTAGTCTTATCCCAGTCTGAACTAAGAAGCTCTGTCTCTACTGAAGTGGAGGAAGAGGGCTCACTCAGGGTCTTCAGGTTCCTGACCCCCCCGAGCTCTGTGGTATTTATGCTCCTGTTTCTCCTCAGAAGCTCCCTTTGGGGGGACAGTAGGGGTTTGCGGTTGTTCTAACCCAAGGGACTACCTTTTGACAGGAAATATTTAGTTTACTGAAGGTGGAGCCAAAATTGCTTCACATTTCAGGCAGGAATTGATTGCGCTAGGTACTAAGCTGAAGATGCACGAAGAGTGGCGCATGGACCCATTTTAGCATTGCTGATATAATAGGGGAGAAAGACGACGAGGTGACAGTAACAGATGGCGCCTCAGCTCAAAGGAGGGAGAGGGAATACTTTGATCACCTTCTCTGGAGCGAGATCAGGAAGAGAAGCCTCTCACTTTGAATGGCATAGGCAGTCCAGGAGAAATGCTGGGCTTCTGACTATACTCTTGCCTTCTCTTGAAGGCTGCTTCAATGGTTTTAATGCTGAGAACTAATAGTTCTGTGTGTGATAGTGCGTGCTCTGTCCCCAGCGCTCCTGCCTCGTGGGGCATCTTTCCTGCCTGTGGCTTAAGGCTCCAGCCAGGGATCCATACTTCTTCCAAGGAAGCAGTCAACAGCAGCTTGGTTGTAAAAAGCAGCCATGTGGCTGTGAGGGGTAAATGTTGGTGTTGCAAGAACCGATGTCTTGTATACAATTAAATATTTTCATGGTTTCGGAGTGTTACCTTGACCGTGTTACAGTTGCCTGTGACTTAGAAATGTCATGGCTCCTCTTAATAAAAACACGGTTCTGAGTATTTCGTTTTAAAGGCAGAGCGCTGTAATCTGTAGACCATTACTCTAATTTCAGTGTGTTGTGTATCTCAAGGTCCCGTATTGTATACATCTGCATGAGCTGGATGCTTTTCTTTACTGAGTGCTCCATGACTAGGTATTTTTAGAGGACAACCTGCTGTTCATCATAGGTTATTTTCAAGCTCCTTTCTTTAACTCAGTCCCATTAAATTGTGTTGAGCACAATGGCTATTACTGTATATCTGTAAAATGAGTTGCTTTTTTCTCATGGCAAACTTTGCTTTAAAAGAAAAATGCGATGAGGGTTGGGGTGAGGGGAAGGTCTATTATTTGAAGCCTGGGAAATCTTTGAGTAAGGTCGAGCACAGTGGTGGTGCCTATAACCTGCGAAAGCACTTTCACGAATAGTTTACCCCCAGTGTCTGTGGAAACAAATCCTATTCAGTATGATATATGAAAGCATAACCCTCTGTAGTATAGGAATCAATGGAACCATTCATATAATAGATGACTGTTCGGGCTTGTGCAGTCTGCTGCGTGAACATAATTGGCATCTATGTTATAAAATACTGAACACCAAGAGAAATGTTTTAGATGTTTATGAGTCATCACATGGTTTATTATAGAAGACTGACATACGACTGTGTAAAGCAGAATGGGCTAACTAGCACTTGAGTTAGTGTTACAGTATTTAATACTGCGTTAAAGAAATAGGAAGATTTTAGACTTTCCTTGTGTTTAACTAACGTACTATTATTGGGGGTCTGACGGGTATAATAGACCATCAGAATGGCAAGCCAGTGCTTTTACATGAAATCCTGAAGTCATTGCTCAAAGACACAGATGCAAAATACAGGGTTTAGAGCGCAGTGTTGCTGACAAGCAGAACTGGGTGAACAGTTGCACAGTACATTGTACATTGTAAGCTCTTCTGAATGGAGCCTGTCTTTTCCTCTATGCCTGCATAGTGTTTAGCACAGCTGGGAGTCCTTATCTCAGCTGAAGGCCTCTCTAGATGCTGCTGTAAAGGAAATAATAATATATTCATCAGCTGCATGTTTTAAGCATGTTAATAAATTCCCTGTTTATAAAAAGGACCTGCTCGGTTGGCATTTGAACAGACTTGCAGCCTCTTGATCTTACACTGCAAGTCTTGGGTTCTGTCTAGGGAGTTATGGTAAAATAACTCTTCCAGAGCTCTCTAACATCGTGACAGCATTGTTTCCAGCACCCAGAAAGCAAGTTTAAAGCTAACTCTGGTCTGACAACGTATTGCAGTCAGCTATGTAGACAAGTTAACATTGTGTTGTGCTTGCTCTGCGAGATGCTTCTCACAACTGGAGTTAGGAATTGCCGTACACTGAACTACCAGAACTCTCCTCTTATTTCAGCTCCTCTCGCTCGACTGTCTAGTTTAAGTCACTCTCCATTCAACTGATTTTTGAGTGAAGCAAGAGAAAGCAAATGAGTATAACTCCATCTGCAATAGAAAGTGAACGAGCGCAATGCTCTTTTTTTAAAAAAAAGAAAAGCAGTTGGCTGTACATATTGTGTTCGTTTTGCTGAGTAACGATGCTCAGCACATCTGTCTCGCTCCACGCCATTCGGTGCCTTGCAGGAGTGTGATATTTCTTTTCGTTATTAATGTTTTTGATTCTACCACAGCAAATGGGAAAAAGAAAATGGTGCTCTGCCTTTTGCAGGTTGCATTAGCTGCGGTAGTACTTCTTCCCCTCCACTCCCAAAAGGTGGCTTAGCCACACCAAGCAAATTTATGCTTAGAGATGCGGTATATGCAGATTGTTCGTAATTCGCATGATTTTAATAATTGTAATCTGTAATTCACAGGATATTTATCTGCATGGGAGGTGGGTGTCTGTCCTTTTCAGGTGCATGAAAACTCTCTGAAACAGCTCAAATTGCATCTTAACTAGCAGGGGGTGTCTTCTTCCTTATGTCATCCATGCGCTAGATCCTTAGTTGTGGTGATTCTGCTTAGCCCTGCTAAAGTTTGCGAGGAAATTTTTATTTGTAGCAGAGGCGCATTCTACCTTGTCTTTAGTTATTATTTCTTTTTTCTTATTCATCTCTCTTCTCTCCTTCCTGTTTTGATTATGGGATTGGTCGATTTCCCTAAGAAAAGTCTTTCTCCTTGGGTGGTGCTTCTGTAAATCATGCTTTGTTTCATTGTCCTGTAACTGTGGTTGGTATTTCTATCTTATGGATTGTTCGGGGTGGGGGGGATGGGACAAGGTGGGTGACAGAAAGAGGGGCTGGGAGAGAGAGAGAGATCAGAATTGCCCTCATTCTTAACAGTAACTCTCTAATGTGTGATTTTGGACAGTTGAGCCAGATTTTCAAAGTGAGTGAACATAAGCAGAGTTCTTGACAATTAGGAAAAATTTTGACTTAGGAGGTTAATACGGTTCTTGCCCTCCGAGATGTGCGAATGAGAAGTGCTACTTCAGTGCTAAAAATGTAGAAATGGGGAAAAATAACATGACTTTAAAAAGAAAATTATCCATCCATGGAAAATACTGATAAAACTTGCAGAATTGAAGGACAAGCCCCATGGTACCAATCTGCACAAGGATGTGGTGGGGGTGCAGGAACGCAGATGGAGGCAGACTCCCTAGGGTGTAACTGCCGTGCTATGTACCAGCGCTGAGGTACAACGAGGCTTGGGAACAGTAAAGGGGAAATAAAACATGCTATTTAGATATGGGGAAAAGACAATTTGCTTAAACTGCTCCTTGATGATTAAAACCTGCCAGGATAACTTTAGACCTCAAATAGATTGCGAAGGAAATACAGAGAAAGATCCAGCAGACGAAATAAAGCTGTATCTGGGCCGTTGGTGCAGTCAAGCTGAACATCAGGCTGTGATGCAACCCCATCTAAAATTCACTGACCTTAGAGACCATTGGATCGAGGCTTCATTTTAGGGTCTCACTAGGCTTGCCGGGAAAGGTTTATCGTTCTCTGTAGTTCTAGAAATAGGCTAGAGTTAGCCACGGTGCACAGGTGAGGATTGTACTAAGGGGCAAATCTGATGAGATAAGGATGCAGGGTTATCCCATGATAAGGACCATGTGCTTTGGTGGCTTGTGCTCGTGTGAGGGCTAATGTCTCTTCCTTCTTCTGGTAATCTGACTGTTGGTGAATAACATCCAACTGACGTTAATATCCAGCCACAGTTATTTGAGTCATAAGCTTCACTTGGGGTTTATAGCTGTTGAAAATTGGCCAGCGGACTCTGTGGTCAGCTTCCTGGTGCTGAGGAATTGCCAAACCTGATCCAGAGAAGACTGCTGAACAGCACCTGGGTGACAGTGGCTGGTGTCCTTTCTTTCAGTTCTTCAATGTGGAGTTGGAAGCTCCGTCCATTTAACACCGGTTGGTTTTAGCTCTTAATCAAACCTCCAGGCTATAGAAAATTCATGTGGAAATCTCACAGCAGAACTTCTCCCGGGACTTCTTAATTTTCTCTAGTGTAGAAGATATTCTGAGAATAGGTAATTTATGGCAACGTATTCCTTTGGGGGCAAATCTAAAATAAGAAGAACTATGAGAAAAATGAAAATAAAGTGAAAATAAAATATTTTGAATCTCAGAAGATATCCAGTATGAATTTGATCTCAAGGTAATTTGGTATATTTGATCCATTCCTATTAACTCAGAGCCGATTCATGTGTGTCTAGTAGAAAAGTGGAGTTAAGAGGGTGAAGGTTGGAAGGCTGGATTGTGCTCAAGCAGCTTCATACAATGGGGATTCATCTATAAGTCAGAATAAGAGCCCTGACTATTTTTCTCGACACTTTAGGCTTTGAACAGAAATGAATATATGTATATTGATTATCTGACTTTTGTAATAAAAATAAAAGTATGGATGAAGGTATTTCCTATCAGTAGTCTTTCCCAAAGGTTGCTTTTCAGTGACATTAGATCTATATTATTTATTTAGTGGTGTTACTTTCATGGCCACATATGTGGTGCAAGTTTTAACTGTAATAGCAACAGGATTTTTAGCTAGTAAATACATTTACAGCATGAGTGAAAATATGCTAATATATGGTGCAGACTGCTTAGCTGTAGTGAAGTGAATGGTAAAATAACTAGCCATTCAAATCAAAAGCAGATATTTATTTTTTTTTGTAAGTGGCAAATTGCCATTGCTTTTTTGTTCACCATTTGCTTTCCCAACCTAGGAGGTAGGGAATGAGTAGCACACTGCACCTCAAGACTGGAAGAATGAGAATTTTGCAAATTGCACAAATTGCCTAGCAGAAGGGAACTGGCTGTATTTTTGAAACTCTTAAAATGTTCTTTAAGGATTAGTGAAAGCTTGACAAAAATTACCATTGCACACTTCATTCCTTTTAAAGTGGATGATACAGTATTTTTAGCAAGCATGTCGACTATCTCGACTCTTGTTACAAATTCAGTTTAAAAATACCAAATAACCCTTTTCTACTATTATTTTATACAATAGCCAACCTAGGGAAAGGATTCAGAAATGAGCAGAGAGCTGGGTTTCTTAATATCGCCTTTTCTTCTAACTCTGTGGACAACTTAAAATCTGTTTTTTGTCCGTCTCCTGTTGTTACGAAGAGATTGTGAAATATAAACTGGTGGGTTGAGACCCAGCCCTGCCGCTGAGTCCCCTAAACAACAAGGGCAGAGGCAGCAGCACCAAAGGACTGAACGCTGCAACCTCGGTCACCCCTCTGCCACTATTGTCACACTTCTGGTGCAGTGATAAAACCAGGTCTGAGAGCAGCAGCAGGGGCTGCAATTGGGGAAGGGTTTCACCTACGAGGATAAGTTTATGTTTGCCCTTTTGTATGTTTTCTTGCATGAATACAGACGGAGGCGTAACTGCAGGAGCTGTCAGGGACCGTAAGCTGATCTGGTTTTCCACAGGCTTAAAGGGACTTTGTTTCTGCTTAGTGAAGAGTGGCATGCCACAAAAATCGTCAATTGCTAAGTCACAGGCCTACGAGTAGCTGGGATTAGATTTGATTCAGTGCTTCCCTGCGATGCCATAACTCAGTGTAATGGAAAGTCGTTGGCTCTGCTTTCCTCAGTGGTGTTCCCTCTGTGGCACGAAGGTCCTCGCGGACGGGGAAACAGCGTCTTTTTGCTGCTCTGTACCGGCAGTAAGAGATTGCCTTCTGCGTAGCCCTTGATAGTCTCTTTCCTGCCAAGTGTGGTAGGTTTTGTGTTTTCGAAAGGAGGATTTGTTCTTTTGACTGATTCTTTCTTCAGTGTGTAGCTTCTTCGCATTGCTTCTTCCTCAGCTTATTGCTAATCCTCACGTATATTCAAATCTTTGCTTCCTTGGAGAATGATGACATGTAGCATGTAGGTCTTTTTTTTCTTTTGTTCTTTTTTTTTCTTTTTTCTTTTTTCTTTTCTTTTTTTTTTTTTTTTTTTTTTGCATGGCTTCTGCAACTTGCTGTACCCTGGACAAATCAGATACTGTGCAATTATATTATATATCTTGCGTCTCTGTTACGCAGACCCAGCAAGTCTGCTTGCAAAACCCTATCTGCCATGCAGCCGTGTTTTCCCGGCATGCCACCAAAAGCAAGGGAAGAGCTGTGAGGCGTATGCAAAAGGCCTCTTCTGGCGATAGAAAATTCCTGCAAATCCTACCATCAGGTTCTTCAGTCTGCTGTGGTCACTGATCACAGGGTCCATTCATATGCCAGAGTGATTCACAGCTGCCAAAATGGGAATAAAATGTCATTTCTGGTGACTCATTTTTTTAAATAACTCAGTCGAGTGTATGAGAAAGTCTTATGAAACTTAATTGTGACTCGAGCCTTGGTTCAGGAACACCTTTTAATTGGTTTCTCTGGGACTTCAAAAATATTTCCTGCAGTTAATTGTTGAAGTGGGGACAAATGCTATAGGATTTTGTGGACACTTAATAGACGTATTCTAGAAAGTCTGCAGACGTGAATAATCCCACAGTTTGTGCCATTCTCTAATAATTTTTCACACATTATGTTTGCCTGTTTCCTATTGTACTTTCACATCTAGTAAAAAATTTGATTTTTTTTTCCCTCTGGCTGGATGTGGCTTTTCCATACAGGGGTCAAATATAAAACTTGCAGCCTCTTCTTTCCAAAGATGAGCTGGGAGACTGGTTAACACAACTGCAGAAGAATTCTGTAAAATACACTCAGGCAGTTTTCCACAGGCCGTTGGGAAGTGCTCTGAGAGGCTTTGAAGGAACGTGGATCAGCTTGAAAATCTCTCGGATATTTTCACTGGTTATGGTGTCTGTCTTCTTCTCCATCTTAAACAGTTGTGATGCCATTAAAAGTCAGTGTGCTTCCCAGCAGAAGTGGTTGCGTTTCAGAAATGAGAGGAACAATCGCTGTGTGCAGTTGGCAGATGAGTTTGTAATGTGCTCGGGGACTCTTTTCCATGCTGTAAATTCAAATTACATCTCATCATGTGCCTAGTTAAATAACGGAATATGTCACAATAGAGAAAGAGAAAACCAGGGACAGATTGTGATCCTGTTGGCGTTTATGGAAGTCTAGACCACTTCACTGTCATTTCTTATCCCAGGATGAAGGAGAGGAGGGTAGGGGGTCTTCGGGGAAAAAAGGCTAACAAAGAAGCTAACATCCCAAACACATATTGGACAATTTATGATACCAGTTCTTATATTTCAAGTGATTTAAACACTAGGAGCAAAGCATAATATGTAAACATAAATAATGTTGGAAAAACATCACAACATGTAGCAGGACTGGTTATCTCCTATATTTTCATTTTTTGTTTTGTGATGGTTTCTTGTCAGTCTGTTCCTTCTGCTGCTGGTTGCACATCGCTTTCTTTCTGAGTTGTAAGGTTTCACGATGGCTTGGCACCATCAGACAAATACCAGGAAATTAAGTGGGGGAGTAAGAGCCTGGCTGGATTCTGCCAATGCCGTTGTGTATCTAAAACGCATCTAAAAGTGTGGGGTCAGGAAAGGAATTTACTCTTATCTTGTATCACTGGCCAGGCTTGCTAACCAAGGCAAAATATAACGTATTCATTGCCTTTTAATATAAACTTTTAATGTATGTTCCCAGAACATTGTTGTGAAGTAGAAATTGAACTTACATTGCAAGTAATAATCAGTGATGTAGAGAGCCGAAGAAATGTCAGAACCTAAATCTAACTGAATCCTTGGGGTGTATCAAAAATTGTCGCAAGCACATGTTCCCTACAGCTTTCCCATCATTTTTTAATCTTTCATTATTCATGTCAAGCTTTATCATCTTTTTGCAAACTGTGAGGTGTTTAAACAGAACGTATGTAATAGACTTTTGCGTAGCAGAATATTTAATTATTGCTATGAATGGAACGATAGGTTTGTTTGTTTGTGTCATCTCAGGAATGAGTGTGTCAGTTCTCCTGGGAATTTTGGTGGCATAAAGCCATTATAATGGTACCAGCAATGACCTCTGTGCTTTACAAAAGGAAGCGATGAAAACTTTTCGTCGTTTTCATGTTTAAGTGGCAGGGGAATTTAGGTATGTTATCTAGAGTGCAATTGTTCAACTTGGAGCACAGCCAAGGCAGCGAGACTAATGATGTGTTTAATCTTACGAAAAGATGGCGTGGGATCTTTAATGACCATGTTTTGCCGGGATCTTGGATTTATGACATCTCTAAGAGACAGTTCTTGTGGTGCCATGCTCAAAAGACATAATTAGAAAATCCATAATTCTGCTGAGTTTTGTTTCAACTGGTCTTTTTTAGAGAAACATGGATTTATTCTGTTTTATTCCTAATCTGTTCAGTGCAGCCTTGTGATTTCGGGGAGCTAGCCTTGGGAGGAAGCAGCTGGTCCGACCCCATGCCATCCATTGATGGGGAAGCTGTTTCCCTGGCAACGGAAATGATGAGAAACCAGAGAAGGGCTCTTTTCCAGTTCATGTCTCTTTTTCACTTGGTGTTACAGGCACTCATTAGCTTCTGAGGAAGAATCATATAGCTCCTATCAATCCAAACTAAAGCTGAGTGGAACAGTGTAAATGTCACCACAGTTTTCAAGGTTGTGAGTTTCTGGAGCCTGCTGCTATCAACATTAATTTTGTACTGAAAAGTATTAACAAACTAGGATTATTTTTTTTCCCCCCTCTTTGGGAATTATTCATGGTACTGTGTCAAAACAAAGAAGCAAAGGAAAAGAGTAAAAGTTGCTGCACTGGCTTTGACTCATGCATTTGTGTGCAGAAGAATGCAGTTTAAAGGGCAGTTTTGCGGCTCAATTAGGGCTGTGGAGCTGGTGTACATCGTGAAACATGTTTTTATTTTATTAATGCTCCTGATATTTTGGATCTCCTTAGGAAAAAGAGAAGTTGAGAGACAAGAGAAGGAGATGACAGTTGAGTTGGCATAGGGAACTGGCAGCAAAGGCATGCTGGTGTTTTCATACCTTTCATGCAAATAAGACCTGCAAGTTTGGGTCCACTACGCCTCACGTAAACTTTCACCCAGGGTGCCGCCAGTTCTCTGACATTTTGCAAATGTTTTTCCCTTGTAGTCATTTATGAAAATGACTGCATGATCTATAAGGCAGTAGTAAAGAGAGTCCAGAACTTCTTAACAACAGGGAAGGGACTCTCTGGATCTATTCTGCTTGGTCTAAGAAAAACTCCTTTTCTTGTTTTCTAATATTAGGGTTAATAAATACAGAAATGTGACACCCAAGCAGGGAACTCAAGAATTGGTTAATAAGACAGAAGTCTTATTTTATGCTTTTACAAAATATTTCAGTAATTTAATTCATTTGTAAAATAAGAGCAATTATTATTTTATTCCCCCCCCCCCCCAAACGGGATCACCACAAGAGTTCTGTGAGGCTTTGAGGACTCCCTGTGACCAGTCCCCGAATAGCTGCTCTTCCATGAGCATGAAGGTCCTACTGCCTCTCTGTGCATCTAACGGGGTGTACATGCTTCTTGCATTCTGTAATAACCTCATCTTTCTAAAGCAGAAATGGTTGTTACTTTGAGTAATGCTTCAGAGGAAATGTACTCTTTCCTCTTATACAGGTTCTGTGAAACTCTACTTATGCCAGCCAAGGATGAGCCCAAACTGAAAGGAGTGCTGGCAGTTTAGGTGTGTGGGATTTCATTGGGAGTTACACGGGTAACTGGTAGGAGTCTGAAAATTCTAATTGCCAAAGTATGACTGAATTTAACGTGGCCATGAGGTAGCAAATACACAGTGATTGGGGCCTCAGTGATGCAGCTTGGTGTGGTTTTAGAAGTGGTGCAGTGAGTTACAGTATCTCAGGGACTGGTGCGAAAAAGGTCTTTGTGAGAGCAGCCTAGTCCAATCGCCCAAATCCAGTATGTCTGGTTTGAGTGCCTGAGAGATCAATGTGCTTCTAAACCTCAGGCTGAATTTCTTGCTGATTCCTGTGGTAGCCTCAAATTCTGTGCAGATTTTAAGATACTGCTGACTGACCAGGTAGCATGAAACACAGGGAATATGCACAGCTTTCTAAAATGTAAATGTTAACCCTCCAAGGAAACTCTCCATTAATAAACTGAACAAACCAACCAAGTCAGTCATAGCTATGAACCAGCACCATAAAGCTGTCATTTTTATAAAACAACTTTTTTCAAAAGCCCCATGCTTTCAAGCATTATTGTGATTACTAGCTATAAATCTTTAGAGCGGCTATCATGTTATTGTAGGCAACGAAAATACAACATTTTAATGTCTCAATAGCTACTGCTCTTGCAGGTACTGAGTGGCTTGCACAGACCACCAGTCTGGTCTTTGGAGACGGATAAAACCTGGGCTGTGGCATTTAATATTTTTTTTTCTCCTATGAAGAGCTAAGGCTGCAAAATAGGTGTATATGAAAGGCTGCTTCATTTTGGATTGCAACATGACAAATTTTTATGCAACATCAGGCTCAATTCATGTGAAACTAAAGCTCTTAAAGCCTGTAGACACCGATCTCCTTCAAAAAAGGTAACATCCATCCTCCTGCCCAATGTGTAATTTTGCTGCAGTGACATTTCTTGAGCAGGCATTTTTCAAACTTATGGTTTTGGTTGGCCATGGCTTTGCAGCAAAGAATAAATACCAATTAGCTGTATTCAGTTAGAGGTTGTCTGTTGATGGGGGGTCAGAGAGAGGATGCCATGCCGATAGTTTATGGTTGCGATTCACTACAGCAGTTCAAGTAGTCTGTAAAAACAAAAGCAGGGTTTGAACGGGGGAGAAAAGAAATCAAAAGAAGCTGGTGGCCCAAGTCCTAGCAGCAACATGTTAAAAATAAACATTAACCTTTTATTCTCATGGCCGTGGGTTTTTTTCAGGGAAGTACAGAGTCTTTTCAGTAGTCTGCTGTTGCTTTGCTTTTTTTTGGTTTTAAACTACAGCATTTTAACAGGTACTTTCCTGGGTGATGGAATAACACATTCTTCCCTGTCAAGCCCAAATATTGTTATTTCTTATACTTCCAGTAGCATCTCTACAGAGGCGGAGACAAGTCTGATGTTTGTTTTTTTCTTAATCTCTTCCTAGAGTTTCCCAAAATGAAAATTACAAATGTATTTGGTTTCCTCTCCAGCACTGTTATGCCTGACTCGTAAACCGTGCTGCCAAATTAAATGTGATGAAAAAAACCCTTCATAAAAATGCAAACAAAATGTGTTACTTGAAAGGCTTCCAAACACTATGCTCTGCTTCTACTTTAGAAATGCAATGTAGATCAGTTTGTTTTTTCTTATTATTTCGGGGGTGTAATCCGCTAGGCAGTGATCAAGGTGAATGTCTGAACGCAGCATGGCCATTGTGATGCTGAAAGAGGTGAAGATAATGGAGTCGCACATCACGTGTTTAGTGGGGTTTCGGTGACAGTGGAAACCTGTTTCTCGCTCTATTTGTTATTTGCAGGAACGGCTAGCCTGATAAGGCATGAATCACATCTTTCTTCTTCTTCCTTGCAAATGGTTGTACTCAGTACCTCAAAAATCTTAAGCATAGTTTGTGGAACAGGGCTGGGTAGTTCAGGGAGAAAGTGTGTTTCAGGACTGGAGGAGCTGCGGTCTCGCCGTTAGCTCTGATTAGTGGCTTCATCATACCCTGCCAATGAGGAACGCTGGTTGAGGCCAGATGAGGAACACCGGTTGAACTACACGCTGCTTGAGGCCCCGTGAAGCTGAATCTGATCTACAAATCTGCCCTGCGTTTTCACCAATCATGACAATGCTGGATGAGGACACTAAAACACAGTTTGTAAGCAAATGCGCAGCAGAAGGACGCCCCCTCAACCCCACCCTTGTGTTGGAGTTAAAATAAATAGAATTGCAACAAAAAAATTAAGGATTCAGTTGAAATGTTGGACCTGTTCACCAAACCCCTCTTCAAAGATAATTATTTAAAGCAGAACTAAGTCAGCAAGCTATTGTTGCCACAGTAGATATCAAATTTTTGTCCTGCATCCAGTACAGAGATATACAAAAGCTTGATAACACTTATTTGTCTTTCCAAGGGTTGAATGAAACACCATCTATCTGTGAGAAGTATCCAGTTGTCTCTTCTTTCCTTATAAGCTTTTTTGTGCTACAGAACTGCATTTTACAGGATAGCTGTTCATTACGTGGGCACTTATCCTGCAATGCAAGTTAAACAGTCCCTCAGATTTTGGGAACCCTCTGGGCACTAGACTCTTGCTTAAACTGCTTGAAGTCTGTGTCGAGACAGCAGCCGAGAGATGAAAGCATTGCTCTCTAGCCAAGTGTAGGAATGATGTGTAATGAGATGCAATTTGCCTAAGCGCAATTGTACATTATGAACGTTACGGTGCAGCTATCAGCAGAAGTCCTGCTTTGAAACAGCGATGGAGAGCTGAAGTATACCAGCCCAAACCCAGGTCTGAAAGAGGGGATTGGCGTCGCTCGTGTCAGACCCAGCTTGCCAGGTCGGGAGCATTCACCAGAGCATTAGTTGCTGAGAAGTGGTGCTGGCACTTGGGAATTCACGCAGACTGCCCTTGCTGTAGATTTATATGCAGGCAAGCTCGAGGGGAGGGAGAAATCTTGCATCTCCTGGTGGGTGGTGTTGAGCTAGAAAGGAGTTGAGCTTGGATTAACAAGTTCCCAGTGGGTGGAGGTGCACAGCACCTGCAGCTCCGTTAGCTTCCATTTGAAGCTCAGCTTTTTGGGAAGCTCTCTATGCTATGTCACTTCCTTGGAGACAGTGTCTCGAAAAATAAGTGCTCAAGCATCAGAAGAAATGGAAACCATCTAGGATGGGGGTTTTGTGCTGGATTTGAGGAAGACATTTCCTATGCATCTGGATATGAAGATTGTCAGAGGGCTGGAGCACCTCTGCTATGAGGACAGGCTGAGAGAGTTGGGGTTTTCAGCCTGGAGAAGAGAAGGCTCCGAGGAGACCTTACAGCGGCCTTCCAGTACCTAAAGGGGGCCTACAGGAAGGATGGGGAGGGACTCTTTATCAGGGGGTGTTATGATAGCACATGGGGTAACAGCCTCAAGTTGAGAGAGGGGAGATTTAGATTGGATATCAGGAAAAAATTCTTCACTGTGAGGGTGGTGAGGCACTGGAACAGGTTGTCCAGAGAAGTTGTGGATGCCCCATCCCTGGAAGTGTTCAAGACCAGCCTGGTCTAGTGGGAGGTGTCCCTGCCCATGGCAGGGGGTTGGAACTAGATGATCTTTAAGGTCCCTTCTAACCCGAACCATTCTGTGATTCTGTGATATGGCTGGGATTTTTTATTGCTCTTCTAGAAATTATTTGTAAATATACGAAATCTAATCTAAACATCTTAAAAAATGGCCAACAGAAGCATTTGAATTTAAATGCAAAGTTCATTGGCTTTGAAATAAGACTGATTTTCAAAAAAAGAAAAAGAAAAAAGAAAGAGAAATCCCTCTTAGACAGAGTTGTCCTCATCCACTGAGACACTTGTGATCCATGAACTCTTTGATTCAATTCACATGAGGCAGAGATGCTTTCTAATTACTGAGAAATTAATTTGAAAACCAAAACACATACCCTTTTTGCACACACTAAACACCCATCCTGTCCCGCACAAATTAGCAAACTGTGTGTGCTGCCTATGGGTCCCCATAGGATAATTTACAGATACACATGAAATTATCCATTTTGTACACGTTTCTAACACATTTTAAAAACCCAGAAAAGAAAATATAGCAGCTGCCCACATTTGGGCAGGTGGGTGTAGAGGAAGTTAAGTATTTGGGAACCCTTTTTAAACATACAGTAGTTGTTGATGTTGCATTTCTAGAGCATGTCTACTGACCTAGCCATAGGACTTACCTAAGCTCCACAGGGAGCTTTGTGACTAATTTCTTGTACATATATATGTGTATATATATATAGACACTACAACCTCACACGGAGTCTGAGTGCTTCACAAATTACATCAGCCTGTTTTAATTGCATATGTGTCTCCTAAACTGTTACATATTACAAACCAGGTAAGGGGAGGTTCCCCCAAGGTCGTCTGGTCAAACCCCCTCTTAATAGTGAAGGATTATCAAACATTGGAACAGGCTGCCCAGGGAAGTGGTAGAATCGTCTTCCCTGGAGGTATTTAAAAGATGGGTAGATGTGGTGCTTGGGCACATGGTTAGTGGTGGGTTTGGCAGTGTTAGGTTAATGGTTGGAGTCGATTATCTTAAAGGTCCCTTCCAACCTAGACGATTCTACGATTCTGTGATTATCTCATATACTGTATTTTCCAGTGCTTGTGCTAGCCTTCTTCTGAGCATCTCAAATAATGAGGTTTCTACTGCCTATCATGGAAGATTATTTCACATGGTAACAGTCCTTGCCAGTAGGAAGTTTTTGTTATTTGTTTCCTAAAGCTCTTTATCACCTTTCAAATACTGTAGTGAGTCATATGCTCTTTGATAACTGTCTTGAAACATCTATAATGAATCCCCATCTAGAAGAAATGCATGAATTTCAGTAAGAAGAGGGTAGCTAATGATAGAAAATTGAATGAAGATGGAAGGATAAGGCTGAACAATGTCACAATGCATATTTTCTATCCGTGTATTCAGTTAAAGAAAAAGAAAAGGACAGAACAATTTACTTCTACTTCTGGTATAAAAATACTCTCCCTCCTTCCCCTTATTTCTGATCAGAACTAAAGGAAGTGGACGGTTAATCTGCTCGGAACTCGCCATGACATTCACCCAATTTTAAAAAAACCCACACCTTCCTTTCAAGTTTTTGAAATCAATGAATCTTTATGAAATCCTTTAAATTTAATAACATTATACATGCTAATAGAAATATAGTTATTTGAGACTATTCCAGAAGTCTCTTGTGTTTCCTTTCTTATAGGCCAGCTTCAGTTAGTTTAAAAACCTTGATTTTGTAGGAGGTAGAGGACTACTCTTACTTAAAACCAGTCTTCCCTAGAGAATTATAAATGCGCATTCAGCAGCTGATTTTGATAATGTTGGGAATGTTGGACTGTGACAGCTGGGGGCATGAGAGGGTCACAAAATTATATCCTAGTGATATGTTTTTCTTAAAGCTTTTATATAAAATATAGTTTTTACACTAATTCTGTGATGAATTAATAGATATTATGGAACCAGCTTCTATGTGTTGTTGGCATAATTGAACAAAACTGAGCTGAATTCAAACGAGAAATTTGAAAACATGATATAGTTTAGGCTACAATTACCCAAACTGTATCTCATTTACCTTCTGTAGGTCTATGCTGGTCCGTATTGGCCACAGACCCATCATCTTTAAAGGATTAGGAACAAGAACTGGGGAAATGAACACTAAACAAACCGGGCTTGGAGTGATGTTTCATCTTGGTTTACCTGCCAGAAGTGGAAGAAAAAAATTTGTTTGCTTTACGACACACTTACTGTACATTAGACTTGAAGTGCCAATACCGTGGGGGGGTGGGGGGCTATAAAGGCAGAGCTGCAAAAGAAGTCAGTGAAGGAAGAGTTTTGCCACGGCCCATGTGGCAACAGGATGTGGAAAGGGGAACGTGGGGATTTGAAACCTGTGTGTGCAGGGGGAAACGGGAGAGCAAGGGGGGGGATGCATGAATTCCCTGCGTGGCACAGCGCAGGCTGCAGCTTAGCAAAAGGCAAGCAAGAAATCTGTGTGCGTGGAGGAGGGAGCGAAAGATGTAATGCAAGGGGGGAGGCCTGTATTTAGCCCGTCTTTGTCTTTGCTTGAAGGTTGATGTCACTTGGCTGAAAAAGGAGTGATTTTGCAGCTAATCTCATCCTTATGATTGCAACCTTGTGTATGTGAGATGAAGTTAAATTCCTAAGCAGCAGCAGTCATACTTGAGGAGGCCCTAATGGCATTCTGTTCTGCAGTTTTCCTTCATTTAAGTATGCTAAGTGACCTCTAATCACAAGAAACCTTGAGATACAACTTCTAGAGCCTTTGACCAGGTCTTTGGCCAGAATAAATGACGCCAACTGTAATAGATGCCTTGGGGCAAGACAGATTTGTGCTGTTTGGAGCAGTTCATGAAACAGTTATAATAACTTTCTTCACATTGTGTAAATTATTTATTTGTCTTCTGTGGTCACCTTCTGCAGTGTATTAGCAAACAAATTAATTTGCAGGCTATTCATAGAAACATATTTAAGAGAATATTGAAAACTCTTCCATCTATGTTTGGATCTCCATCAGATCCTAGGAGTTATACTCTACGTGGTATAAACAGGTTATTTTGTTCACTGAATTTGTTCTGGTTACCTTGACTGAAGAATTATAAATTTGAAAGAATTTTGGTGTTATATTCAGATCAAAAAAAATTATATTTTTTAAGTAGTTAATGTAAAAAAGTATGAGGTAGTTGAAGAAAATTCAAGAGTAGGGGAGATGCCATATTTGCCGCTGTATTTATTACAAACTGTTTATTTAGTCTTTTTTTTTCCACAAAATACTAATGCAGGAGGGCATAATGAATTATGAAATATATTCCTCTTCAGCTTAAGAAATGCCTAAATGTGTTGTACTTCTAAGTACAATACTGCTGGTTGAGAGCGTCTCTACTCTGAGGGCTGAAGGTCAAGAGAATGCATTATTTATCTGAGTGATATTTGTTGTTTATCCTGGAAATTATGGTGTTATATATTTATATATTTGTCTGCATATATATACACATAGTTATATATATAAATAAAATAATATAGCAATATTATGTTTTTCCTCGTGAAGTAAAAATGGGAAATACTGCATATTCATCATGGTGAAGAAGCAGGAAAGGGCAGTGCTTTCCATGAGATTTACTGGAACTGAAAAACAGTTTTCAAACTGTGTCAGAATAATAAAAGTGGTCACTTTTGACGCTTAGAGATAAGGATATTGGCATATTGAAAAAATGGGAAATTCAAAGCACCGATGAATCCTTGAACAAGAATATCAGTGAAATATTGCCAGGCAAATGAAGATGAGTAATGTCAGATAATGACTGTCAAGCGGATGAGATGCAAACGAAGCTGAACAACGTTGGATAACGATTGTTAAGTGGACATGAACAAATCGAGATGAATGATGAGAGATGATGAATGTTGAGTAGGCAAGAAGCAAATGAAGATAAACAATGTCAGGCGATGTTTACTGAGCAGCTAAGGAAAAGAACAAAAACATTTTATTTTTTAGATGGTTTATTCACACTGGGTTCCTGAGTAAAGCCCTTTCTTGTATGAGTTTGCATGTTTTGAATTTAGAATAACTCTCTGACAATTAGATAACACCAAAACCGCTTCCGGTAATCTTTTTTTTAAAAACACTGCAAATGTATGCCATAGTCTCCTGGTAGCTGACCTCCTGCTTGGATTTAGTTACAGTTGAGATATGCCCCTTGCAGTGAGCTCCTCATTTAAAGAACAGTGTCATGCTGTGGGTGCTAAAGGAAGCAGAAAGGCTTATTAATGCTTCTTCATTACATTCGGGCTTTTATAAATATGAATCGCTCTGGTTTTTTATGCTTACCTATTCCTCCCTTGTTGTTGAGTTTTAAATGGAATTTACTTTGTGTTCTTTTCCCCCAACAAACCAAAACCACACCTTCTTGTTTCATTCAGTAATCTTAAGAAGGAATATTGTATTATAATACCCTCATATTTTATACTTGGATGGATCTAAACTTGAGTAAATTTAGAAGCTGAGTTTTACTGATGATAAGGGACCTGAGCTATTGAGGTCCAAATGGGAGGCAGCTGGAGGGGTCAAAATTTGAGAAGAGCTTCAGTCAGATCATCTGAGGCATCTAAGCCAGAAAACCTCAAGAAACAGCTTAATTGGGCTTCCTTCATTTTGGAGCGCTTGGGCTCTTGTATCACTCAGTGGTTCCCCACGTGTTTATGTGGTATTCTGTCCGTAGCATCTGCTTTGGCGATGGCAATTAATATTACCTACTTATTCTAATTAAATGCAGTGTTTTCTACTTTAAAGCGAAGCACAATGCAGCGCTTGCCAGTCTTGTGGTGATATTCAAAATACTAAAGTACTTTCTCATATTTGCATTCTTTCCCTCTTTCCCTATATTGTTAGCCACAGAAGATTTGCAGTCTGATTTACCCTGCATCTTTTTCTTTTCCCTGCACAGGCACTTCTACTGCCTCAAAGTGACTGCTAATATTACGCGAGATCAGAATCACTTTTATTTTTTCTTTGTTTTTTTTTGTTTGTTTGTTTTTTTCAAAAATGTGTGCTGCTTGCACCGGACCCGCAGCTGGTCCCTGGTGGTGATGGCCACCCTGGGGCACTCTGTGCTGGCAGAGCAGGTTGTGGAGCTGGTCTCTGACTCCTTCCTCCTCCCTCCATGGCTGAGTCACCTGCAGGTGTTAATTTTCCATCAGAGTTTCACTGCAGGTGACTCAATTTTATAAGGCTGTACTGCTTTCTTCCGTGGTGTCCAGTTAGATGTCGCAAAAGCAACGGGCAGCATGTGATTCGTACAGACTCCTTAGGCTGTTTCTATCGAGACGTATTTTTCCACATCAGTCTACTAGTTGACACTTCATATCTGCTCTTGAGAAGAAGCAAAAGGAAGAGCATTTTACCAGAAGTGTCTCTTTCGTCTCTCAGATCAGTAGTTCCTCCTGTAGTAATTGCACATTTTGACCAAAGTACCTAACCTCTTTGTTGGATGGACTGACCTGCAGGTGTTATTCCTGTCTTTCCATGTTTGGTATTTACTACCTAAATAGATGGAGGTGATTACTTATGAGAAAGAAGTGTTTAAGGTGTCTTTGTAGCATCTTCTGCGATGTCAGGAAGGGGCGAATCTGCACATCTTATGAAGCTTCTGTACATGAGCTATGTTAGGAGGATGCTGGGAGCTTTACCTTTCCCATCAGGTATGAAACATAGACCTAAACACATTCTGGGAAGAGTTGTGGGTTTTGAAACCTAATCCAAGTCCATTTTTCCGTCCTAAGCACTGTTTCAACAACAGCCACAGATGCGCCCTGCGCAGTTCTTCAGTTTTCTCTTCTCACTAATACCTCCCTTAGCAAGGAACCAGACCAGATTTTGCCATTTGTGAACATTGTGGAACAGGGAATGCTGGCTTCAAGGTAGCCCTGGAGCTAAAGATGCAACTCCAAGTAGACCCACTTAGCAGTGGATTTTCCACTGTTTGGAAATTCGATATTTCACATTTTTAACCTTAACCTTGATTAAAAAAGCCAACATATAATAGCTTTTACAATTTTCAGTTGGTTGAAATATTGCAGTTTTTATTATAACTATTTAAAAGACCAGACTTTTAAACAAAGCAATTCTGAAACAGGCAATTAAACTTTCCATTCTGAAATGGTGAGAAAGGGTTGTTCTGCCATTTATATGGTTTTCTTTGTAGTTTTAAAGAGAATTTTTTTCATGATTGTTCAGTGAGTCATGTTTGACAGAGAAAGTTTATATGGAAGCTATTTTTCGGCCAATTCTCAATCATTATAGAGAATATTTCTTTTAAGGGTCATTGGCTCCCTATATTACTGTGGAGAACTCTTTATTAAGTAATCTTTGTGATTCACTGATATACAGAAACTGCGTTAAGCGTGTCCGGTCTCACTCTGGCCTGCCTGTGGAGCAAGTACAGTGACAGATTTAGATGCTGGTTAAGCATTTGGCTATGATCAATAAATTTTGTGTAACACTCAAACTGAAACTCAAACTCCTGAAAGAACCAGATCAATGGAAAGAAATTAGTGTTTATTTAATTATCAGTGAAGTTTAATTATTCCTTTAGTTATTTTTTTATTTATGTGTTTGTATATCTGTATCCGTAGGTGTAGATATAAATAAGAGCTATTGTTTCATTTGAGCAGAAATAGTTTAACATCAAAATGTTATGATGTAAGTACATTAATAGACTAGGAAATTTTCAACAGTAGTTACCTGATTAACTGACCATTCTAAAACACGGATGCCAATTAACATTATGCCTCTCATGTATTGCCCTATATTGAAATACAGTAGCCAAAAAAATTGAAATCGTCTACTCTGAAAAAGCTAGGCTTAAAATTTCATGCCCAAAGTTGTCTTTTGATGTGTCATTATTCTGTGCAGTTGAAAAACTATGGAAAACAAGTTTTTAAACTGTTGACTTTTAGAAGTATTAACTGAAAAAAAAAAGCCTGAGTAGTCTTCTCTACAATTAGTGTCAAAATACGGGGATATTGGAGTTGAATTACAATGAACATCAATGAATTATAAAAGAATCCTTGGTGTTGCTGCAGCTGCAAATCCTCCACAAGATCCACACGCATTTTCCAGTCTGAGGAACATTAATGTGAGTAAATGCAATATAACAAAGGGTTGTGTCGTTGGTTTAACTTCTGCCAAATTCAGTGCCACTGGGCTCACTTCCCATAGTTTCTTGTTATCTCATGACTGCCTTACAAAAGGCATAGTCTTGATTAGTGCAAAATGGACTTTCTTTGTTCCAATTTTGGCATGTTGTTCCTTTGAAAGCAAGGATTTTCATATGGTGGGTTTGAGGACTCCCAGTACAGCACAAGCTGATTCCAGGTCAGATCCAGTGTGGATGACATTTTCTTTCTTGTTTGTGATTCTAAGTAGTCAAATACGCTTCTTGGGTACTGGTCTTTCTGTTTTTACAATTTGGGAAAGAAAAAATTACTGGATGGTATTTTGGTTCAAAAAAGCACTGATGACATTAATTTGCAATATTTTAGTACCATTCAATGAAATCACAAAACTTTTTGTTTTAGTTAGTTTGATGTTTGGTGCAATGAAGTGTGGGGTCTGGAGACCAAGTCATATGAGGAGAGGCTGAGGGAGCTGGGCATGTTTAGTTTGGAGAAGAGGAGGCTGAGGGGAGACCTCATTGCCCTCTACAACTCCCTGAAAGGTGCTTGGAGAGAGGTGGGTGTTGGCCTCTTCTCCCAGGTGAATAATGACAGGACCAGAGGAAATGGTCTGAAGCTGCAGCAGGGGAGGTTTAGATTAGATATCAGGAAGAATTACTTTACTGAAAGAGTGGTCAGGCACTGGAACAGCCTGCTCAGGGAGGTGGTGGAGTCACCATCCCTAGAGGTATTTAAGAAACGTGTAGATTTGGCACTTCAGGGCATGCTCTAGTGGCAGGGATTGTAGGTTGTTTGGTTGGACTCGATGATGTCAAAGGTCCCTTCCAACCATGAAGATTCTATGATTCTATGAATGAAATGATCCACCATTTTTCTTTCTAATACCACTATGTGCTATCAACCTGCCACTCAGACTTTTAAATCCGGGTGCCCTTCAGTTCAACATCTTAGACAGGTTTGTGGATGGAAATTGAGCTACATGTTAGCAGTGTCACCCATCACCGTTTCCTGGTTTTTATGTTCCTTTTATTATTTTTTTTGGTGTATTCTTTCTGTCTCTTCTTGTATATTTTAGGCCATAGAATGGCTAATGTAGGAAAGTTAAATATATTAAAGGGGCAGTGAACTTAGCATTCTTTTAGTTATTGTATGGCCTCTGATAGGTATGCCAAGGCGTGTAATTATGAAAGTTATTCATAAATAGCATATACGCTACTGAATCAACAGAAAAATGTTGAATTACACTCTCGTTGGTACAGTTGCACATTCTGTTATTCTGTAGTATAAAGCACCTTGGACTGCTGCTGTTCTGTGGGTTTTCTGTGTAGCTTTTTTTCCACACAGTGTTCTTGCCACTCCCCGACTCTCCACCTCCTTGACACCTGTAAAAAGAAGTGAGATTTTATCAATTATCACTTCAAATATCACCAGAAAAATGGAATTGAAACAGCCCTAAGCCCCCCAAATGCCTTATACTGTCAAAATATTAATGCTTTAGAAAAAAGTCTATTTCCCACCTTAACCATCTGACAGCGTATGAAGAAAAAGAGGGAATAGTCCGGACTGCAGTCTTGGACGACAAGTTCATCCAGAGGCAGATTTGTTTGCAAAACCACACCAGTCCCTCGGATGCAGAAATTGGCATAAGTTCTCTCTATATATCTTTTGTGTGTGTGCACTCCTGGTAAACCTTCATTTTAATTTAATCTGTATGCCTTGCAATTAGTGTAACAACATCAGTTATTACTGACTGCTACCTGCTGCTTCAAGGGATCTTGAAGAAAGGAGCAGAAGATGACATGCGAACAGGACTTCCCGTGCTAGTACCGTTGAAGACACCGCATGCACGTGTCTAAAATGGAAGGGTCCATCTACTCCCACATTAACCAGTTTCCTTAGGATGCTTGTGTGGTAGAGGCTAATCTGATGGTACAGGGATGGAAGTTTCCTGTTCAAGCAGGGGAAAAAAAAAAGGCTCTAATCCTGAAGAATAGGTTTAAATCTTGAAGTAGATTGAATTTAACTGACAACATGCGGTGTTAGGCTTAAGGTGTACAAAGAGGTCGAAATTAAACTCTTTGGCAAGTGGCAATGTATGCTTTTGTGAAAATGTTTGTTCTTCAGTTCTTAAACTGTCTGGAAAAAAAAACAAAACGGCAGAACAGGCTATTCGATTAAAGTGCCTCTGGCCCTGTGTTCATCCTTTGTATCATCTTAGTCTCTGACCTGAGTTGCGGAGTGTCAGGGCAGCGAGCCGCGTGGCTGGAAATGCACGTCCTTACGGGCAGCAGGAGGTGGTAGCAGCGGGCACTTCCAGACAGCTCCGCTGCCCGCGTCCTCCCGCAGAGACACGAGCCAGTGAAACACAAAGCTTTCCTTGGCCTCTTGTATCCCTGGCCTAAAGCTTTAAAGTGCCAAAAAGGAAAGCGATTCTGATGGCCCTGTCATGGTGATTGCCTACCTGAATGAAACTAGGACTAATGAGGTCTTGATACTGCACTCGTTACTCAGGCAAGGTTTTAATTAACTGAGGTGTCAGGTCCTTAATGCCTTATCCTCAAGCACCTTCTTTCCTCTGTGAGGCTTCCCTTTAGCTTCCAATTACAAAATTGATTACACTGAATGCAGGTTCCTTCATTTTGTTATAATAAAAATCTTTGCTATTAAGATAAATGGAAGTTGGTTCTTTTTTCATCTTGTGATGTTTCAGTGCATGCTGTTGGTACTGTGAAATAATAAATAGTATCTCACAAGCTTTTTCTCACGTTTTGAGAAGGCAACAAAATTACAGTCAAGAAACATCATCTTTTTTTTTTTTTTTTGGTGTTCTTTTCCTCTGGTGCTAACTGGTTATTAGTTCAAGCTCATGTCTGCCAAACTCTGTAGAATAAAATTTTTGAAGTAGCATCTGTCTTTTCTAACAACTTGTGTGGATTGCTGTGGGAATGAAATTTCTTTTGACTCACCTCCAGTTCCAAAAGTATTTGTGTGTTCTTATCTATTAAGAATGAGTCTGCAAAAGATCTATATGCAAGCCTTTGTATGATAGACAAGAAAGGTTTACCCGAGGCATACTCTCCTCGTACGACGAGCAAATCAATGCTGTGCCCTTGCAGTCATCCAAATCCCAGGATGTAGCTCTTTTATAAACTGGTAAATTGCAGAAAAGCACTACATCATTTTTTTCTATGCACTGGAATAGTGTTTTGTTCTGCAGATCAAAATGAAGCTGCCTAATAATGAGGCTAGCCTAAGGTTTCTGGTAAAGTTTTTTTCGTTCTTATCCAGCTAGTTCATTGGCAGGAAACCTTCAGACTTTGCTGGCCTTTCTATTATGACTCTTTTTTTCTGCTCTGTATAGCAGCTAGAATTCATCTTTTTGAAACTTCATTGACATCTAAGAAATTTCACATTTAAAAAAAATCATTTGAGGTTTACTGAAATATTATTGTACATTAGATATGATTGGAAATGTCAAAGGAACTTATGTTTTGAGAGATTAGCTGTCATATTCACAACACAGTGTATTTGGCACACAGCAAAGTCAATGGGTTTAGGCTCCTAAATAGTATAGTTGCTTTCAAGTAGTTTACCTGTTGGTGTTTATGTTAGCTGGGAGAGGTGGATGAACCAAAAAAAATGAAGTCTAGGATTGGTATGAACATAGGGTCTTCACAACCAAGGAAGCAACATTAGAGGGTAGACAATCTTATTTTCAGTGCTAATGCAGCTCTAATAGCTGAGAATGTATGAGTGACCTTCCCTTCCAGTCTCTCCAGGGCTTGCTTTCTACAGAAATTGGAAGTAGTAGGACAGTCACAGCCAGTTCCAGCTGATAGCTCTGTAAAGCCGCAAATCCAGGTCTGCTGAGTACTAGCGGGGCAGCTCCACAGGCTTCTGTCATTCTAGCTAACTTCTGTGAGTTTGTGTCTGGCTGTGCAAGGAAGCTCACATCTGGCCAACAGATCTGAACAACATGGCAGATATGAGCTGACCTCTTATGGATTTTTGTTCCTGCACCGACTGTGTTCTTACAGTGGTGGTTTCAGTCAATTTTGTGTATTTGCATTCCTATTTTTAAGCATGCTGTGTTTTTTTAATATCTGTTATCGGTGTGGCAATAGTGTTGCAAAGCAAGTCATTAATTACATGTTGTTTTTCAGTTCAGCGCATTAAGTGTTCACAAGATAGTATTTGCAAAATTGTTTATCTCTACGGCTAAGCTGTAAGATTTTTTTAGGTCTTCTGAAAGAGGGGTTTGTTCATTTACTTGCGCTCTGTAGCAGTGGACCCCGCCATTCAACAGTTGACATAGTTGGGTTTGTACGTCGTACTGGCGAGCTGAATCCCCTACTGTTTCCAAAGACCAAGGCAGAACCTCATCTGGCAGATCTTCTGTGGGCTGTCCTCACAATGAGGGCAATCATTTTTCCCTGTGGTTTGTTAATAGTGTTACAGCCATGAAGCTGAAAGCCTGTTTGTCAGCCTTTCTGTTCTTTGGATAAATGTATGAGTTATTATGCTTTAAATGCTTCCTAGAGGTATTTGTAACTTAAAAGCTTATTATTGCGTGTTGCCTGTCCAGTCAGGAAATAGAAACTAAGCCAATCAAACCATTCTGGCATTTCGAACCCAGAGAGGGGTGGTAATCTCTTTTCTTCTCTTTTTGGGGAGAAAAATGCTTATAAAGAACAATTTCCAGGCTTACAATCAGGTCTTCCATATACAGAAATCTCTTCACCTGGGCTAAGACAGGACATGTTTTCAAATGAGGGGGACAGAATAAGCCGGTTTTCTGTTCAAGTACCACTTAGTTGTGTGCAAAAGATATTGCTAGGGCCAGAATGAACAGTTGAGCCTCACAGGCCTCTTTGCTGGTTAAGTATTTCATTTGGAAAATGGTTTATGTAACTTGCTGCTCTGCTGATGGTAAATCAGTGTGGCTCTGGAACCATGGAGTGGAACCATGTCAGTTTATATGAGATGAAGACTTGCCCCCATCATCTCAAGAAAGAAAGGGGAGAGAAGTCCCTTTATTTATGCATTGTGGATATTGTCATTACCACCCTTTATTTTGGTTATATCAGTTCTCCTCAACCTTATCTTGGCAGAGGATCTTGCATCTGGGTGAATGACAGTGATGAGTGCTACCTCTTGAGTTGCTGTTAATATTGCTCTGTGATTTGTCTAGGGAATAGGACTATAAGGGCTGTTAACAACCCTGTGCAGGAGATTTTCCTGCTGCACAGACCAATCTCTGACAGCTTTATTTTTTTTCCCCCACACTGGATGATTCGCCACTCCCTAGAAGAAGCGACAGAAATGACAGTTTTTGTCCTGCCACCATTTGTTTATTAAGTTGTGTACCCAAAGTCTGTGAATTATGATCTCCTGACAGATGAAAAATGTCTCAAGTTTATTTTTGTACCTCCACAATTATTATTGTTATGTGATGGCTGAAAAGGAGAAAAAACTTTTAGCGAATACTTTCTCTAGGCTAGGTATGTTTGTGGGCGGTTCTTGATACTTATCATTATGGTGTCCAGGTACCTCAGATGTTAGGCTTTGATTTTTCTAGAACTCTTCAGAAATTGTTTCATTTCTTTTTTACAGACAGTCAAAGGGAGACGATTTTTACTTAGTATTATCCCCTTAGTGCTTCTTTTTATGGGTGATAAAAAGTCAAAGAAGAAAAAAAGGAACCACAGGAAAGCTGTTCAAGGTCTAGCTTTAGTCAAGGGGCTTGTTTGCTTTCCACTTTGCTAGGTGCAGGAGGGAGATGATGGGCTGTGAGAGTTGCACTTAGCATGGCGGGCTGCAGGCACAGCTTGCTCAGCCTCCAGGATGGAGCTAGGAACTTGTGTAGGGTTGTGAATGGCCAGGTAGTTTCTGAGACTGCTGCCAGCTGCAATGCAGAAGACTTCTGCAGCTCAGCCTCCAGGCTCTCCTGCAGGTATTTGTGTGTGACAGTCCCTAGGCCAGCATTGTAGATACTGAGTCAGATGCAGTCTCAGAAATGTGTTCCCACCTGAACTCATGAGGTGAGGATGCGTCTGCTATGCCACACTGGAGATCTGGTGGTTTTTCCTGATCTTCTAAAATTTCATTGAAAACTGAACGCCACCCTTTGCATGTGGCAGCTGTTATTAGGTTACAGTGGTCTCGCCACTGCAACTTGGTTATTCTCCCATCAGAAAAGCCTTCATCCCTCTCAGGTGAGCAGAACTGTATGCCTGGGACATTGCATAGCGTTATAACTTGGTAGAGCAGAAGAGGAACTTCATGGTCACTTCACTGTTCAGTGTTTGGAGAACCTTCTGCTGGTGCAGGTGCAGTTGTTCCGTGCTGGAGGATGTGATGAAGGTGCAACCTGCTTTTTGGTTTGAAGCTTTGCTTCCCTTTTCACGGTGGGAGCTTATTAGGTGTGGTCCTTGTGCAAACTCTATGGTTTGGTTTCATTTGCAAGAAACCCAGCTTGCGTGCATCAAGATTGCTCCATGATGTAAAACACGAAGATGCTACGTGCAGACAATTGGGACATTCACTTCAAAAGTGGACTCCTGTTGTGAAATAAAATGCTGATGTGGGCATATCCGTTGGGGATCCCATCTTTCTTTGTTCTAAGTTCTTCTTAGAACAAATTAGTTGCTCTAATAGCTTATTAGTTCTCATTACAAGAGTCATAGTATTACCCTCATTTGACGGTCACTGTGACTGCTTTCACTAGTATCAGCAGAAGATATAATTATATATGTATCCCTATATGCGGAGTAACTTGAACCTCAACAAAAATGAGACCCTCAGAAGAGACCCTAGAGGAGAGGCTCAGAGATTGGTAGGGAACCCAGTTCTTCCCCAGTCCCACCCATGTGGTCTCACCTGATCCAGTGTTGGGAGGGCATTAGCCTGGGATAGGCAAATGTTCACATGAAGCACTGAGCAAGTCTAGGAAAGATGTCTAGTTAATAAAATGTGTTGCTTGCTAAGGGCTTATTTTTTACTTTTCCAGTTAATTTTGCTTTGTTCGAGTCACTCGTCTGTTTTGCAGTTGGTTGGTATCACAATTCCTTCCTTTCCAATTCAGGAAGAAAACAAAATGTCATCTTTGGGGAATATGGCATAACCAGTCCTTCTCATATCTACCTTCGCCTTCACATATATCATATAAGAAAGGGTGAGTGCAGGTAACATCACTGCTATTGACTCCATCCCTGGAAGACCCTGAGCAGCCTCTTCCCAGGCAGTCAGGTTCTGATCAGCACTCTGCTGCTTTGAATTACTGCTGACTGTGAGCCTGGACATTTTAAACTGCACTGCAATATATCTCATAGTTAGCATTGCAAGGTGCTGAAAACTAAAAGAGGATTATGCAGGCTCACTTCCTCTAGGATGTTTTGTTTTTAATGAGTGTAACACCTCCACTTAATACAGTCTTGTTTAGTTGCCGTTAGAGATGTGACATCAGTTCAGACTTAAGAACTCTCAAATTATTTTGTCTGTCTCACAGGTTAACTGGCTGATTACAGATAGAAATTGTAGGTCCAGTTGATTCATCAGCTAATTAATTTAATTACTTCATCAAGATTAGCTGTGCCAAAATATTAGACGGCAAACTTGGAACTGTGCTGAAAACACAATACGTACAGAACACTTCATGAGATGCTGATTTTTCAAACGTTAAAAATCATGCAAATACCAATTATAATAGGCTGAAAAATAGAGAGTTTTTAAAACTGATTTAAATGTCTATGATGTAAGAAGCCCTAGAAAAATACTTGATATTTTCCTTTACTAGCTGAACTGGAAAAGAAGGTGAAGGGAGGATCTGATAGGTAATATTGCTTAGGAAAAAAATTGATGTAGCTTTCCAGCTCTGAAAAAAATAATCAAAAAAAGCTCTCACTTTTGATCAAGTTTAATTTGGCTTCAAAGTGGAATATGTTTGTTTTCCCTTAGTAAAGAACAATATTTTTTTTTAATAGGATGTCTTTGATTTTTTAAATGCTTTAAGACAGAAAATTCAGGTGTTTCATTTTGATTTCTATTGAAAAACTGAATTTTTATATTTTTTGTCCTTTGATTTTCCCTTTGGCTGGTAGAGTTCATTTAATCTTCAGCCATTCATGTGTGTGTGAAAATATTTTGCTCAAGCATTTGGAACGCTTCAATGATTTTTAGCAACTTTTAAAATTGATTCTTTTTAAACTCATATTTATATTGTACAGTCAGCCTCCATTTATTTTGGTTGGAGAAAAATGTAAACTGAAATTTCACTATGCTTAATAGGAAACCCTTGTCAACATTTGAGACTTAATTTTAAATCAGAGAGAACAGCAACAATGAAAGAGGTTGGACTTGCAGCCTTGGTAAGGTATTATTACTGGGAGAATATGATCAACTTTGTGGCTAAACCCCGTTGGCTCAACTGGGAGCTATACAGAGTTTTGTCTGTTGGTAGACCAGAACATATGAGAGTTAAATCATGCCAAGTAAGCTGTTCCAGTGGAACTCTCTTTGTGTGCTTTGGTTCAGCCTTGAAAAATTTGTTATCAATACACAAAGGTATTTAAAATGGGTTTTGTTTTTAAATGAAGATTAAGTTCCTTTCTTTCTCAAGGATCTTCCCTCCCTTACGATTACAGTGCAAGATGCACAGTCTTCCATTCTGGTGAACATATGGTTTCTTTGAACAGGGATGAGTGATTTTTTTTCCACACCTCTTTTCTGCTGTCTTCCTTATATCATTTTGCTTTATTGTAAATCCGAAGAAAGTCGTTTTCTCATTAAATATTGAGTTTTAAAGACAGAGATTGTATGTATTGCTTTGTAAGCAGTGATAGCAATCTTTGTTGTTGCAAGCTAATGCAACCGTGCCTTCAGATTAAAGCATTTCCAGGGACCCAGCGCTCTTATTGCTGGCTCTGGAGCCACAAAGTGCAAAGCATCTTTATGTTCTTTATTCAATACCAAGGGGAAGAGTGTTATCAATATATGAGCCTTTCTTTTTTGTTTTCTGTGTATTTCCACCATCTGCAGGAATGGTAGATTTTCATTCTGTGTTTTTTAAACAAGGAGAAAATGAACATGAGTAACTGCAGAAGTGTTAATAACACTTAGAATAAGTTTTCACATATTGGGATAGCTTTTTTTCCTCTGTCCTGGGCACTCCGTCCTGCTCAGGCTGTGGAAAGCAGTCAGAAGAACAGAGCTGCAGATGTCTAGCTGGCATCAAAGAGACGGACCAGCTCCACCATCCCTCGCTCCCTCTCCACACATCACCAAGGTTTTTGAAGCGTAGGCAGAAGAGAAGTGGCTGGTCCAATGTGGTATTTCCAGTAATTGACACAAGCTAGAAGAATTCTTCAGATTTCTCTTAAAACACATGAGAACAGATCAAGAGCAGCTTTGCTAAAATAACTGGTTTCTTGACGAGCCAATTCTCCGCTGCAAGGATTTTGGCATAGAAGTACATAATATCTGTTATTTTTCTACTGATATAGCACTGTTCCTTTTATGTTCAAATAAAAATTGCCTTTGCCCAGCACGTATGTACAATGTAAGTTCTCTGGAGCAGAAATCAGTCTCTATCATTGTCATGTTTTGAGTCTAAAAGCGAGATTGTAAAAATCCTGCTCATTCTGAGTAGCCCTTACTCAGCAAATGTTCCTGCCCAGATGCAAGTATGAACAACCTTCTCAGGAGCTAGCTATTTATTAAAACGCACCTACATATAAGAAAATTACTTGCTGTAAATGTTTGAGGCCATCCCAGGCCTCAGTGTGGTTCTGTAGTAAGGAGTTGCCGCATGTCATAGCCGGTTTCTCTTCTTGTTTCCGGGTTTCAGGCTGTGATGGTTTAATCTGAGACAGGCTTGGGAATGCTCCTGCCTTGCCACAGGTTGACTAGTCCCTGGTTAGATCCCAGCCACAAAGTCGGTATGAAGTTCCCTTTGCTTCTGCACCAAACTTGTCATGGTAGAGTCCAGAGGATGGCCTTGCTGTCTTTTCAAAATAGGTGAAAATGGTACCCAAAAATGGTACTGAACTTTCGGTTCACACAGGAGGTTTCAGTTTACGAAAGACTGATGTTAGCTCGAGGGAAGGTGCAGTTCTAGTGGAAAAGTAGTTTTCTGAATTGTTTCTGGCAAAGAGAACAATGTGTTGATACTGGATGCTGTGGAGCCATCTAAGTTCAGAGGTGATAATTTTGACAGAAAAGGTAAAAGTAAGTACTGTCACTTGCTGATAAAGCAAAATTCCCTTTGCATTTCGTAGAGTACCAGGAAGACTTTCTAGACTGCTTAATGCATATCATGCTATTTTAACTTTCCTTCTTGCTGCTGCTTTTTAAATTTTAGGGGGGTTGTGGTTTTGTTTTTGTTTTTTTAATTGTTAGGTAGATACATTTTCTTCAAAGATATTTTTCTCTTCTTGAGACAATTTGATTGCTCAACCATTTTCCAACCTTTTGATATAGTTTCTGCAAGTAATTTTTTAATGAACTAAAATTTCTACTTTGGAATTAAAACTCATAGTAAATTTGACACATCTGGGAGAAAATATTTTCAGCATAAAGTTGTCCAGATTTCCAGCTCATACAGTACTAATTGCATATACAAAATAATGTTATTTTCCTGTGACAGCAAATTACAGTAGTGGGAATTTTAATTATGGGAATTTCAGATGGAAAATTAAAAAAAAAATAATAGCAAACTGGTATCAAAATGTAGCATTTATACTATTTTTTTTTCCCATAGCACCTGCATATTTTTGCCCTTTAATCATTGCTTGAATAAGCTGCAGTGGGAAATTTAAGCAAGGGTCATCTTCTCAGTTGGTGTGAATCAGAGGCGCTTCAGTGAGTAAATCAAACTACTGCAAATCACAGAAGCAGAGTCCTCAGCTGCTCTAGCGGTTTTCACTAGGGTACAGACGTTTTGATTATCTGCTGCTGTTTTGTAGGATGAATGTTTATGGTGGTGCCGCTGGCTGACTAGCATCAGTGACTGCAACTCAAAGAAAGGAGTCAGTGCCATTCACAGACGCACCTTGTGCCAGAATAAATCCAGCTGTGCCATGATACTCCTCATTCCCTCGGTGGAAAGAGGACTGCTCCATTTGAAAAGGTATTGTGGCATTCTTGACATTTGAAAGACCTCACTGATTTACCTGCTCAGGATGCTTCATGGTGACCCCACAGGGGATAACAGAATGACATAAAACTTGTATGTAGAAATGACTTGAAATATATTGGCATACATTTACATTTACATTCTCTTATGCTGACAGCAGATATTCAAGGGAGTTATCTCCAAATGTTTTAGAAGGGCACTGAAAGGAGGTAATATTCTAATAGATATTGTTCAATGAAGAGGTTAAACCTCCAAAATTGCTATTCCATCCTACAAAATAATTTAGCATGATTTCAACTGCTGAACAAAGATGTAGTTGGTTTGGGGTGGGTTTTTTTTTCTCCTCCCAAAAGACGAACACCACCATGCAAATCCAGTTAAACCAAAACAGTCCATCATAAGAAGAGCATAACCTTTGCAATTACTTTCCTGGACCTGGGATGTTTGGGAGTGATCCTCAGTCAAAGCACATAATAAAGGAATTGCAGATATGGGTCAAAGCAGAAGTCCGTGTAGCCCGCTGTCCTATCTAAACCAGAAGCTACTAGCAGTTATCTAGTGAAGAATACAAAAAATTGAGCAAGCATATCGTGGCACTTCCCCAGAATATTCTCCTTGTCTCCAATGTCTCTGTGTTAATAGCCCTGTGTAGATTTTACACTGGAATCGTGTGTAAGACCGCAGTTTCCACAACACTGTGGGGTAAGGGCTCCCCGCAGCCTATGTACCTGTTGTGTGATCAGTCACCTCCTCCTGTTTGTTTGGATCACCTCCTGCTACCCGGGAGCTTTGCTGATGCCCTGTGGTGGGAGGAATGGTGAACTGCTGGCTCCTGTTTGTTTTTGTGCGCCACAATTGATGTTATAGATCCCCCATCATAATTCCCTTTAGGCATCTCTGGTTCAGGTTGTAGCCCATTTATTCGTCCCTGTGTGGAAGTTGTCCTCTGCCTACACCATTCTTCTCACTCTTTTCTGAAAATTTTCCAGTTCTACTGGAGCCTTTTGGAAAGGAGGCACCAGGACTGCCTGCATTATTCCAAATACTGGCATTCTATGGGTATATACGGGCACATAATGATGTTCTCTTTTTGTCTCTGTATTCTTTTTCTAGTAATCTATATTGTTTGCTTTATTGATTGCCTTTCAGTAGAAGTGAAAGAAATGGGTACGCTTACTCCAAGGTAGAGCAAGTATAATTGATGTCTAATTTCTCCAACATCCTTGTTTATCCTTCCTTGACTTCAAATATTAATAATGTAGCCTTTCTTCTCTTATCAAAGACAGATTTGGCTGAAGTAGGCTTACTATGTTTACTCTGGAATGGAGAAATCTATAGAGAGCATTTCAGGAGGTGCTCTTTAGTTTGAACATAAGCACTAATTGAGAGTGTATTATTTTTTTCTGGAGACTGCTGGTCATTTTATTCCTGCTTGCAGTGATGGCAGATGAGGTGTCAGAGAAAAGCTGCGGCATTTGATGCTGGATTTGCTGCATTCCGTTCCTCTTGGCACCAGCAATCAAAGAATTAGCATGTCTCCTTTTTACATTTTGTGGGAGTACTTTGAGCAGGGGATGGGAGGGACCCCATGGAATTCAGGCTCTGGGCTCTGGTGAGCAGATCCTGGCACCTTCCTGCCATGAGTGACAGGAGGGGCGCAGCGTGCTCTGCTAAGCAGAGCGTGGTGGAAGTCCTCAGCCCAGAGAGTCCTCTCCCACCCGTGAGCGCTGCAGTGCTTCTCACCTCGTACCGAGAGCAGGAGCGACTGCACCTCCGTATGCTGAAGCTAGCCAGTCTCACATCGTGCCTGCACCGAGTGGGAGCGGGAACATAAGGAGGACATCCACTCCTGCTCGACAGCCAACCCAATGAGGCATGCAGAAGTGCGGGCAGTTTTAGAAAACTGCTGGCAGCAGATGCTTGTCTGGTGTAAAGTCTCTTCAGTGGTCCTGTGATGATCCACACCAGATGAGGATCTGCTCCTGTTAAGCAGTCAGGACTTTAGTCGGTGCCAAAAGCGGTTGAGCTCCCCTCACATTTAAAAGGAATCTTAATCCTTCCAGAGCCTGTGTTTTTCAAGCCTTGTAATGACACATGCTGATTGTTCCATTCACTTCATCAAAACTAATCATCAGATGGAAAACATTGCAACTGACACAAACAAGGAGCTGCTGTATCGCTAATCTCCCAAAAAATTTGAATCTACACAATTAGCCGAGCCACAAGGCTTTAGAAATGTAACAGCTTTCTCAATAAGCAGTATGTCATTGAAGTCACCACATAACATGAACTCTCTGAACAAAAATATGGCTAGTTTTCTAAGCGACTCAGGCGTCTTGCTGCTGCGTTGTATGTAAGAGAGGAAGGGGCACAGCACTTTCTTGATACTCCTTTGTAAGAACTTCTTAAGAAGAGTCTGCGCCTCTAATTTTGTCAGATTACATTAATTAGCAGTGAAAATAATTCTCAAAAAGATTTATTCAAGTGCTTTGTACAGACTGCTTGTACTTGAGATATTTGTGGGATGACTCACTTTAATCTTGGGTTTTATAGCCCTTTCTCTTAAAGTAATTTTTGTTGACATTTTCAATGGAAGCTTTCCCTAAGAAGTAGCGTCAGCAAACCATGAATGGGGCTTTAGGCAGTTACATTGCTTTGCAGCAGTAGTAGGAAGAGTATGATGATAACATTCATTCTAAGCTGGAAATTAAAATTCAGCTACATAGCATTTTCGACCTTTTAATGGTTACCTTTTGCCACACAGTTGTCACGCATACGTGTGACAAATTGGTGGGTTCTGAAGGTTTTCACCAAAATAGTATTTTTGGGGTTTTTTATTTATTTTGGGTTTTTTATTATTGTTTAAAACAGTCATATTTTTTAAATTACTAATTTAAATACCTCTGTTTCTGAGTGGCTCATTCAGGAAAGAAATAACACCAGTCAGCTTCACGGAGTACTTAGTGATTACATACTCTCAGTTTACGGTTCATAGCGAATAGATGACCTACTTATGTAAGAAACATTCTCAAGAGTCCTGCAAGTAATGGAGTGGAGGAACTGTGCATGTTCATAAATAGAAAAATAGGTAAAATCTGATAAACAGAAATAATTAAAATTTCTGTTCACAAAGATAATTAAACTAGAAGGAAAATTCTGATCTGTCTATCTGTTTATAGTTTCCATGACAGGTTTAAACAAGAGTCTCTTCTTAGGAGCTTGAAGGTTGCGTGTTTATTTTTTTTTAAAAAGCGTAAAATCTCAGCATAAAGGAAGGGACAAGACATCAAGGGGATGTTTTAATATCTATCAGAACCACTAGAAAATGAGTCATTTGCATTCAGAGAGTGTGAAGCATCTGTGGTTTATGGCTGAGAGAGAGTTGGAGGATCATGGGCTGGCAGATGTAAACAGGCTGAAGCTGATAGCTGCTTAAAAAATAACAACACTGAAGACAGCTCAAACTGGGAAATGGAAGAATGTGGAACACGCTGTTTTTTAACTGTACTTAAGAATGCAGGATGTACTCTTTTCTTAGATACAGGTTCTGAATATTAGGATTCAATGTGTCTCAAGGTTAAGGTGTAATACTATCGTAGAGTTGCAAGTAGTTGAAGAGGAACTGATACATCGTAAGGCTGAAGTTTTGCCTGTATAAGTTTGAAGTTTGATATAAGACTTGTTACTGCAAATTATAAATCTTATTTTAATCTGCTGTTGTCCAACTGCTAATTCAAGCTCCCGAATCCCACCTATGATGCCATTGTTACTGCTGTTCTTGAGGCCTGCAGCTCTTCTATTCCAAATGCCCCTTGGCACGCCAGTGCTGCAGCACCTTCTCTTCCACTGAAGCTCTGAAGGACTGAAAGCCTCAAGACATCAAAAATATCCATGAGCATTCAGAAAAAAGACCTGCAACTCTGTAAGTATAGTAATACCCTTACGCCATAAATCCAATGTATGTAACATCTTGTAAGGTCTATTTTAGGCATCACATTCAGATGCAATTTAGGAAAACGTAGTACTGAAGAGAGGAAACCAACTTCCTTTTAGGACCAGTGGGGAAAATGGGATGGAGGGTGCAGGAGTCAGAAGTTTCTGAGATAAATAAATGCTGGAAGGGCAATGTTGTTTTTTTTCCCTGCTGTCTGAGCTTTGCCAAAGGGTATTGAATAAAATCCGTTACAGGAAACATCATCTGTTTTATATGGTAACTTGCAGTATTACTCTCAAACTGACTTCTGCAAGCGAGCGGAATGCCTAACCTAGCCTCTGGGGTTGCCAAATGTAGCTTTCACTGCAGATCGCCCAAAGAGTTTGTCTGCACCATCAATTTATTTGGATTTTGTCATTTCCATAAAAGCCACATGTCTTGAGACTGTCAGATTCACTTGAGTTTACTTGAAACAGTAGATAAGACTAAAACGAGAGATAAGCTCCTGACTACGAAGCTGAAAAGGCCGTTTCAAAAGGGAGGCATAAAGTAGGAAAATGTAAAATGTTACGATGCACCTGAAAGCAATCTTTTCTTCAAATTGCCATTTAAGACTGTGACTGGTCTTAGATGCTGTAGCTGAGGGCTGGTGCCACAAAGCCCCGGTTAGAGGGCTGCCTTTGAGAGCAGACGTATGAAATGACTTTGGGAAGGGAGCAGCTTAGTCCTGCTCGCCCTGGGCACCCTTTGACTTGACATTTCCTCTTTTTCCTTGGTCTCAAATGGGTCTCTTGGGCTTACTAGCATGCTCTTCCTGTCTATTGTATCCAAGAAGAAGATTGTTTTGATAATACACATTTCTACTAATATTTGCTCAGTTTCTCTTCACTAATTTCCTGGCCTGTTCATTTCCCCCATCTTGGGGAGCTTTCTCTGGGTGTGCATTGCCATTTTAGTCCTCACTTAGCACACTTCTTCCAGCTGAAAGGCTTTTTAGTCCTTGCTTAGCACATTTTTGCTGGTTGAAAGACTTTTTTTTTTTTAAATTTTTAACAGGTTTCTAATTTCCTGGGCTGACAGGATCCCGTATATATCATAAGAAGTAGTCATTTTGCTGCGAATAAATCCTATTAGAATCCTAACAGTTGAGGTTTTCATTGAGATCATGCGCAGCAGCTGTAGTGTTTAGACAGTTGTTTAAAATCTTTTTGACGGAGTTGCCAGTTTTGGGGATCCCGCTATGACAAAATGACTGATGTTAAGAAACATTTGTGGCATGGGTGGGATTCCCTGCAGAAGCAGATGTGTTCACTGCCGGGCAGACACAGAAGTAACATCTAGCATAGGAGATGTGTGATTCGTAAGAGGGAGAAATGGGGCTGCATGTATTTTCACAAATCAGATGTTTGCACGGGTGAAGCTTCCACACTGACTGTGGACATTTATCCTCAGTTGGATGCTGAACCCCCTGCAGCGCATCCCTCGCTACGACTGGCAGTTCTCTGAAGACTTTGTCAGGGGAAAGGCATCTACTCCACCGTGGTCCAGCAGGCTCTGGCCTGTCCTCAGCCTAACGAGCTATGTAGAAACGACATGACCTGACTCTGCAATGTAAGTGTAAATCAGGAGCTCCTCCACTGAAGTCAGTGGGATTATGGCACTGTAAAAGTGATGTATGTGAGAGGAAAACCAGAGCCATGAGATGAATGACTGGAGTCGCCACTGAGCTGTAGAATCTCCTGGTGTAGCTGGTCTGTGAGATGCAGAGACTGTGCGCCATGCTTTCAAAATCAGAACAGCAAAAAAAAGAAGGATTTAGGGGAGACATCAATAAAGCAGCAAAGCAGAGGATCTTGTTTAAAATAGGGAATCAAAAAGCATTCTAAACCTTCTGAAGGGTAAGTAGTTGCTCCAAGAGAAAGCAAGAGTGGGTCTGTTCCTCACCATCTCTTTTGTTTTAAAGGCTGGGGGGAAGGTTAACTTTAAGTTCCAGACTCTGATGAATTTTTTTTCTGATTTTTTTTTTTTTTTTCTTTTTCTCCTCACTTTTCTGGGAAATTGTGCTAAAGCTAATTGCCACTCTACTGCCTGTGGTTAAAAAAAAAAAAGATTTATCTTGGGTTTAGCTTTTGGATTGCGCTCTCATACTTACTAGAATTCCTTTAACACAGACTTTGCATTCAATTCTTAAAATCTGCTTCTACAGGGAAATAGAAAAACACAAACCCAGAAGAACTCGTCTACAGCCTTTCTGAGTTTCTTAAGGGCGTTACCAGTCTTTGGAGCTGCTTACTTCTCTGTTGCTTTGGAGAGGTTAAGAAGAGCACTCAGAGCACTCCCATAGTATATTGTATTGTGATCTGTTTTAAGTGCCTCAGAAGATTCAGATGTGAAGTAGAGATTTAGGTGTGAGGTAAAGATTCGGTTTTTCTGAGTGAAACCTCGATGCCTCAATTCATCAGACACGTACTTTGTGTAGGCCAGTGTCATATGAATTTTAGATGGTATGTTAGTGCTCTTCGAGTATGTTTTGCCCTGATCGGTTAAGTTGTGATTCAGTTGTGATTAGGCACACGGCCTCTCCAAGTAGATGAGTAGTCCTACTGAAACCTTCTACTAGCAGCCTTCCTGTTCACATAAGCTACCTGCTTGCAGAACCGTGAGCTACGTTTCTGTGAGTGAAAAATATCTGTTTTCTTTGAGTTAGGTTTTAATTTTTTTGTTTGCAGGCGGATGTTTGACAATCGTCAATGTGACAGCTTCCAAGTCAAAAATCTGGGTTGTTGTTCCCCACCCTACCCCCTCCCCACCCCCCTTATAACTGCCTTCCTCTCCCTATTTATTTGAACTTTATTTGAAGTTTTAAAGGAACAGCTAGCAGGGAAATGCTGCATTTTTCACGGGGGTGATACCATATAGAAAGTGAGGGACTGCTGAGTCAGGCACAGTTTGCTGTTTGTTGCTACCTAAAACCATTAGCAATATGAGATTATACAAGGCACCTGCTGAAAGATCAAAAGATCTTACTTGAAACCCTGGAGAGTGATATTAAAGGCAGATTTGTAGCCTGTACCCTGCACAAAAATAAAAACGATTTATTTTTCTGAGAGCTTTTATGGCTTGACTAGCAAAGGCAGGAAGGCAGCGTGATTTTCCATGGCTTGTCGCAAGCCTTTCCGATTGCTCGATGTGATCCTTGGAACATCTGATGATAAGGGGGGGGGGGAATCATTACTGATGTTGTTTCATAGAGAGCCATGGAGTGGTCACATCCTTTATTGCTTTAAATCCACATTGTTAATCTTGGTGTGCATGTGGGGTGGCAGAGCTCAACCGATGCTGCGGCTTTGCCTTTGAAGTGCTTCATTGCCCGATGTACTCACCAGCGCTGACCTGACTGACAGGGTCCTCTGCGTAATGCAGGAGGGGACCCGGGCGCATAAAAAGCCAGCGCTTTCAAAGCTCGTGCTAACCAGGAGAAGGTGCTGGAAGGGGGAATATGGCTGAAACCCCAATCCTCTCAGGAGCAAAGTCAACAAACCGTGTGCTGCAGGAGAGCATCCGTCTCCAGTCTCATTTCCTTTTGGAATGAGAAAGAGTAGAGGAAAGGGCCTAATGAAACACTAATGTAACAAGTCATGATGAAACCCCTTCTTCATTTTCCCTAAAGTTAGAGCATCTGCTGCTGTTTTGCAGCTGACCTTTATAACTGCCCGCTGCTCTGCAGTGGCTGGTGCCTGAGTGACACATCCTTGAAGGTTTTCACTCTGCTTTCGCTTTACTTTAAGTAATTAATAATTTATTGGGCTGGAGTGGAAAAAATACAACCGCAGCCTAATGACTAGGGGTGTCTCTCTGGGAGAAGTATGAAGTGGGTTCATGTCCCCGCTCCAGCACGTACCTAACATTACGCATTCACTGAAACGCTCTTGCTGGGGCAGCTCCTCCCTAGGTGACTACTTAGATCACCAGGATGCAGTCATTCCTGCTCATGTTTGTCTACTCTTTCTATCCATGCTCCGCTCCTCATGGAAAGTGGAATAGTTTACAGTACAAAGATTGTTTAAAGTGCCACTCTTGAAATGTTATGTAGTTTGGTAGTCTGAGTCTTTATTTTGCAGTAGGAGGTGCAGGTTCAAACCGCTTTGAGCAGAGGATGGAGTCGAAGGTTTGCTGCTTGTAGCCTGTGTGCATGTGACCAAAAGGGGAAGGCACATGTTCTCCGCTTACATTTTTATTTGCAACCTGACTGTATAGCTGTGCTCTGTGAAAAACTGCATTCTCATGGAAAAATAGGAAAGCTGCAAAAATTAGTCATAGTGGTTCATTTGGAAGCAGCCCGGCTGAAAGTCTAGCCTTAATTTCTAAAGTGGTAATTGGTCTTTCTAAGATTATTGCTAAATTAACCACTTTATGAATAGCCAAAACCAAATAGAGGGTGTTTATGATGCCTGTGGAATCATCATGTAAATAAGATATAAAAATGAATTCCTCCCTGTTTTCAAATCTGACTCTCTCGAAAGAACTTTAAACCTTTTGTTCGGTAAAGTTATAAAACTTTTCAATCATTATGCCCAACCTGAAGTAGTACTTAAGTATTTTAAAATATTTTCTTGCCTGCTGTAGAAGTGTTGCTTTAAGTCTTACTTTTCTGCAAAACAGCTGCCCCGAGTAGAAGGCTGTGAATATGGTTACTGTTGGCATGTTTTGGCCATGTCCCTCCATCTCCTGCAGTTGCCAAAAGCAATCACAGCAGCCATGGATGCGGCCCCAGGAGGGTTCTTCAGTGGAAAGGGATTTCCTGGTGGCAGAGAATCAAGGCTTTTATTCTACTGTCTATTCTTGCTGTGGGGGGTGTTCAGAGAAGAAAAGGGCTGCAGCCGAAGCACCTCTGAGCCCTGCCAGTCCCTGCTGCTGTAACAGGCTGTTGGAGCGGTGGGCACTCAGGTATGAGATAGGGCAGCTTTTCTGTGCCTTCTGCTTTGTGCCAGGACTTGGGAGAGTTCCCAGCCGCCCCCAGAAGGCAAACGGTGTAGAGGTGGCTTAATTCCCCTGAGTCTGGCATGGTGTCATGACTGCTGGGTTTGAGAGCACTTCTGCTGCTCAATAGCAATTTTCCAGCGCTGTGAACATGACACTGTCTTACCTTGCAAATTCTTCCATCGGCAAGCCATTGTCCCAGCTCCAACTGAAATGTTCTGTAATTTCAGGAAGAGACTGCATATGCATTTGTAACAGCTGTTCGTATCAAACACTTTTGAAAGGCTTTGGGTCTTTGTATATTCCAGTCTGAATCAGATTTTAGGCTGTCGGGGGTCTGAATGGATACAAACATACGTTGATAGGAGTGATGATGTGAAGATGCCAAGCAGAGAAAACGAGAATAAAATGATGACCCCTAGAGAAAAAAGGCATGAATATCATGAGACAAGCCTTCAAGAGAAAACAGCAAAGAATAAGACACATGCACTTCCCCTGCCGCCAAAATCAAACCCCAAAAGCCCAAAGTCTAAGAGAAAGAGAATACGTGGTAAGCTAAAGAAAGGGTGGGGTTTTTTTTAATATATAAAGCGTGCTTTTTCAGAGCTCACTGAAGAGGTACAGGCTCATTGTACAGTCTTTGTTCTCCTCCAGGAACACAGGGCTTTAGTTCAAGACAGTCGCTCATTTCAAATATATCACTTTAGTTTGGAAATTGGCACATAAGAGCTAAAATCAGTGAATATGTTTTAAAGAGATTTTTGGCTTGAATAGAGATTAGAAAGTTCTTTCTAAACTTTTTTTTTTTTTTTAATAGACACATATGATGCTTCTACATTCATGTTTTAGCCCATTATTTAACCAATAGATTCTTGGCTGAGCGATTATATAATGCAGGAGATATTCCAGGAACTGGCACTGTATATCCGATGGGAATAGCTGCATTTCAATTCCCTTGCTTTGCGTCTGAGACCATTTACTTTCTTCTGCCTCTCCTGTTGTCAGAAGTCATCCTTTTCCTTCCACGTCTAGCCAGGAACTGTCTGACAAAAGTCTGAAGATCCCCTTTCCAAACGTTGTATCATCTTACATTCTTTGTATGAGGTATTTTCTTAAAACTCTGAAGTATCAAAGAGCTATTCCTTTCTTATTTTACATATGGGCAATGGAGGCAGAAGTACAAGCCAGGAGGTAGTGTCTACAGAGCCAGATTCCCAGGCTGGAAACCACTCAGTCACTCCCTTTTTCTAGAAATGGAGGAGAGGTGCTTGAAATTACCTTAGCGTGTTGATGTCACCTTGCCAATAAAAGCTTCTTTCCTAGAAGGCAGTCTTACGGGGGAAAAAGAAGGGGGGGGGGAAGGCATAGCGTAGCCAAATCTTTTTAAAATATAATAGAATTAGTTGCTGGCCTGGTCTTAAGTTCATTGTTCAGTGCAAAGAAATGTGCTTATTAGTGCTTATTAGATTGTTAAGTGTTTTTCTTTGGTCATTCTCGCCCATATGGAATTATCTAGGGTACAGACAAATAGATATTAATGGGCTGTGAGAGCTGTTGTTACTCCATTCTGAATGCCAAGTCGTGCTGGTTCCTTTTCAATCCTCCTGCACTTGTACAGCTGCGAGGTAGCGTTTTCTATATTTCCATTTTCTACTATCTTTTCCCAGCTGATCCTTTTTAACATACGGTTGTTGGTTTCCTTTCAAGTACAGAATAAATGTCAATTAGTCCCTCGTCTGCTTTGTGACTGATCCTCGAATCTCAAGGGTGTAAAATCCAAGTAGCTCTGCATGATGTGCTTATCTAAAAATGGAGATTCTGGCCTATAATATTTACCTGCTATACACTAGCAAACTTTGAATCTGATGAAAGGGTTGCATGAGAATAGAGCCCAGTGAGTGCCGAAGAGCAGGGGGGATCAAGCACATTTTTCACCATTACCTTTGTTGTGTCTCTTGCAGTAAATAGAACATTCCGTTCACTCACATTCCTGCCAGTTTCCCGGTGTCCGCTTTCATTTTGAGATGAAAAGAATCCGATTTGATTTTCTTTCTCAGATCTACATATTGATACTGCTCTGCCCTCATTGTACAGCTTACCAGCTCATTCTTGCTAATATGCTCTTACAAAATTTCTCATAAATGTTTAATTCCTAACAATAGAGTACCGGAATAATTTTCATGGTACAGAAATGTTCCGCTGACCAACTTACCGGAGTAAAAATGCTAATATGACCCTTGGGTCAGCCATGCAGCCGTCTTTAATGTAAATTTAATACAGTGATTCCCCTGGAGATGGAAGATGGCAGGCTTACCAGAGCTGCGCTGAATCAAGGTATCAGTATTTAGCAGCCCCTGGTTACTAGGCTACTGTTCACCTCTGAGACCAGAAAAGATGATCACAGAAATGCACTTTCATGTTATCTGTCACGTGTAGGACTGGCTGTGTTTTATGAAGAAGACATTTTACAGATTTGATGAGAGGTTTAAAAATAATAAAGAACTGGATGGAAGGGGGCAGAGGTACTGGGTTCCAGTGTCCCACTCCATTCTCCCATTGTTTCTCTGTAGAAAAACCACAAAAAGCCCAGTCCATACCCTCGATATCAAATAAAACATCATATTTTTCATAAGCTGAATAGATGCCTTGGAAAGCAGCCAACAAGGGAATTTTCCACTTGTGCTGCCTTTGCAGCCTCTTTCAAACCTACTGTTAAGCAGCAGGGACACATACGCACTTCACTCCCTTTTCTATTATGCAGCTATGACACATTAAGCTCCTTGGAATGGTATTCATATTTTATCAGCTCTCCTAACTTCAGTTCTTTATTTATAACGTGCTCTGACTTTTTTTTTTTCTTTCCATCCTGTATATCCAGATTTAGTAAAGAAAGAGACCAAAGCAGTGAAAGAAAAAAACCCACAACCCTCTATGAATTTAATCATACCTTTCAGGTGGAGTGTATCTTTTCACTCAGTGTTAAAGAACTCACCTGATCGTTATTTTCTCTTTTCATACACAGCTTGCCATGGCACCCTCTGCAGGTCATATCTGATTTACTTACCTTTAAAATATCGTTTTTACTTTGAAGAATAGCAGATTTTATTCCCATGATATTTAGTCTGTGTCTGCGATCTGCCAAGATGCTGATCTTTCTACACAGGAAAGTACTGAAGTATCCATGCAGACCTGGGCTGATTTGCAAATGCAATGATACAGGCTTGACAAAGACTTTAGAAAATAGTGCTAATATATGGGTAGCCTTGGTTTTGTAAGCTCAGGAAATCTCTTTTGCAGTATTGAGGAAAACGTCGATTAACTGATACCAATATTGCTATCTCATAAAGTTGAAGGCAGTCAGTAAATACCAACAGGAGCTGAATTTATTACCACCGCTCCACTAACCTGAGCAGCTAGTCAAAATTAAAGACCATGCAAGAACACTTTGTGTAGGTGGAGGGATTGGTAACATGAGCACACAATATTTTTGGTACAATCTCAGTGTGTTTGTTTTGTAAATAAGCCCTGTTTTTCAGAATACAAGAGAAAGAGCCATCAGACGTTTTTCCTATTCTGAAATACCAGGCTTGCTACGCCAGTAAGATCTGTCCTCAAGAAGCCTTTCTCCCTCTCTCTCTCTCACTTCTGCCTCCTACTTCCATTATATATTTAGACTCGTTTCTTAGCCCGTGCTTCTACAAGCAGGAAAACATTTCTCCCCAGCCCACACAGGTCAGCCCTGCCATGACCTGAGCCTATAGCCGTGGCCAATGAGTCCCAGGCAGAGGTGGGGGTTTTGATGCTGAACAAGAGTAGTCGCTCCCAGCACAGGTGCCTTGTACGTGGAGGTAATCAAAAGCGTTGTTAGAATCAATGGATACGTGAAACAGTGTCTTAATACACCCATGGATGCCAGCAAATGATTGAGATTATATCAGCTGTTTGGTGAGACCGTGTCTCAGGGAAGGTTGGAGGCAGGGGGGAGTTGAACATGCTGTCTTTGCTCCAGGAAAAGGATTTTGATGTTTTGTGTTATTTGGAAATCTTGCATGTCAAGAGAAAAAGCCAACCTCTCAAGGCTGGGAAAAGAAACAAAAAAAATGTGTGCTAAAATCCCAGACTTCCTACTTGGAGGACACTGCTAAAGGAAAAATCATGAAACATTGCTTATCTCTTAGTGGGTGAAGGATGAATTGCATTTGATTTGGCAGAGCAATAAGAGTGTACACCGGGCAGATGGCACGGTGTCTTCACACCCTCCCCTCGGGGGGGCAGGGCTGCCGTTCTTGGGGAAGAAAACAGGACTGAACTGTGATGGCAGCACAGCAGAGCACTTCTTAAGTATTCCCTCAATATTAAGCACATGCATAAGCCTGGGAGCTGTGACTCACTATCTGATGTTTTCCTGGAAAAAAAGATTAGAGGTAAAATGGGTGGTATGAAAAATCCTTTGCCCACTGTAAAGATACGAATCTTAAAATGCAGTCTTTTAATTGTGCTTTTGTTTCACTTTCCTTCTTAGATGCAGTATCTTCCATCAAAGATTTTAAGAAGTTTTGAACAGAAAAAAATGAAACTTGCATTTTAATCCCATGGGTCTACCGTCAGCTTCAGACAGCATTGTAGCACGCAGGTGGACTGTAAGTGATAATGTACAACTTGAATTTCTTTGGAATGCTTTGCAATGTCAAAGAAACGATGGTCTTTCAGTATAGTCTACCAAAAATATTCCCTTGAGATCCCTGCTCTCAAGGTGATCCCTCGTTGCTGGGCATTTCTCAAAGCCCTTTGCGCCTGCAAAACAGACCGCTAACATTTTCTCACTTTAAGCAGAGAAAAATGCAAGGTGCAAGAAGATGGAGAATTAAGGCCTCCAGCATACAGAAATGAAAGGAAACCTGGCTTCCCTCCGAGCCAGATTTTGACCTTGGGGTAGGTATCATTAGATCTGTTGATTTAATTAAAACTTAACCGTGTGTTTCTCAACTTTCAGGACTAACTTTCAGTTCAGTGTTCTTGAACTCTCTGAGTTTTATGAAGTAGTTGTGAGGAGGGAGTTTGAAGGATATTAACTCATTTAGGTGTAAAGGTTCATAACCTCTTACAGCAATCCTTTTTTTTTTTTGATCATTGCCAGACAGCTTCAGTTGTACACAGCAAGCAGAGTTGAATATGACTTTGAAGGATTTGAGGAGGATACTTCATACTTGGTGATAATTCTAAAGTGCACTTGTGCCGGTGTTGTTTTGTTATTTTTCATGCTACTGACTTTTATAGATTAACCACTTCAATATCTCTTGATTAATAGAAAAGTCAAGACACATATTATTTTAATATCGTGTACAGCCTGTACCTGTCTGGTACGCACATGAACAGACAAAACCAAAGGAATAAGCAGGCATAGATAAAACATGCAGCCATGACCTCTGTGTTAGAATCCACCACAACAGAACAAGTTGAGATCCTCTGTAACTTCTCAAAGTGGAAAGCCTGATGGATACTGCCACGTTTGCATATGTGTGAGAGTAATTTCAGAAATAGGAGCTGACATCTCAGATGGTCCTGTACCAATTTACAAGGTTTTCTCACCATCTGATGTCATGCGGATGACTGGAATTCACTGACAATAAATGTTGTAGCAAAATTTCAAAGGAAGGGCTTCCTAGCCAATGTAATTCCATGGATATTCTTCTGAAATCAGTTGAATTCCTCCCAGTTTTCACCAGTATAGCTAGGAACAGATCTTGGCACTTTCCTGGTTTTGCTAGGAAATACAAAATGTCATGTAGCAATTCTATAAATGTCTAAGTCTGTAGCAACTTTGGTTTTCTGCAGACAACTTTTTTGTTTTCAGTGAATTTTTGTTGGATTTTAGCCACAGCTGTTGAAGGACACTACAGAAAGAGAGAAGGGAATATGGATCTGAGCTGCTGGCCTCTTAATTATGGGATCAAGCTTCTTTAAAGTCACTCTAATTTGTGAGTTGAGATCAAACACTTAGTTTAAGATAATGAGTGTAGTAAATTTGGGGAGAATGCTTTGATTGCTCAGTGGTTCAAGGATTTTTTTTTGTGAAAAAAAAGATCTCTCAAACATACTACATAATCATCTTGATTAACCATTTAGCTTCTGTATTTTAAAGGTAAGATAAGCTAGAAAGAGTTCTGATTTTTGGGCCAGCTAAAGTGATCATTGTGTGTAATTGCGCTACTTTACATGTGGCATTCTCATTAACACGTATGTAATGTCTGAGCTGAAGTGAAGTGGCCTGAGCTCTGACTGTCATGCAGAGTCTTGTACCTCACTCGTTCTTATATCTTTGTGTACTTTTGCATGTGCTCAAACGAAAAGCTAATGACAGAAATAACAGAGGCAAGACTCAGAACCTGCTTGTGAGAGTGAGAAAGCGATGGATAAAAATGTGTCCTGTTTACATCTGAGGTTATTTTGTTGAGGACTAGAATTGCATAATAAACAAAAGTTAATTCTTGGATGCAAATATTTGATTTTTAAAACTATTTTGTTAAGTAAGATATAGGGTTTAAGCACTTTTAGCAAGAAGTCGTCTCTGGCAAGTGCAAACAGAATCCGTGAAGTATTTCTGTAAGTTTAAAATGAGATTTAAATAATTTTAAAAGGTTTACAGGTTTGAAAGCTTTGTTATACAAGACAATTATAGAGCTCATTAATACAGATAGAATTGGTCTCAAGCTGCAAGACTGAAGCCTGAGGCTTTATTTCAAATAACCTTAAATGTGGGTTTAAGCTGACAGTAAAAAATGTGCCTAACCTTCTTTGGCAACGAGGGAGGAAGCAGTCGTGTTGCAGAAAGAGACTATGTATAAAACGTAGCAGGAATTTTGTTTTGGCGTCTACACTACACTACCACGAACTAAATGCTTTCCACTTGTAATTCAAACAGTCCCTTGTACGTCCCCACCATTTCACACGGGTAGTAATTATAATTGATAGAAAACTAAGTTGAGAGAAAAAGAAAAAAATACAGCAGCACTGTTTATGATTTTTATATTGTTTATTCTCATTTGGTTCTCCTCTTAACCACCTGGTTTGTGGAGAGCTTGTAGAAGGGAGCCTTGAGGGTTTTAAAAAACTAAATAAGAGGATTGGAGGTGTAGGCTAGTATTGCCAAAGCAAAGGATGATGCTTGAACAAAAAAATTTTTAAGAATCAAAATCCCAATGTAAGGCAAATATGAAAACATGAAGTGGGGAGAAGAGGAAGAAAACAGCCTGAGCAGAGCTCTATGCTGCTATCGCAAGACCAAGTTATGGGAGTTAGCTTGTTTAAAGCAAGATTGGCAATGTCTGTGCTGCACTGCAGAAATAATCTGATTGGAAACAGAAAACTGATCCATCAAAGGAGAGACCAAGAAAGGGAGCAGAGAAACAATCGTTAGAGGAATCAGAAGATGAGGACTGAAAAAGCTTTGAAGGGTGCATCTTTGAGGAGAGAGCAACCAACAGTGTTGAAAGCCAGCACTGAGTTCAAGAAAGATGAACACAGAAGCAGAAGACTGGGAAATATCTTCATGGAAGAAGTGAAAAAATTAATTTCATTCTGAATGAACGTTTGCTTGAAAGAAATCTGATGGAAAATGGCAAGCAGTTTCAGCAGGTTCAAGCAGGGTTTTCTGAGGTCTAGCTTGAGTCATTAAAATGTTACAGTAGAAATAGTGAAAGACTGAATGCTCGTCTCTTGAAAATAGTATATAAATCCTTCTTGGTGGGTAACTGGTGTGGTAAGAAACAGAAAATCACTAGTTAAATTTTCTCTTTGACATAAATGATCTGGTGTTAACTTAAATTATGTATGTTCAAGTCCAGTAAGAGCACTTACTTCCCTGCTCTGCTACTGATACCTCTTATACCTTTTGTCTTAATAAAATCTTATACGTTTACCTACCAAGCAAAGCCTTAAAAACTAAATCATCTTCTTATATGAAATGGAATCATATCAAATTACTTTTTGAGGCTAGTTTAGTATCACATTGGTTTCATGTTGGGCCCAGGATGTGTTAGTGTGATTCAGTACACATCCTCTTCCCTTGTGAGGAAGAAAAAAATGTACCTTGTTTAACAGTGTCTGTGAACAAAAGCCCTTTTCTTCTTGCTTGATGGTGCCATTAGGAAATTGTTCAAGATAATTGTTCAAGGATGTAAATATTACGAAGTCCTGTTAGTGTTCCTGGAGATAAAAAAAAAAAAAAAAAAGAAAAAAGAAAAAAGAAAAGACCAATTCTGTGCCCAAGTTATGTGGTCACATTCACAGCACAGGTTTAATCATCTGGACTTTACTGACCGTTCCCTCATCCTTCCCACAGCCCATCCCTTTCCAAGTGAGAATTTACACGTGTCCTCCTTTCGAAGGTGCTCACCTAGGAAAAACCAGAATTCTTGCTTTCCACCTAAAATCTAGCCTTACGCCTCCTTCTTGTTGGACTGAGGAAACTCAGCACCCATTATTGCTACTCAAAATGATCTTTCTAATGTTTTAAAGCAATCTATCAACATTTTTTGGGGTTATGACAGGCTGTTAAACCCTAATCAAGATACTGTTTTATGAAACATGCTTCCACTTTATTTCTTTATCAGTTTTGACTTAAAAGCAGTTGGCTTTTCCAACTTCAGCCTTGTCACACATCTGTACCTCAGTTTTAAAAACACAATGGCTAGAATAAAGTTCTGAGAGTTAGTTACACTGTAAATCCTGGATGTTAATGGTATATTATTGTTTTGGGATAATCTAAAATGGGTAAAAAAATGATATTTATTGAGGAGTCTATGATCATAAAACAGGAATCATTTTGTATGCTTTGTAGAAAAACAGGTTAAAATGTCTTGAAGATTTGTGAAATCAGGCAAAATTGTGCCTTTTTGTTTATTAAGTTTGTCATCTTTACCTTGAAGCTTGTGCAGGTACTTGTATTGCAGATATTATTCTCATGAAACAATGAGCAAAGCCAAATGACCTTCTGTGTACCTCCTATGAAATAAGATGTTTTAGGACAGTGCATTAATTGCCAGTGGCAGTATAAAAATCATGCTTTAGGAGATAGTGACTACCTCCTTATAATGATATACTTCACAAGGAAGTTATTATTTTATGGAACTTGGAGTATTGTTTTCTCATCAGCAGAGAACTGTTGCAGATCCTGTACAAGGACTTAAGAATTTATTATTATTAGAATACCAGGGCTTCAGACCGGGAAGGTACACAATACACCCTCACTGTAGTCAGATAGTAGCATCACCACATTTTCCTCTCTGTAGTTGCCACCTAATAAGCTTCCAACATGTAACAGTAACTCTATTTATTACTTGTTATGTGGAAATTTGCATTTTTCTGATTGAATTTAATTCCTTTTCTGGGACTGCAGGTTCAAGGTCGTAATTTCTTTCTTTAAGGTACTCAGAGTCTCTGTATTGATGGTGCTTTTCAATTATGGATCATCAGTGATTTAATTAGAATTCTCAAGCTTTTCTATAGGTCATTAGGGGAAATGTTGAATAAGGTATTTGAGACTGCTTTGGCTGGAAAGGAAATCTGAGCTTTCCTTAACAGTTTCAGGGTAGCATCAGGCTTATCTTCTTGGTGATGACACCTAAGCAAGCTTCTAGGAATTCAATTTTCAGTAGATTTTAGACTCAAAGAGACTGATTTGGAACTTGCACTCCAGTAGTTATTGTGCTTGGTAAACATTAGCAGTACCATATTGTCTAAGCAGGGGTTGATTCCCATTCATTGAAGAATGAGAAGAGCCCCTACAGCTCTTTGAAATGACACTTTCTTTGTGACCATGAAGTTGTAGCCTTATGTTTGTGTAGCTCTCACTTGAGTTCACTTTAAAATAGATAGGATTGATACATCAATCTCCCCCATCTTTTGTACTTTTTTGGATTATAATCTACATTCATTTTCCAGAACATTTAGCTGTAGCTGAATCCCAATTCTTCATCTTCTTCCAAAACTTACCATCTGCTTCAAAATACATATCCAAGCGTGAAATGTCATTTTCAGGACTTGCTGAGCAACTCTATCAAGTTATTTTACTCTTTAATTTAAAAAAAAAAAAAAAAAAAGAAAGAAAAATAAAAGGTCTGGATTGTCTGTTTATAGAAATATATCCTGCCCTACTCTGTGCAGGTGTGAATGAATGATCTCATTGCAGTTTCATGGTTTTGGTAAACAGGGCATTGTGGAGTGGAGATGATGGAAGGAAACTAAGAAATAAAATGGTTCTGCAGCTTTTTAGATTTGATGACTGTGCCTTGCTTGCAGAAACCAGAGCATTCCTGATGTTTATAGCAATATACACAAATTAGTGTACTCCAGTATAATACTGGGTTACTTCTCAGGGGCCAGATACCTCAGACAGGTGTACTTTTGCTATTAAAGCACTCAGAATTTAACTCTTCAATGAGAGGTTGTTACTTATGCATGAGAGAGGCAAGGGAGAGACAAATACTACTCCCATTAATACCTTTGAAAACACCACATTGTGATAAATTTGTTCTTGATTTTTAAAGGTTCATTGTTCCAGAGAATATTTCCTGATGTTAATAATGGGCTCTAGCAAACCAATACCGCTATCAGTAGTCCTCAACTGCCTAGAGACTTTGAAAACAAGTCTTTATTGTTGTTGACTGTGGGTGTTTATAGAGTTGCATTTTAAACGTTTTCAGTACAGGTTTAACCATATGTGGTAGAAAAGTGACAACCATAAAATAAAAGGAAGGGCGAAAAGAAATCTGATGTTGATAACTACTATGTAAACTGAATTATGATTTTTGAAAGCAGTTATTTTCTATGTAAGCCATCTTTCCTTGCAAATTATAATGGAATATGGAAATTTATTTTCTGGTGATTCAGTGACAGAGCTCATCAAATGATGTGTGCTGGAGATTGAGGGAAAGGGAGGAGAGTGTTGTTGATAATGATATGATGGCCAACAGTAAAATAAAAGTTTCCCTGTCTGCCTTCCACTGAAGTTGAGTGATCTGAAAAAAAGCCAGAAAAAAAAAGCGAGAGTCATTAAGCATGAGAGTCCTAACTGTGGCATGGTACATGAAAGGAGGTCTGTTAGAACAACGTGAGGCCTTTGGAGAAGAAACTGAGGCGGCATACATGTAAAGATCATTTACGATTAATGAAAGGGAGAAGCAGAAATCTACTAAGGAAAAGCGACGTTGCTTTTACAGGGTGGTTTTTGGTGAATCTCGGTCTTCAGGCAGGAGGGTATGATACAAACTCTGGCACAATAGTAGAGTTTACACCCAGAAGACAGCTTCTACTAATGCTGATGTGGAAAAGCATTTCCCTCATTAAAGGAAAAGTGGAGAAAATGAAACAGAAGGAGTTTGCTATTCCGTGTCTATCTAGCCATATTTATTTCATTCATATATATGCATGAAATTGTAATGCAAAGATGGAATGTGTGATTATTCCAGATGAAGCTTACAGCAAATACAGGCTTTCTAAGATCTATGGTAATCTACATTTTGAGAGTGCATAGAAACATTTCTGGAGAAATGGATGTATTTCTGCTGTCTTTGTATTTGACGGAAATATAATTGGAATATAGAGTTCTAAGAAAAGTAAGAAACATGGATAAGGGAGCAGATACTACAAGAACCAGAAGGGTAACAAAAAAGCAGCATCTGAATCTGTTCAGAATGGCCTGGCTGGTACAAATGGCTAAATAAAAACAGTCAAAGAAATCCTGTCCCTCTAGGATAAAATGGGAAGACCTGTAAAGAAATGTTTACTTTAAGTACGACCAGCCCTTAAGAAAGACTATAAAATAGGTCTTGTGGCAGTTCTCTTGACCTGAGAGGCATGAGAGTTGAGAAATGACTGGGGAACCATGTACACATGAAAAAAGAATGGGCTCATTTCCTAACAAACTTTAAGGAACGGTTAGAAGCAATTTTGGACTTGGCTTCAAGAGAAAAGTTGTTGGTCATGCTGAGCAACACTTTTAAAAACTGTAATTTTTGTAAGCATCACAAATAGCCACTGGTTTTGTGTACTCGGAATCACGGAATTTCCGAGTTGGAAGGGACCTCTAGAGATCATCTAGTCCAACTCCCCTGCTAAAGCAGGATTGCCTAGAGCACGTTACTCAGGGCTGCATCCAGGTGGGTCTTGAAAGTCTCCAGAGAAGGGGACTCCACAACCTCCCTGGGCAGCCTGTTCCAGTGCTCTGCCACCCTCACTGTAAAGAAGTTTTTTCTCATACATACGTCCAAGATCCTTATGTATTATTAGTGTTCATATGAAGAGCACTTCTGGTATTACCCTCCTTTTCATATCCATAATTTGCTGTACTTTTCCCTTTCTTCCTGCCCTCCTTTTATAATACTCATTTTTGTATGAACGCATAGATCTTTCTTCCCCCCTTCCCCCCGCCTCTGATTAAATGAACTCTAGTTGGTGTTCAGGTTGTACGTTTCCTTGGACTCTGCATTAGCAAACGGTACATTTTTCACTGATGCATTCTGCAGAAATTGTGTTGGGCGTTATCAGAGTTTTCCTTTCCCTGTCTGAGGAATGTCTGGTCAACCTTTCACTCGTTACTCCTCTATAAGCATCAGCCTGGTGCTTTTCCAGGCCGTCTTCCGTTGTCGGGGCTGCAGCAGGATTTGCTGTGGGAGGAGGCACTGCCAACATGGCCTGGGAGGTGCGGGGGCCCATGGCCGTGTCCCCCAGCAGGCTGGTGCCACCCGCGGTGGGGACAGGGAGAGGCAGCAGGAGAAGGGGCAGAAAGTAGCACCCAGAGACTGTGTCGGGGAAATGGGATTTTATTTCCGTTTTTGGAAAGGAGCCCTGCTAGCGCCGCCGGCGGCGCGGCCTCTTGCGGGGCTGTGCAGAGTCCTGGGGGCCAGGGGCCCTCCTCTTTGGGGGGCGCCAGGGCCCCCTGGGTGAGCGGTGCCTGCCCCGGCTGGGAGCCGAGGGGCTGCGGCTGCCGCCCTGGGCAGAGGGAGCTGCCATCGCCGCCTCCCCCGGCTCCTCCTGGGGCTGGGAGCCCACAGGGCTGCTGGGGGAGGCCGGCTGGGGGCCGGGAGTGCCCCCGCGGGACACGGTGGGGCTGGGGCTGCCCACAGGGCCGTCGGCCTCCTCCTCCTCTTCCCCGTCGGCCTCCTCCTCCTCTTCCCCGTTGTCTTCGTCGTCCTCTTCCCCGTCAGCGAGGGAGCGCAGCAGCCTCCGGGCCTCCTTCCTGCACCGGCGCACGATGACATTCATGAGGTCCTGGATCAGCAGGACTGTATAGTGCCTAAGGCCAGGCTCCATCTGCTCCATCACAGCGTGCTCGTCCAGCCCGTAGAAGCACAGGGCCTGCAGGATCATCTTCTCTGCTGCCATCGCCAGCCACCACCGGTCCTCATATATTTGCTGCAGCACCCGGCGCAGCCAGGGCAGCACGGGGTCGAGGAGATGCTGGTGCTCCTGGAAAAGGGCTGCCCAGACCTCAGGCAGGAGGCCACCCACGGTAGCCGTGGCCGCTCTCTCCACAGCCGCCTCCTCTTCCAGGTCACCAGGAGCTCTGCCTTCCTCGCTGCTGGCACCTGATGGTTGTTCGGAAGGGGTGATGACATGCTCTAGGTAGTCATATTCGCCCCGTATGGAAAACTTGATCTTCTCCATCATGGTTCTGCAGAGTGGGCAACTCGGTGTTCTGTTTTTCCACCGCAGGATGCAGCCCAGGCAGAATTGGTGTTGGCATGGCTGCACGACGGCGATGCCCTTCTGAACGTCACAGCAGATAGGGCAATTCCACTCTCTCTCCGTGTCCATTCTGTGCTCCGGAGCGGGTTGGGGAGAGCTGAGGATGAGGAGCTGCTCCCCCTCACTGGCGACGGTGCTGACAAAGGGTGTCACGTGCTGCAAAATGGAGAGAGGCCACGGTCACTGGCTGTCCCAGGGAGGAGAGGGGAGGGGAGGAAGAAATGCCCAGCCCCTCGAGAAGGACACCCTGCTGGCTCCCCCAGCCCCACCGTGTGCCCCATGGCCACCCCAGGGTCACGTTTCCCCCACAGCTCACCTCCGCTGTTGCGAGCGTGCCCCGCGGTGCCCGGCTGCCTGAACCAGGCAGGGCCGGGGAAACACAGGGGGTGGCTCTGGGACTGGCACTGAGAGCTGCTGACGGCAGCCCCCAAAGCACCACCCAGCACCAGAAGAATCCTTGCTCGGCGCTCCACACCTTGCAGGCACGCTTGGCAGGAGTCCAGGCACGAGCCAGGCTGGAGCAGGCTCTGCTGGTGCTCGCATATAAGCAGTGAGGGACGTGAGGTCACAGTCCATCGTCTGGTGACATCACCATCCACCGCTCGGTGGCGTCACAGCGGGCCGTCTGCTCCTCCAGTGCTGTGACGGGTAGCGCTCTGTCTGGCACTTGCACTCATGCAGGTGAAATATGGAATCGTTCCCATCTTCCTTGAACATAGAAACCATCCACTCTTGCATGGCTTAAGCACGTTTGATTGCAAGCACGAGTTGCCCAGAGAGGACCTAGCTGAAGCCCGACAGGAGAAGAAGCCGAGTTAGGAAGCTCAAAAGCAAAGGCACAGTTTGCACAGAAAATGCCCTGGTTATGGCAAAAGCAGAAATCTCACTTCAGAGATTCGCAGAGAGTTGTTTACTACAGGGAAGTGATGCCCCAAAAGGTTTCCTCTGAGTTTGTTTTCCTAGTCGTCATGTATAGCTTAAGTTAAACTTAAATGGCAGTACAAGCGAAAATTCTGTTTGCCTGGAATTTATGGATTTGATAAACTGAGAGACATATTGGAAAGAAGACTTGAGATGGCAATAGTTAAAATCATATAATCTGAAGGACCTGTGAGAAATACCCTCTCTGACTGATGAATCAGGGCACCAGTGCAAGATATGCGAGATGTGGAAGTTTCGAAGCTGTTTATAAGAGGGTTTAGCACAAACTCTCTATAGGCCAAAGATTTGAGCCCTCTAGTCACAATGTTCTTGGAGCTTGGCAGGGGGGTGTGTGTGATTTAGCTTTTTATTTAAGACTTTTGAGGTCTGTGAATCCACATTTTATTTTCTTCTTCTCCTGTCAAAATAACAGATCTTTTGCTTTTGTACTTCTACTTTACTCTTGAGACTAGTGAGGCTGTCTCCAGAGAACCACTGGATCCTGATGGAGGCAATCTGTCTGCGGCCTGCATATCTAGGAGACATTTCTGCTAAAATATAAAATATCAGGATTTCTGATATTTTGGTGGCCTCAGAGTCAGCTGTCTGTGTTTCTCATGCTTGAGCAGAAACCCCCTGGATAAACCCTGTATTCTGCAGGGTAAGCAGAGACCTCAGCAATCGTGCTAGCAAAACGGAGTGCAGTCTGATTTCCATGCTCTCTGTGTGCCCAGTGGAACCACGTGCCTTTGTCTGGAAAACAATATTCAGCCAGTAACAGTATTCTGATGTAATTGCTCTTATTTACAGATCAGAGAGTCCTGCAGCATGCAAATTAAAGCATTTTTGGCTCTCTGCTGGTGACTACGCTTCTTCCTTTCAAATGCTTTCCAGAGCATATACTTTTAATTTTTAACAGATTTGCTAGCTCACTCTTCCTGGACGTTAGTTAGTGATGCCGGGGCTGTCTTTTGTAGTACTTGGGGATGTTTTCAGAGCTGTCTGCATTTTACCAATAGGGCTAGCACTTTATCTAGAGGGAGTTTTGTGCATTTTTATGTGAAAGGGCACTTGGATTTACTGAATTCCACAGTATAAGTAAGGAAAAAAAAATATTGGGATGCTAAACCTATTTCTATGATAACAATAGAATAGTTCTTACTTTTAAGTGATGACAGAAAGGGGATAGTTACTGACGCAACGTCATGCTCACTTGCCTAACCAGATCTGTGCTAGGCTGCATTTATCTCATTTGCTTTCTCAAGGATAGCTATCTAATACCGCCAGGCTTCCCAGATGTTTTCTGAGTATCTAGGAGTGCGTTTTCAATTGGAAACCATGCAAGTTAAACATCTGGCATTTTGAGGGATAATTTTTGTTCAACAGGAGCTGGTCATTAAGTATTTTCAGGGGGCATTCCTATCCCTTCTTGCCACAACGGGGATAGTAAATTTTTGTAAAAGAGAGAGAGGAGGAGAAAGAGCCTATTTCACCTGCATAATGCCCACCAGGATAGGTCCTTCCAAATATTTTTGGGTCAAGAGTAGTAATTTTGAATTACTGCTAGGAGCTCGAGCAGTGTTTTTCCAGGACAATTCAAAAAACAATTTGTGATTTGGGTAGATAATGAAGCTTTTTGGAATATCTGGTTTAGTTCTGCCCTGTGATTGGTATCATTCACAATCTATGCCTTACAGTTATGCCGATTTGTTATGAAGATGCTACAGGGACTGTTGTCCACATTACTGTAAATATGCAAAGTTGATTAGTCTTGGAGAAAAAAATGCTTCTTTAAAAGTGATTGTTTCCTAAAATTGCTCATGTTCTGATGAGTATAGCTTCCCAAATGCAAAGATGGTTAAAAAAACCCACAACAAAACCAGCTATGAAATCTGTCCGACCTTATCAATGTCAGTTGTGTTGACAGGTCTCATCTATGGGTGTACGCGGTTTTCCCAACAGGCATCAGCCGTTCTTAGGTCAGATTCTGTCTTTGTCAACAGCAGATTTAATGTGTAAGAATGTGTTGCCATAGTGGAGAAAAAGTTCTCAAAGCCCCAGTCTTATCTTCTTTTCATTACAGCAAATGTAATTTTAAATTTACATCTGTTTATGAGGAAAAGATAGTAAGCATTTTGTGGGCAAAAATAATGTACTTCTATCTGAATCTTTTGGGTCTGCATCTTAATGCATTTCTCTTGCCTGCAAGATGGAAGAGGCATACTTAGGTATTCCATGTACGGTTATTTTGAACCTGCTGTTGATATTGTAAATTGGTATGAACATTGATGCTGTATGAATTTGTACTGGGACGTAAAAGGAAGCATTCCGTAAATTAAATGAATACCATAGACAGGTGTATGGAAAATCTTTACCTGAGAAGATACCCACTACAGACAGGGCTAACTGTTCATGGGAACGCTGAAGAGAAACATAGGTAACCTGCCCATCCCAAGTGGTCATGAATTGCCACCTTAACATTGATGGCTGCACCTCTTCTGTATTCGTGCTGAAATTGATGTCACGTAGTCAGATGATCACACACTACTTCTCTTAAGCTGTTTAAAGAAACAATTAAATGAATCCAGCTGGACTCTCTTCCTCCCTCCTCAACATAAGCCATATCATCAAAGTAAGATGCTGAATTAATTAGTTACATGATTTCTCAATATATCATGCTAAAGTCATCATCCCACAAGCAGAAAACAGCACCTGCAACACTGTCAGATTACAGGCAGGAATGGATGCAGATCTGAGTAGAAAATATTGGCTGGATGCATTTATTTTTGCAGTACTCCTACTATTATTTTGTCTGGGGAAATGAGACATAAAAGTACTAGAGTGACTTTCTCAGGATGAACTAGGAAATAACTAGGAGTAAAGCTATGGCACTGTATTGTCTAAGTTGAAGGTGATTATCTAATTTTCCAGACAACGCTTCCTTCCTATCTTTTAAAAGGTCGTTTTGATATCTAAAAAATAACTTTTCAAAGACAAATAAAATTATGTCCACTTTATGAGGAAAATGGGGCACACGTAATAAGCTGTTTGACAGAAAGTGATAGCAAGTCCACATGAGAATGAGGTGTATAACCAGAGCTGATGCCCAAGTCTGATGCTTCTATATCACATTGCTTCCTCTAGGCTTGGGCATTTCTTTTGTTTGATGGTATCTGAAGCAGTCCGAGTTGTCATGTGCTGTTCTCTCTGTGCAAATTCTTAGGCGAGGACCTCTTTTTGCAAGCTCATTCAGTCTAGTTTTTATGTGAAAAGTTTCAATCCAGTTACTGTTCATCCAAGCCTTCATTCGCTTTCTAGCACTAATTTGGCATTCCAACACATCCTTTATACTCAACTAAGAAATTACCAGCCATTTTTGTTGGTTTAAAGAGGTTTAAAGATGCTTTGATCCAAAAACGCTACGAGTACTCACCTACAAATTAGGTGATTAACATGCCATACCGTTCAAAAGCTGTGAGATTTTCCTGCCTGTAAGAATCAGGCACAATAAAACATGGATGAGTTATAACAGTCCATAACCTCTGAACTCTCTTCTTCCACTTAGTGAGCCAAACTGAACATTTAAAATGCCATTGTTAGCAGGCACTTAAAAAATTAAATTGGGGATGGTGTGGATGGGTGTTGACAGAGGGAGAAATTCTGAAAGCTTTTCCTCCACACTGGTTTTTCTGTTCTCTTCCTATGACGGTAACCTGTAACAAGATGCTTTCCGAAGGCTGTAATAAGCCAAATTCATCTTTAATATAATAAGATTGACCTCTGTTGGTTAGCACCCAAAATGAGCATCTCTCCCTTCTCCTTTAACACATAAAATTTGTATTTTGTTAGAGTAATTTTTTATGTCGTAGCTTTTTCACTTATGAACCCCCTCTTCCAGTGTGACGTTTTAACTTGGAGCTTGAAATTTAATGAAAAACTCTAATGCCAAGCAGAAGAGGAGGGCTGGTGATAGGACAGAGGGATTCATGGAATTTCCGAGTTGGAAGGGACCTCTAGAGATCATCTAGTCCAACTCCCCTGCTAAAGCAGGATTGCCTAGAGCACGTTACTCAGGGCTGCGTCCAGGTGGGTCTTGAAAGTCTCCAGAGAAGGGGACTCCACAACCTCCCTGGGCAGCCTGTTCCAGTGCTCTGCCACCCTCACCGTAAAGAAGTTTTTTCTCATACATACGTCCAAGATCCTTATGTATTATTAGTGTTCATATGAAGAGCACTTCTGGTATTACCCTCCTTTTCATATCCATAATTTGCTGTACTTTTCCCTTTCTTCCTGCCCTCCTTTTATAATACTCATTTTTGTATGAACGCATAGATCTTTCTTCCCCCCTTCCCCCCGCCTCTGATTAAATGAACTCTAGTTGGTGTTCAGGTTGTACGTTTCCTTGGACTCTGCATTAGCAAACGGTACATTTTTCACTGATGCATTCTGCAGAAATTGTGTTGGGCGTTATCAGAGTTTTCCTTTCCCTGTCTGAGGAATGTCTGGTCAACCTTTCACTCGTTACTCCTCTATAAGCATCAGCCTGGTGCTTTTCCAGGCCGTCTTCCGTTGTCGGGGCTGCAGCAGGATTTGCTGTGGGAGGAGGCACTGCCAACATGGCCTGGGAGGTGCGGGGGCCCATGGCCGTGTCCCCCAGCAGGCTGGTGCCACCCGCGGTGGGGACAGGGAGAGGCAGCAGGAGAAGGGGCAGAAAGTAGCACCCAGAGACTGTGTCGGGGAAATGGGATTTTATTTCCGTTTTTGGAAAGGAGCCCTGCTAGCGCCGCCGGCGGCGCGGCCTCTTGCGGGGCTGTGCAGAGTCCTGGGGGCCAGGGGCCCTCCTCTTTGGGGGGCGCCAGGGCCCCCTGGGTGAGCGGTGCCTGCCCCGGCTGGGAGCCGAGGGGCTGCGGCTGCCGCCCTGGGCAGAGGGAGCTGCCATCGCCGCCTCCCCCGGCTCCTCCTGGGGCTGGGAGCCCACAGGGCTGCTGGGGGAGGCCGGCTGGGGGCCGGGAGTGCCCCCGCGGGACACGGTGGGGCTGGGGCTGCCCACAGGGCCATTGGCCTCCTCCTCCTCTTCCCCGTCGGCCTCCTCCTCCACTTCCCCGTCGGCCTCCTCCTCCTCTTCCCTGTTGTCTTCGTCCTCCTCTTCCCCGTTGTCTTCGTCGTCCTCTTCCCCGTCAGCGAGGGAGCGCAGCAGCCTCCGGGCCTCCTTCCTGCACCGGCGCACGATGACATTCATGAGGTCCTGGATCAGCAGGACTGTATAGTGCCCAAGGCCAGGCTCCATCCGCTCCATCACAGCGTGCTCGTCCAGCCCGTAGAAGCACAGGGCCTGCAGGATCAGCTTCTCTGCTGCCATCGCCAGCCACCACCGGTCCTCATATATTTGCTGCAGCACCCGGCGCAGCCAGGGCAGCACGGGGTCGAGGAGATGCTGGTGCTCCTGGAAAAGGGCTGCCCAGACCTCAGGCAGGAGGCCACCCACGGTAGCCGTGGCCGCTCTCTCCACAGCCGCCTCCTCTTCCAGGTCACCAGGAGCTCTGCCTTCCTCGCTGCTGGCACCTGATGGTTGTTCGGAAGGGGTGATGACATGCTCTAGGTAGTCATATTCGCCCCGTATGGAAAACTTGATCTTCTCCATCATGGTTCTGCAGAGTGGGCAACTCGGTGTTCTGTTTTTCCACCGCAGGATGCAGCCCAGGCAGAATTGGTGTTGGCATGGCTGCACGACGGCGATGCCCTTCTGAACGTCACAGCAGATAGGGCAATTCCACTCTCTCTCCGTGTCCATTCTGTGCTCCGGAGCGGGTTGGGGAGAGCTGAGGATGAGGAGCTGCTCCCCCTCACTGGCGACGGTGCTGACAAAGGGTGTCACGTGCTGCAAAATGGAGAGAGGCCACGGTCACTGGCTGTCCCAGGGAGGAGAGGGGAGGGGAGGAAGAAATGCCCAGCCCCTCGAGAAGGACACCCTGCTGGCTCCCCCAGCCCCACCGTGTGCCCCATGGCCACCCCAGGGTCACGTTTCCCCCACAGCTCACCTCCGCTGTTGCGAGCGTGCCCCGCGGTGCCCGGCTGCCTGAACCAGGCAGGGCCGGGGAAACACAGGGGGTGGCTCTGGGACTGGCACTGAGAGCTGCTGACGGCAGCCCCCAAAGCACCACCCAGCACCAGAAGAATCCTTGCTCGGCGCTCCACACCTTGCAGGCACGCTTGGCAGGAGTCCAGGCACGAGCCAGGCTGGAGCAGGCTCTGCTGGTGCTCGCATATAAGCAGTGAGGGACGTGAGGTCACAGTCCATCGTCTGGTGACATCACCATCCACCGCTCGGTGGCGTCACAGCGGGCCGTCTGCTCCTCCAGTGCTGTGACGGGTAGCGCTCTGTCTGGCACTTGCACTCATGCAGGTGAAATATGGAATCGTTCCCATCTTCCTTGAACATAGAAACCATCCACTCTTGCATGGCTTAAGCACGTTTGATTGCAAGCACGAGTTGCCCAGAGAGGACCTAGCTGAAGCCCGACAGGAGAAGAAGCCGAGTTAGGAAGCTCAAAAGCAAAGGCACAGTTTGCACAGAAAATGCCCTGGTTATGGCAAAAGCAGAAATCTCACTTCAGAGATTCGCAGAGAGTTGTTTACTACAGGGAAGTGATGCCCCAAAAGGTTTCCTCTGAGTTTGTTTTCCTAGTCGTCATGTATAGCTTAAGTTAAACTTAAATGGCAGTACAAGCGAAAATTCTGTTTGCCTGGAATTTATGGATTTGATAAACTGAGAGACATATTGGAAAGAAGACTTGAGATGGCAATAGTTAAAATCATATAATCTGAAGGACCTGTGAGAAATACCCTCTCTGACTGATGAATCAGGGCACCAGTGCAAGATATGCGAGATGTGGAAGTTTCGAAGCTGTTTATAAGAGGGTTTAGCACAAACTCTCTATAGGCCAAAGATTTGAGCCCTCTAGTCACAATGTTCTTGGAGCTTGGCAGGGGGGTGTGTGTGATTTAGCTTTTTATTTAAGACTTTTGAGGTCTGTGAATCCACATTTTATTTTCTTCTTCTCCTGTCAAAATAACAGATCTTTTGCTTTTGTACTTCTACTTTACTCTTGAGACTAGTGAGGCTGTCTCCAGAGAACCACTGGATCCTGATGGAGGCAATCTGTCTGCGGCCTGCATATCTAGGAGACATTTCTGCTAAAATATAAAATATCAGGATTTCTGATATTTTGGTGGCCTCAGAGTCAGCTGTCTGTGTTTCTCATGCTTGAGCAGAAACCCCCTGGATAAACCCTGTATTCTGCAGGGTAAGCAGAGACCTCAGCAATCGTGCTAGCAAAACGGAGTGCAGTCTGATTTCCATGCTCTCTGTGTGCCCAGTGGAACCACGTGCCTTTGTCTGGAAAACAATATTCAGCCAGTAACAGTATTCTGATGTAATTGCTCTTATTTACAGATCAGAGAGTCCTGCAGCATGCAAATTAAAGCATTTTTGGCTCTCTGCTGGTGACTACGCTTCTTCCTTTCAAATGCTTTCCAGAGCATATACTTTTAATTTTTAACAGATTTGCTAGCTCACTCTTCCTGGACGTTAGTTAGTGATGCCGGGGCTGTCTTTTGTAGTACTTGGGGATGTTTTCAGAGCTGTCTGCATTTTACCAATAGGGCTAGCACTTTATCTAGAGGGAGTTTTGTGCATTTTTATGTGAAAGGGCACTTGGATTTACTGAATTCCACAGTATAAGTAAGGAAAAAAAAATATTGGGATGCTAAACCTATTTCTATGATAACAATAGAATAGTTCTTACTTTTAAGTGATGACAGAAAGGGGATAGTTACTGACGCAACGTCATGCTCACTTGCCTAACCAGATCTGTGCTAGGCTGCATTTATCTCATTTGCTTTCTCAAGGATAGCTATCTAATACCGCCAGGCTTCCCAGATGTTTTCTGAGTATCTAGGAGTGCGTTTTCAATTGGAAACCATGCAAGTTAAACATCTGGCATTTTGAGGGATAATTTTTGTTCAACAGGAGCTGGTCATTAAGTATTTTCAGGGGGCATTCCTATCCCTTCTTGCCACAACGGGGATAGTAAATTTTTGTAAAAGAGAGAGAGGAGGAGAAAGAGCCTATTTCACCTGCATAATGCCCACCAGGATAGGTCCTTCCAAATATTTTTGGGTCAAGAGTAGTAATTTTGAATTACTGCTAGGAGCTCGAGCAGTGTTTTTCCAGGACAATTCAAAAAACAATTTGTGATTTGGGTAGATAATGAAGCTTTTTGGAATATCTGGTTTAGTTCTGCCCTGTGATTGGTATCATTCACAATCTATGCCTTACAGTTATGCCGATTTGTTATGAAGATGCTACAGGGACTGTTGTCCACATTACTGTAAATATGCAAAGTTGATTAGTCTTGGAGAAAAAAATGCTTCTTTAAAAGTGATTGTTTCCTAAAATTGCTCATGTTCTGATGAGTATAGCTTCCCAAATGCAAAGATGGTTAAAAAAACCCACAACAAAACCAGCTATGAAATCTGTCCGACCTTATCAATGTCAGTTGTGTTGACAGGTCTCATCTATGGGTGTACGCGGTTTTCCCAACAGGCATCAGCCGTTCTTAGGTCAGATTCTGTCTTTGTCAACAGCAGATTTAATGTGTAAGAATGTGTTGCCATAGTGGAGAAAAAGTTCTCAAAGCCCCAGTCTTATCTTCTTTTCATTACAGCAAATGTAATTTTAAATTTACATCTGTTTATGAGGAAAAGATAGTAAGCATTTTGTGGGCAAAAATAATGTACTTCTATCTGAATCTTTTGGGTCTGCATCTTAATGCATTTCTCTTGCCTGCAAGATGGAAGAGGCATACTTAGGTATTCCATGTACGGTTATTTTGAACCTGCTGTTGATATTGTAAATTGGTATGAACATTGATGCTGTATGAATTTGTACTGGGACGTAAAAGGAAGCATTCCGTAAATTAAATGAATACCATAGACAGGTGTATGGAAAATCTTTACCTGAGAAGATACCCACTACAGACAGGGCTAACTGTTCATGGGAACGCTGAAGAGAAACATAGGTAACCTGCCCATCCCAAGTGGTCATGAATTGCCACCTTAACATTGATGGCTGCACCTCTTCTGTATTCGTGCTGAAATTGATGTCACGTAGTCAGATGATCACACACTACTTCTCTTAAGCTGTTTAAAGAAACAATTAAATGAATCCAGCTGGACTCTCTTCCTCCCTCCTCAACATAAGCCATATCATCAAAGTAAGATGCTGAATTAATTAGTTACATGATTTCTCAATATATCATGCTAAAGTCATCATCCCACAAGCAGAAAACAGCACCTGCAACACTGTCAGATTACAGGCAGGAATGGATGCAGATCTGAGTAGAAAATATTGGCTGGATGCATTTATTTTTGCAGTACTCCTACTATTATTTTGTCTGGGGAAATGAGACATAAAAGTACTAGAGTGACTTTCTCAGGATGAACTAGGAAATAACTAGGAGTAAAGCTATGGCACTGTATTGTCTAAGTTGAAGGTGATTATCTAATTTTCCAGACAACGCTTCCTTCCTATCTTTTAAAAGGTCGTTTTGATATCTAAAAAATAACTTTTCAAAGACAAATAAAATTATGTCCACTTTATGAGGAAAATGGGGCACACGTAATAAGCTGTTTGACAGAAAGTGATAGCAAGTCCACATGAGAATGAGGTGTATAACCAGAGCTGATGCCCAAGTCTGATGCTTCTATATCACATTGCTTCCTCTAGGCTTGGGCATTTCTTTTGTTTGATGGTATCTGAAGCAGTCCGAGTTGTCATGTGCTGTTCTCTCTGTGCAAATTCTTAGGCGAGGACCTCTTTTTGCAAGCTCATTCAGTCTAGTTTTTATGTGAAAAGTTTCAATCCAGTTACTGTTCATCCAAGCCTTCATTCGCTTTCTAGCACTAATTTGGCATTCCAACACATCCTTTATACTCAACTAAGAAATTACCAGCCATTTTTGTTGGTTTAAAGAGGTTTAAAGATGCTTTGATCCAAAAACGCTACGAGTACTCACCTACAAATTAGGTGATTAACATGCCATACCGTTCAAAAGCTGTGAGATTTTCCTGCCTGTAAGAATCAGGCACAATAAAACATGGATGAGTTATAACAGTCCATAACCTCTGAACTCTCTTCTTCCACTTAGTGAGCCAAACTGAACATTTAAAATGCCATTGTTAGCAGGCACTTAAAAAATTAAATTGGGGATGGTGTGGATGGGTGTTGACAGAGGGAGAAATTCTGAAAGCTTTTCCTCCACACTGGTTTTTCTGTTCTCTTCCTATGACGGTAACCTGTAACAAGATGCTTTCCGAAGGCTGTAATAAGCCAAATTCATCTTTAATATAATAAGATTGACCTCTGTTGGTTAGCACCCAAAATGAGCATCTCTCCCTTCTCCTTTAACACATAAAATTTGTATTTTGTTAGAGTAATTTTTTATGTCGTAGCTTTTTCACTTATGAACCCCCTCTTCCAGTGTGACGTTTTAACTTGGAGCTTGAAATTTAATGAAAAACTCTAATGCCAAGCAGAAGAGGAGGGCTGGTGATAGGACAGAGGGATTCATGGAATTTCCGAGTTGGAAGGGACCTCTAGAGATCATCTAGTCCAACTCCCCTGCTAAAGCAGGATTGCCTAGAGCACGTTACTCAGGGCTGCGTCCAGGTGGGTCTTGAAAGTCTCCAGAGAAGGGGACTCCACAACCTCCCTGGGCAGCCTGTTCCAGTGCTCTGCCACCCTCACCGTAAAGAAGTTTTTTCTCATACATACGTCCAAGATCCTTATGTATTATTAGTGTTCATATGAAGAGCACTTCTGGTATTACCCTCCTTTTCATATCCATAATTTGCTGTACTTTTCCCTTTCTTCCTGCCCTCCTTTTATAATACTCATTTTTGTATGAACGCATAGATCTTTCTTCCCCCCTTCCCCCCGCCTCTGATTAAATGAACTCTAGTTGGTGTTCAGGTTGTACGTTTCCTTGGACTCTGCATTAGCAAACGGTACATTTTTCACTGATGCATTCTGCAGAAATTGTGTTGGGCGTTATCAGAGTTTTCCTTTCCCTGTCTGAGGAATGTCTGGTCAACCTTTCACTCGTTACTCCTCTATAAGCATCAGCCTGGTGCTTTTCCAGGCCGTCTTCCGTTGTCGGGGCTGCAGCAGGATTTGCTGTGGGAGGAGGCACTGCCAACATGGCCTGGGAGGTGCGGGGGCCCATGGCCGTGTCCCCCAGCAGGCTGGTGCCACCCGCGGTGGGGACAGGGAGAGGCAGCAGGAGAAGGGGCAGAAAGTAGCACCCAGAGACTGTGTCGGGGAAATGGGATTTTATTTCCGTTTTTGGAAAGGAGCCCTGCTAGCGCCGCCGGCGGCGCGGCCTCTTGCGGGGCTGTGCAGAGTCCTGGGGGCCAGGGGCCCTCCTCTTTGGGGGGCGCCAGGGCCCCCTGGGTGAGCGGTGCCTGCCCCGGCTGGGAGCCGAGGGGCTGCGGCTGCCGCCCTGGGCAGAGGGAGCTGCCATCGCCGCCTCCCCCGGCTCCTCCTGGGGCTGGGAGCCCACAGGGCTGCTGGGGGAGGCCGGCTGGGGGCCGGGAGTGCCCCCGCGGGACACGGTGGGGCTGGGGCTGCCCACAGGGCCATTGGCCTCCTCCTCCTCTTCCCCGTCGGCCTCCTCCTCCACTTCCCCGTCGGCCTCCTCCTCCTCTTCCCTGTTGTCTTCGTCCTCCTCTTCCCCGTTGTCTTCGTCGTCCTCTTCCCCGTCAGCGAGGGAGCGCAGCAGCCTCCGGGCCTCCTTCCTGCACCGGCGCACGATGACATTCATGAGGTCCTGGATCAGCAGGACTGTATAGTGCCCAAGGCCAGGCTCCATCCGCTCCATCACAGCGTGCTCGTCCAGCCCGTAGAAGCACAGGGCCTGCAGGATCAGCTTCTCTGCTGCCATCGCCAGCCACCACCGGTCCTCATATATTTGCTGCAGCACCCGGCGCAGCCAGGGCAGCACGGGGTCGAGGAGATGCTGGTGCTCCTGGAAAAGGGCTGCCCAGACCTCAGGCAGGAGGCCACCCACGGTAGCCGTGGCCTCTCTCTCCACAGCCGCCTCCTCTTCCAGGTCACCAGGAGCTCTGCCTTCCTCGCTGCTGGCACCTGATGGTTGTTCGGAAGGGGTGATGACCTGCTCTAGGTAGTCATATTCGCCCCGTATGGAAAACTTGATCTTCTCCATCATGGTTCTGCAGAGTGGGCAACTCGGTGTTCTGTTTTTCCACCGCAGGATGCAGCCCAGGCAGAATTGGTGTTGGCATGGCTGCACGACGGCGATGTCCTTCTGAACGTCACAGCAGATAGGGCAATTCCACTCTCTCTCCGTGTCCATTTTGTGCTCCGGAGCGGGTTGGGGAGAGCTGAGGATGAGGAGCTGCTCCCCCTCACTGGCGACAGCGCTGACAAAGGGTGTCACGTGCTGCAAAATGGAGAGAGGCCACGGTCACTGGCTGTCCCAGGGAGGAGAGGGGAGGGGAGGAAGAAATGCCCAGCCCCTCGAGAAGGACACCCTGCTGGCTCCCCCAGCCCCACCGTGTGCCCCATGGCCACCCCAGGGTCACGTTTCCCCCACAGCTCACCTCCGCTGTTGCGAGTGTGCCCCGCGGTGCCCGGCTGCCTGAACCAGGCAGGGCCGGGGAAACACAGGGGGTGGCTCTGGGACTGGCACTGAGAGCTGCTGACGGCAGCCCCCAAAGCACCACCCAGCACCAGAAGAATCCTTGCTCGGCGCTCCACACCTTGCAGGCACGCTTGGCAGGAGTCCAGGCACGAGCCAGGCTGGAGCAGGCTCTGCTGGTGCTCGCATATAAGCAGTGAGGGACGTGAGGTCACAGTCCATCGTCTGGTGACATCACCATCCACCGCTCGGTGGCGTCACAGCGGGCCGTCTGCTCCTCCAGTGCTGTGACGGGTAGCGCTCTGTCTGGCACTTGCACTCATGCAGGTGAAATATGGAATCGTTCCCATCTTCCTTGAACATAGAAACCATCCACTCTTGTATGGCTTAAGCACGTTTGATTGCAAGCACGAGTTGCCCAGAGAGGACCTAGCTGAAGCCCGACAGGAGAAGAAGCCGAGTTAGGAAGCTCAAAAGCAAAGGCACAGTTTGCACAGAAAATGCCCTGGTTATGGCAAAAGCAGAAATCTCACTTCAGAGATTCGCAGAGAGTTGTTTACTACAGGGAAGTGATGCCCCAAAAGGTTTCCTCTGAGTTTGTTTTCCTAGTCGTCATGTATAGCTTAAGTTAAACTTAAATGGCAGTACAAGCGAAAATTCTGTTTGCCTGGAATTTATGGATTTGATAAACTGAGAGACATATTGGAAAGAAGACTTGAGATGGCAATAGTTAAAATCATATAATCTGAAGGACCTGTGAGAAATACCCTCTCTGACTGATGAATCAGGGCACCAGTGCAAGATATGCGAGATGTGGAAGTTTCGAAGCTGTTTATAAGAGGGTTTAGCACAAACTCTCTATAGGCCAAAGATTTGAGCCCTCTAGTCACAATGTTCTTGGAGCTTGGCAGGGGGGTGTGTGTGATTTAGCTTTTTATTTAAGACTTTTGAGGTCTGTGAATCCACATTTTATTTTCTTCTTCTCCTGTCAAAATAACAGATCTTTTGCTTTTGTACTTCTACTTTACTCTTGAGACTAGTGAGGCTGTCTCCAGAGAACCACTGGATCCTGATGGAGGCAATCTGTCTGCGGCCTGCATATCTAGGAGACATTTCTGCTAAAATATAAAATATCAGGATTTCTGATATTTTGGTGGCCTCAGAGTCAGCTGTCTGTGTTTCTCATGCTTGAGCAGAAACCCCCTGGATAAACCCTGTATTCTGCAGGGTAAGCAGAGACCTCAGCAATCGTGCTAGCAAAACGGAGTGCAGTCTGATTTCCATGCTCTCTGTGTGCCCAGTGGAACCACGTGCCTTTGTCTGGAAAACAATATTCAGCCAGTAACAGTATTCTGATGTAATTGGTCTTATTTACAGATCAGAGAGTCCTGCAGCATGTAAATTAAAGCATTTTTGGCTCTCTGCTGGTGACTACGCTTCTTCCTTTCAAATGCTTTCCAGAGCATATACTTTTAATTTTTAACAGATTTGCTAGCTCACTCTTCCTGGACGTTAGTTAGTGATGCCGGGGCTGTCTTTTGTAGTACTTGGGGATGTTTTCAGAGCTGTCTGCATTTTACCAATAGGGCTAGCACTTTATCTAGAGGGAGTTTTGTGCATTTTTATGTGAAAGGGCGCTTGGATTTACTGAATTCCACAGTATAAGTAAGGAAAAAAAAAATTGGGATGCTAAACCTACTTCTATGATAACAATAGAATAGTTCTTACTTTTAAGTGATGACAGAAAGGGGATAGTTACTGACGCAACGTCATGCTCACTTGCCTAACCAGATCTGTGCTAGGCTGCATTTATCTCATTTGCTTTCTCAAGGATAGCTATCTAATACCGCCAGGCTTCCCAGATGTTTTCTGAGTATCTAGGAGTGCGTTTTCAATTGGAAACCATGCAAGTTAAACATCTGGCATTTTGAGGGATAATTTTTGTTCAACAGGAGCTGGTCATTAAGTATTTTCAGGGGGCATTCCTATCCCTTCTTGCCACAACGGGGATAGTAAATTTTTGTAAAAGAGAGAGAGGAGGAGAAAGAGCCTATTTCACCTGCATAATGCCCACCAGGATAGGTCCTTCCAAATATTTTTGGGTCAAGAGTAGTAATTTTGAATTACTGCTAGGAGCTCGAGCAGTGTTTTTCCAGGACAATTCAAAAAACAATTTGTGATTTGGGTAGATAATGAAGCTTTTTGGAATATCTGGTTTAGTTCTGCCCTGTGATTGGTATCATTCACAATCTATGCCTTACAGTTATGCCGATTTGTTATGAAGATGCTACAGGGACTGTTGTCCACATTACTGTAAATATGCAAAGTTGATTAGTCTTGGAGAAAAAAATGCTTCTTTAAAAGTGATTGTTTCCTAAAATTGCTCATGTTCTGATGAGTATAGCTTCCCAAATGCAAAGATGGTTAAAAAAACCCACAACAAAACCAGCTATGAAATCTGTCCGACCTTATCAATGTCAGTTGTGTTGACAGGTCTCATCTATGGGTGTACGCGGTTTTCCCAACAGGCATCAGCCGTTCTTAGGTCAGATTCTGTCTTTGTCAACAGCAGATTTAATGTGTAAGAATGTGTTGCCATAGTGGAGAAAAAGTTCTCAAAGCCCCAGTCTTATCTTCTTTTCATTACAGCAAATGTAATTTTAAATTTACATCTGTTTATGAGGAAAAGATAGTAAGCATTTTGTGGGCAAAAATAATGTACTTCTATCTGAATCTTTTGGGTCTGCATCTTAATGCATTTCTCTTGCCTGCAAGATGGAAGAGGCATACTTAGGTATTCCATGTACGGTTATTTTGAACCTGCTGTTGATATTGTAAATTGGTATGAACATTGATGCTGTATGAATTTGTACTGGGACGTAAAAGGAAGCATTCCGTAAATTAAATGAATACCATAGACAGGTGTATGGAAAATCTTTACCTGAGAAGATACCCACTACAGACAGGGCTAACTGTTCATGGGAACGCTGAAGAGAAACATAGGTAACCTGCCCATCCCAAGTGGTCATGAATTGCCACCTTAACATTGATGGCTGCACCTCTTCTGTATTCGTGCTGAAATTGATGTCACGTAGTCAGATGATCACACACTACTTCTCTTAAGCTGTTTAAAGAAACAATTAAATGAATCCAGCTGGACTCTCTTCCTCCCTCCTCAACATAAGCCATATCATCAAAGTAAGATGCTGAATTAATTAGTTACATGATTTCTCAATATATCATGCTAAAGTCATCATCCCACAAGCAGAAAACAGCACCTGCAACACTGTCAGATTACAGGCAGGAATGGATGCAGATCTGAGTAGAAAATATTGGCTGGATGCATTTATTTTTGCAGTACTCCTACTATTATTTTGTCTGGGGAAATGAGACATAAAAGTACTAGAGTGACTTTCTCAGGATGAACTAGGAAATAACTAGGAGTAAAGCTATGGCACTGTATTGTCTAAGTTGAAGGTGATTATCTAATTTTCCAGACAACGCTTCCTTCCTATCTTTTAAAAGGTCGTTTTGATATCTAAAAAATAACTTTTCAAAGACAAATAAAATTATGTCCACTTTATGAGGAAAATGGGGCACACGTAATAAGCTGTTTGACAGAAAGTGATAGCAAGTCCACATGAGAATGAGGTGTATAACCAGAGCTGATGCCCAAGTCTGATGCTTCTATATCACGTTGCTTCCTCTAGGCTTGGGCATTTCTTTTGTTTGATGGTATTTGAAGCAGTCCGAGTTGTCATGTGCTGTTCTCTCTGTGCAAATTCTTAGGCGAGGACCTCTTTTTGCAAGCTCATTCAGTCTAGTTTTTATGTGAAAAGTTTCAATCCAGTTACTGTTCATCCAAGCCTTCATTCGCTTTCTAGCACTAATTTGGCATTCCAACACATCCTTTATACTCAACTAAGAAATTACCAGCCATTTTTGTTGGTTTAAAGAGGTTTAAAGATGCTTTGATCCAAAAACGCTACAAGTACTCACCTACAAATTAGGTGATTAACATGCCATACCGTTGAAAAGCTGTGAGATTTTCCTGCCTGTAAGAGTCAGGCACAATAAAACATGGATGAGTTATAACAGTCCATAACCTCTGAACTCTCTTCTTCCACTTAGTGAACCAAACCGAACATTTAAAATGCCATTGTTAGCAGGCACTTAAAAAATTAAATTGGGGATGGTGTGGATGGGTGTTGACAGAGGGAGAAATTCTGAAAGCTTTTCCTTCACACTGGTTTTTCTGTTCTCTTCCTATGACGGTAACCTGTAACAAGATGCTTTCCGAAGGCTGTAATAAGCCAAATTCATCTTTAATATAATAAGATTGACCTCTGTTGGTTAGCACCCAAAATGAGCATATCTCCCTTCTCCTTTAACACATAAAATTTGTATTTTGTTAGAGTAATTTTTTATGTCATAGCTTTTTCACTTATGAACCCCCTCTTCCAGTGTGACGTTTTAACTTGGAGCTTGAAATTTAATGAATAACTCTAATGCCAAGCAGAAGAGGAGGGCTGGTGATAGGACAGAGGGATTCATGGAATTTCCGAGTTGGAAGGGACCTCTAGAGATCATCTAGTCCAACTCCCCTGCTAAAGCAGGATTGCCCAGAGCGCGTTACTCAGGGCTGCATCCAGGTGGGTCTTGAAAGTCTCCAGAGAAGGGGACTCCACAACCTCCCTGGGCAGCCTGGTCCAGTGCTCTGCCACCCTCACCGTAAAGAAGTTTTTTCTCATACATACGTCCAAGATCCTTATGTATTATTAGTGTTCATATGAACAGCACTTCTGGTATTACCCTCCTTTTCATATCCATAATTTGCTGTACTTTTCCCTTTCTTCCTGCCCTCCTTTTATAATACTCATTTTTGTATGAACGCATAGATCTTTCTTCCCCCCTTCCCCCCGCCTCTGATTAAATGAACTCTAGTTGGTGTTCAGGTTGTACGTTTCCTTGGACTCTGCATTAGCAAATGGTACATTTTTCACTGATGCATTCTGCAGAAATTGTGTTGGGCGTTATCAGAGTTTTCCTTTCCCTGTCTGAGGAATGTCTGGTCAACCTTTCTCTCGTTACTCCTCTATAAGCATCAGCCTGGTGCTTTTCCAGGCCGTCTTCCGTTGTCGGGGCTGCAGCAGGATTTGCTGTGGGAGGAGGCACTGCCAACATGGCCTGGGAGGTGCGGGGGCCCATGGCCGTGTCCCCCAGCAGGCTGGTGCCACCCGCGGTGGGGACAGGGAGAGGCAGCAGGAGAAGGGGCAGAAAGTAGCACCCAGAGACTGTGTCGGGGAAATGGGATTTTATTTCCGTTTTTGGAAAGGAGCCCTGCTAGCGCCGCCGGCGGCGTGGCCTCTTGCGGGGCTGTGCAGAGTCCTGGGGGCCAGGGGCCCTCCTCTTTGGGGGGCGCCAGGGCCCCCTGGGCGAGCGGTGCCTGCCCCGGCTGGGAGCCGAGGGGCTGCGGCTGCCGCCCTGGGCAGAGGGAGCTGCCATCGCCGCCTCCCCCGGCTCCTCCTGGGGCTGGGAGCCCACAGGGCTGCTGGGGGAGGCCGGCTGGGGGCCGGGAGTGCCCCCGCGGGACACGGTGGGGCTGGGGCTGCCCACAGGGCCGTTGGCCTCCTCCTCCTCTTCCCTGTCGACCTCCTCCTCCTCTTCCCCGTTGTCTTCGTCGTCCTCTTCCCCGTCAGCGAGGGAGCGCAGCAGCCTCCGGGCCTCCTTCCTGCACCGGCGCACGATGACATTCATGAGGTCCTGGATCAGCCGGACTGTATAGTGCCCAAGGCCAGGCTCCATCCGCTCCATCACAGCGTGCTCGTCCAGCCCGTAGAAGCACAGGGCCTGCAGGATCAGCTTCTCTGCTGCCATCGCCAGCCACCACCGGTCCTCATATATTTGCTGCAGCACCCGGCGCAGCCAGGGCAGCACGGGGTCGAGGAGATGCTGGTGCTCCTGGAAAAGGGCTGCCCAGACCTCAGGCAGGAGGCCACCCACGGTAGCCGTGGCCTCTCTCTCCACAGCCTCCTCCTCTTCCAGGTCACCAGGAGCTCTGCCTTCCTCGCTGCTGGCACCTGATGGTTGTTCGGAAGGAGTGATGACCTGCTCTAGGTAGTCATATTCGCCCCGTATGGAAAACTTGATCTTCTCCATCATGGTTCTGCAGAGTGGGCAACTCGGTGTTCTGTTTTTCCACCGCAGGATGCAGCCCAGGCAGAATTGGTGTTGGCATGGCTGCACGACGGCGATGCCCTTCTGAACGTCACAGCAGATAGGGCAATTCCACTCTCTCTCCGTGTCCATTTTGTGCTCCGGAGCGGGTTGGGGAGAGCTGAGGATGAGGAGCTGCTCCCCCTCACTGGCGACGGCGCTGACAAAGGGTGTCACGTGCTGCAAAATGGAGAGAGGCCACGGTCACTGGCTGTCCCAGGGAGGAGAGGGGAGGGGAGGAAGAAATGCCCAGCCCCTCGAGAAGGACACCCTGCTGGCTCCCCCAGCCCCACCGTGTGCCCCATGGCCACCCCAGGGTCATGTTTCCCCCACAGCTCACCTCCGCTGTTGCGAGTGTGCCCCGCGGTGCCCGGCTGCCTGAACCAGGCAGGGCCGGGGAAACACAGGGGGTGGCTCTGGGACTGGCACTGAGAGCTGCTGACGGCAGCCCCCAAAGCACCACCCAGCACCAGAAGAATCCTTGCTCGGCGCTCCACACCTTGCAGGCACGCTTGGCAGGAGTCCAGGCACGAGCCAGGCTGGAGCAGGCTCTGCTGGTGCTCGCATATAAGCAGTGAGGGACGTGAGGTCACAGTCCATCGTCTGGTGACATCACCATCCACCGCTCGGTGGCGTCACAGCGGGCCGTCTGCTCCTCCAGTGCTGTGACGGGTAGCGCTCTGTCTGGCACTTGCACTCATGCAGGTGAAATATGGAATCGTTCCCATCTTCCTTGAACATAGAAACCATCCACTCTTGTATGGCTTAAGCACGTTTGATTGCAAGCACGAGTTGCCCAGAGAGGACCTAGCTGAAGCCCGACAGGAGAAGAAGCCGAGTTAGGAAGCTCAAAAGCAAAGGCACAGTTTGCACAGAAAATGCCCTGGTTATGGCAAAAGCAGAAATCTCACTTCAGAGATTCGCAGAGAGTTGTTTACTACAGGGAAGTGATGCCCGAAAAGGTTTCCTCTGAGTTTGTTTTCCTAGTCGTCATGTATAGCTTAAGTTAAACTTAAATGGCAGTACAAGCGAAAATTCTGTTTGCCTGGAATTTATCGATTTGATAAACTGAGAGACATATTGGAAAGAAGACTTGAGATGGCAATAGTTAAAATCATATAATCTGAAGGACCTGTGAGAAATACCCTCTCTGACTGATGAATCAGGGCACCAGTGCAAGATATGCGAGATGTGGAAGTTTCGAAGCTGTTTATAAGAGGGTTTAGCACAAACTCTCTATAGGCCAAAGATTTGAGCCCTCTAGTCACAATGTTCTTGGAGCTTGGCAGGGGGGTGTGTGTGATTTAGCTTTTTATTTAAGACTTTTGAGGTCTGTGAATCCACATTTTATTTTCTTCTTCTCCTGTCAAAATAACAGATCTTTTGCTTTTGTACTTCTACTTTACTCTTGAGACTAGTGAGGCTGTCTCCAGAGAACCACTGGATCCTGATGGAGGCAATCTGTCTGCGGCCTGCATATCTAGGAGACATTTCTGCTAAAATATAAAATATCAGGATTTCTGATATTTTGGTGGCCTCAGAGTCAGCTGTCTGTGTTTCTCATGCTTGAGCAGAAACCCCCTGGATAAACCCTGTATTCTGCAGGGTAAGCAGAGACCTCAGCAATCGTGCTAGCAAAACGGAGTGCAGTCTGATTTCCATGCTCTGTGTGCCCAGTGGAACCACGTGCCTTTGTCTGGAAAACAGTATTCAGCCAGTAACAGTATTCTGATGTAATTGCTCTTATTTACAGATCAGAGAGTCCTGCAGCATGCAAATTAAAGCATTTTTGGCTCTCTGCTGGTGACTACGCTTCTTCCTTTCAAATGCTTTCCAGAGCATATACTTTTAATTTTTAACAGATTTGCTAGCTCACTCTTCCTGGACGTTAGTTAGTGATGCCGGGGCTGTCTTTTGTAGTACTTGGGGATGTTTTCAGAGCTGTCTGCATTTTACCAATAGGGCTAGCACTTTATCTAGAGGGAGTTTTGTGCATTTTTATGTGAAAGGGCACTTGGATTTACTGAATTCCACAGTATAAGTAAGGAAAAAAAAATATTGGGATGCTAAACCTACTTCTATGATAACAATAGAATAGTTCTTGTAAGCGATGACAGAAAGGGGATAGTTACTGACGCAACGTCATGCTCACTTGCCTAACCAGATCTGTGCTAGGCTGCATTTATCTCATTTGCTTTCTCAAGGATAGCTATCTAATACCGCCAGGCTTCCCAGATGTTTTCTGAGTATCTAGGAGTGCGTTTTCAATTGGAAACCATGCAAGTTAAACATCTGGCATTTTGAGGGATAATTTTTGTTCAACAGGAGCTGGTCATTAAGTATTTTCAGGGGGCATTCCTATCCCTTCTTGCCACAACGGGGATAGTAAATTTTTGTAAAAGAGAGAGAGGAGGAGAAAGAGCCTATTTCACCTGCATAATGCCCACCAGGATAGGTCCTTCCAAATATTTTTGGGTCAAGAGTAGTAATTTTGAATTACTGCTAGGAGCTCGAGCAGTGTTTTTCCAGGACAATTCAAAAAACAATTTGTGATTTGGGTAGATAATGAAGCTTTTTGGAATATCTGGTTTAGTTCTGCCCTGTGATTGGTATCATTCACAATCTATGCCTTACAGTTATGCCGATTTGTTATGAAGATGCTACAGGGACTGTTGTCCACATTACTGTAAATATGCAAAGTTGATTAGTCTTGGAGAAAAAAATGCTTCTTTAAAAGTGATTGTTTCCTAAAATTGCTCATGTTCTGATGAGTATAGCTTCCCAAATGCAAAGATGGTTAAAAAAACCCACAACAAAACCAGCTATGAAATCTGTCCGACCTTATCAATGTCAGTTGTGTTGACAGGTCTCATCTATGGGTGTATGCGGTTTTCCCAACAGGCATCAGCCGTTCTTAGGTCAGATTCTGTCTTTGTCAACAGCAGATTTAATGTGTAAGAATGTGTTGCCATAGTGGAGAAAAAGTTCTCAAAGCCCCAGTCTTGTCTTCTTTTCATTACAGCAAATGTAATTTTAAATTTACATCTGTTTATGAGGAAAAGATAGTAAGCATTTTGTGGGCAAAAATAATGTACTTCTATCTGAATCTTTTGGGTCTGCATCTTAATGCATTTCTCTTGCCTGCAAGATGGAAGAGGCATACTTCGGTATTCCATGTACGGTTATTTTGAACCTGCTGTTGATATTGTAAATTGGTATGAACATTGATGCTGTATGAATTTGTACTGGGACGTAAAAGGAAGCATTCCGTAAATTAAATGAATACCATAGACAGGTGTATGGAAAATCTTTACCTGAGAAGATACCCACTACAGACAGGGCTAACTGTTCATGGGAACGCTGAAGAGAAACATAGGTAACCTGCCCATCCCAAGTGGTCATGAATTGCCACCTTAACATTGATGGCTGCACCTCTTCTGTATTCGTGCTGAAATTGATGTCACGTAGTCAGATGATCACACACTACTTCTCTTAAGCTGTTTAAAGAAACAATTAAATGAATCCAGCTGGACTCTCTTCCTCCCTCCTCAACATAAGCCATATCATCAAAGTAAGATGCTGAATTAATTAGTTACATGATTTCTCAATATATCATGCTAAAGTCATCATCCCACAAGCAGAAAACAGCACCTGCAACACTGTCAGATTACAGGCAGGAATGGATGCAGATCTGAGTAGAAAATATTGGCTGGATGCATTTATTTTTGCAGTACTCCTACTATTATTTTGTCTGGGGAAATGAGACATAAAAGTACTAGAGTGACTTTCTCAGGATGAACTAGGAAATAACTAGGAGTAAAGCTATGGCACTGTATTGTCTAAGTTGAAGGTGATTATCTAATTTTCCAGACAACGCTTCCTTCCTATCTTTTAAAAGGTCGTTTTGATATCTAAAAAATAACTTTTCAAAGACAAATAAAATTATGTCCACTTTATGAGGAAAATGGGGCACACGTAATAAGCTGTTTGACAGAAAGTGATAGCAAGTCCACATGAGAATGAGGTGTATAACCAGAGCTGATGCCCAAGTCTGATGCTTCTATATCACATTGCTTCCTCTAGGCTTGGGCATTTCTTTTGTTTGATGGTATCTGAAGCAGTCCGAGTTGTCATGTGCTGTTCTCTCTGTGCAAATTCTTAGGCGAGGACCTCTTTTTGCAAGCTCATTCAGTCTAGTTTTTATGTGAAAAGTTTCAATCCAGTTACTGTTCATCCAAGCCTTCATTCGCTTTCTAGCACTAATTTGGCATTCCAACACATCCTTTATACTCAACTAAGAAATTACCAGCCATTTTTGATGGTTTAAAGAGGTTTAAAGATGCTTTGATCCAAAAACGCTACGAGTACTCACCTACAAATTAGGTGATTAACATGCCATACCGTTCAAAAGCTGTGAGATTTTCCTGCCTGTAAGAATCAGGCACAATAAAACATGGATGAGTTATAACAGTCCATAACCTCTGAACTCTCTTCTTCCACTTAGTGAGCCAAACCGAACATTTAAAATGCCATTGTTAGCAGGCACTTAAAAAATTAAATTGGGGATGGTGTGGATGGGTGTTGACAGAGGGAGAAATTCTGAAAGCTTTTCCTCCACGCTAGTTTTTCTGTTCTCTTCCTATGACGGTAACCTGTAACAAGATGCTTTCCGAAGGCTGTAATAAGCCAAATTCATCTTTAATATAATAAGATTGACCTCTGTTGGTTAGCACCCAAAATGAGCATATCTCCCTTCTCCTTTAACACATAAAATTTGTATTTTGTTAGAGTAATTTTTTATGTCATAGCTTTTTCACTTATGAACCCCCTCTTCCAGTGTGACGTTTTAACTTGGAGCTTGAAATTTAATGAATAACTCTAATGCCAAGCAGAAGAGGAGGGCTGGTGATAGGACAGAGGGATTCATGGAATTTCCGAGTTGGAAGGGACCTCTAGAGATCATCTAGTCCAACTCCCCTGCTAAAGCAGGATTGCCCAGAGCACGTTACTCAGGGCTGCATCCAGGTGGGTCTTGAAAGTCTCCAGAGAAGGGGACTCCACAGCCTCCCTGGGCAGCCTGTTCCAGTGCTCTGACACCCTCACCGTAAAGAAGTTTTTTCTCATACATACGTCCAAGATCCTTATGTATTATTAGTGTTCATATGAACAGCACTTCTGGTATTACCCTCCTTTTCATATCCATAATTTGCTGTACTTTTCCCTTTCTTCCTGCCCTCCTTTTATAATACTCATTTTTGTTTGAACGCATAGATCTTTCTTCCCCCCTTCCCCCCGCCTCTGATTAAATGAACTCTAGTTGGTCTTCAGGTTGTACGTTTCCTTGGACTCTGCATTAGCAAACGGTACATTTTTCACTGATGCATTCTGCAGAAATTGTGTTGGGCGTTATCAGAGTTTTCCTTTCCCTGTCTGAGGAATGTCTGGTCAACCTTTCACTCGTTACTCCTCTATAAGCATCAGCCTGGTGCTTTTCCAGGCCGTCTTCCGTTGTCGGGGCTGCAGCAGGATTTGCTGTGGGAGGAGGCACTGCCAACATGGCCTGGGAGGTGCGGGGGCCCATGGCCGTGTCCCCCAGCAGGCTGGTGCCACCCGCGGTGGGGACAGGGAGAGGCAGCAGGAGAAGGGGCAGAAAGTAGCACCCAGAGACTGTGTCGGGGAAATGGGATTTTATTTCCGTTTTTGGAAAGGAGCCCTGCTAGCGCCGCCGGCGGCGCGGCCTCTTGCGGGGCTGTGCAGAGTCCTGGGGGCCAGGGGCCCTCCTCTTTGGGGGGCGCCAGGGCCCCCTGGGTGAGCGGTGCCTGCCCCGGCTGGGAGCCGAGGGGCTGCGGCTGCCGCCCTGGGCAGAGGGAGCTGCCATCGCCGCCTCCCCCGGCTCCTCCTGGGGCTGGGAGCCCACAGGGCTGCTGGGGGAGGCCGGCTGGGGGCCGGGAGTGCCCCCGCGGGACACGGTGGGGCTGGGGCTGCCCACAGGGCCGTCGGCCTCCTCCTCCTCTTCCCCGTCGGCCTCCTCCTCCTCTTCCCCGTCGGCCTCCTCCTCCTCTTCCCTGTCGACCTCCTCCTCCTCTTCCCCGTTGTCTTCGTCCTCCTCTTCCCCGTCAGCGAGGGAGCGCAGCAGCCTCCGGGCCTCCTTCCTGCACCGGCGCACGATGACATTCATGAGGTCCTGGATCAGCCGGACTGTATAGTGCCCAAGGCCAGGCTCCATCCGCTCCATCACAGCGTGCTCGTCCAGCCCGTAGAAGCACAGGGCCTGCAGGATCAGCTTCTCTGCTGCCATCGCCAGCCACCACCGGTCCTCATATATTTGCTGCAGCACCCGGCGCAGCCAGGGCAGCACGGGGTCGAGGAGATGCTGGTGCTCCTGGAAAAGGGCTGCCCAGACCTCAGGCAGGAGGCCACCCACGGTAGCCGTGGCCTCTCTCTCCACAGCCTCCTCCTCTTCCAGGTCACCAGGAGCTCTGCCTTCCTCGCTGCTGGCACCTGATGGTTGTTCGGAAGGGGTGATGACCTGCTCTAGGTAGTCATATTCGCCCCGTATGGAAAACTTGATCTTCTCCATCATGGTTCTGCAGAGTGGGCAACTCGGTGTTCTGTTTTTCCACCGCAGGATGCAGCCCAGGCAGAATTGGTGTTGGCATGGCTGCACGACGGCGATGTCCTTCTGAACGTCACAGCAGATAGGGCAATTCCACTCTCTCTCCGTGTCCATTTTGTGCTCCGGAGCGGGTTGGGGAGAGCTGAGGATGAGGAGCTGCTCCCCCTCACTGGCGACAGCGCTGACAAAGGGTGTCACGTGCTGCAAAATGGAGAGAGGCCACGGTCACTGGCTGTCCCAGGGAGGATAGGGGAGGGGAGGAAGAAATGCCCAGCCCCTCGAGAAGGACACCCTGCTGGCTCCCCCAGCCCCACCGTGTGCCCCATGGCCACCCCAGGGTCACGTTTCCCCCACAGCTCACCTCCGCTGTTGCGAGCGTGCCCCACGGTGCCCGGCTGCCTGAACCAGGCAGGGCCGGGGAAACACAGGGGGTGGCTCTGGGACTGGCACTGAGAGCTGCTGACGGCAGCCCCCAAAGCACCACCCAGCACCAGAAGAATCCTTGCTCGGCGCTCCACACCTTGCAGGCACGCTTGGCAGGAGTCCAGGCACGAGCCAGGCTGGACCAGGCTCTGCTGGTGCTCGCATATAAGCAGTGAGGGACGTGAGGTCACAGTCCATCGTCTGGTGACATCACCATCCACCGCTCGGTGGCGTCACAGCGGGCCGTCTGCTCCTCCAGTGCTGTGACGGGTAGCGCTCTGTCTGGCACTTGCACTCATGCAGGTGAAATATGGAATCGTTCCCATCTTCCTTGAACATAGAAACCATCCACTCTTGTATGGCTTAAGCACGTTTGATTGCAAGCACGAGTTGCCCAGAGAGGACCTAGCTGAAGCCCGACAGGAGAAGAAGCCGAGTTAGGAAGCTCAAAAGCAAAGGCACGGTTTGCACAGAAAATGCCCTGGTTATGGCAAAAGCAGAAATCTCACTTCAGAGATTCGCAGAGAGTTGTTTACTACAGGGAAGTGATGCCCCAAAAGGTTTCCTCTGAGTTTGTTTTCCTAGTCGTCATGTATAGCTTAAGTTAAACTTAAATGGCAGTACAAGCGAAAATTCTGTTTGCCTGGAATTTATGGATTTGATAAACTGAGAGACATATTGGAAAGAAGACTTGAGATGGCAATAGTTAAAATCATATAATCTGAAGGACCTGTGAGAAATACCCTCTCTGACTGATGAATCAGGGCACCAGTGCAAGATATGCGAGATGTGGAAGTTTCGAAGCTGTTTATAAGAGGGTTTAGCACAAACTCTCTATAGGCCAAAGATTTGAGCCCTCTAGTCACAATGTTCTTGGAGCTTGGCAGGGGGGTGTGTGTGATTTAGCTTTTTATTTAAGACTTTTGAGGTCTGTGAATCCACATTTTATTTTCTTCTTCTCCTGTCAAAATAACAAATCTTTTGCTTTTGTACTTCTACTTTACTCTTGAGACTAGTGAGGCTGTCTCCAGAGAACCACTGGATCCTGATGGAGGCAATCTGTCTGCGGCCTGCATATCTAGGAGACATTTCTGCTAAAATATAAAATATCAGGATTTCTGATATTTTGGTGGCCTCAGAGTCAGCTGTCTGTGTTTCTCATGCTTGGACCAGTGCCAAGTAAATGCACAAATCTCTATTCCTCTAACAGCTATAAATTGACAGTAGCTGCTATGTGCTAGGGAAAGCCAATTTTTGTCTTTACTAGCCAAACATCCGCTGACATGCTGGAAAGGTTATTTCTTGTCTTGCAATAGCAAGGAGAGGCAAACCTTTCAGCAGTCAGTAAAATACTATGCCTCAATTTTGTGGAATGTCAGACCAGACTGATCGTCTCTTCTGGTTTAAATACGTGTGACTTTGCTCTGTGCCTCAACCTTGCAACTTTTATTGCGAAAGCCTGATTTGAGTGGAGAGATCTCTCTTAGTTCAGGAGCTACTGTGTTTGCCTGGGGGCATTCTTTTCTAGGTAGATTCTCTTCTCAAGGGACGCGGGGGGAGATATTGGATGTCGATCACACTTCTGGTTATATTTCATGCAAACACTAATTTTCTGGAAGATCAATCGGTAATCTACTTCCAAATCTTCTGTTCTCTTGTCTTGTTGTCATGTAGACATGAGCTCAAATCTCCACGTTTACGCCTGTTACGGTCTGCTTAAATGAGGAGATATTTTTTGGTCACTGCAAATGTGTGATTCTAAAGCAATTATTTTCAATTGAATTCTTTCTTTAGTTCTGCAGTGCTATTTGTGTTTTGGAGTCCTGTGATTCCTCAGCGTTCTTAGCTTTTGTTGTTATCATGGGCATGTCCAAGACGAAGCTGTAGTGCTGTGGTTCTACGCTACCCTTACCCTTGCTACAGCTTCCTCCTCATTGGTATCGCAAGTGGCCGTTTGGCAGCCAAAGGGAATTAAATTAAAAGCAAGGCCACCAAGAAGATCAAACTAGAGTACTGAGGCAGCAACATCAGCCCTAACGAAGCTTGGGGAACCTTGAAATAGAGGGAAAAATAGTTTGTAAACAATGGTTCCTTAAGAAAACTTCGTTAGGAAAGAAAAAACAGGTTCCTTCTACTCTTGTAGAACCCAGTTTAGTATTCAACATATATTATTTCCAGGGTTAAAGCCCTGTGCTTGACAACAGTCTTTCTGAATATTGCTTCAGAAGTAACACTTGATGCTGCTGCTGGTTTTTAACATTTTAGAGAACAAAGCACTTTTCAGGACGAAACCACGGACAAAGAAACAAAAGCGTGCTTGTGTTTTCTGTGCTTGGTAGTTGCTTTTAGGTTGTGTGATCTCCACCCTACTGATTTTTACACCTATTGTTAGGTTTTTTATAAATAAATATATGGGAAGGGAAATCTGTTAGCTCAGATTTTTCTTTAGTCTTATTTGCTCAACATACATGACAAGCCAAATTCCTAAATTTTGGAACAATTCTTGGTATATTGTGTTGCATTTTAGGTTTTTGCAAAGATGGGTGCTCCACGTCCCATCCCACTAGCTTGTTGAATGAGACAGTGTTCTTGCCTTTTCCTCCTTGAAAATAATACTCTTCTCTTTCAGCGCAGATTGTTTTATGTCACTTTAATTCATTAAATGTAGTTTTTAATAATTTATGGTTACTGAGCTATTACACTAAAAAGTGATTACTTCAAATGATATTGCTCTGTGAAACTGTTACAGAGGGAATGAGTTCAGTGGAGGAATCCACATATTATTATCACTTCAATTTTAGTTGAATAATGTAATAATTATTTGAATTAAATGGTTTATTAGGTACAGAATACATCATATTAAATCACAACAAATAATCCAGGCTGTGGACTGCAAGCTGGGTTAAAGTCTCAGAAGATAAGTATGTGTCTTATACCATACCACCTTTCTGTATGGAAGAAGCTAGTGTGAACAACAGATTTTAATTGTCTCTGAGAACGACTGTGTGAGACTGTATTCCTTCTCCTTTACACTAAATTTAGAATGATAGATGTAATAAAACCTAAGTATCAGACTCTTTCCCAATTTAGGCACTGTGCACGTCCATTGACTCAATAGTCTATAATGGAAGTTAAGTCAGGGCAAAATTCCTTTTAATGGGTTTTAATAAAATACATGATCATTATTGAGTAGTCTTGAAAATAGTTCAAGCCCTTTCCAAGAATCTGAACAGAAGACAGCTACGAACACAGCACGGTCACAGTCATGGCCAAGACATCCAGTAACTAAAGTAGAGAAGGGACTTCCTGGACTCTTTCAAGGGTATGAAATAAACTGGAAAAAAATAGTGCTAATTTCAGGAGTCTTTCTCACTTTCAAACATTTTGTAGGCAAACTAGTTGAAGTAGCCTTCAAGCTCTTCCAGCTAAAACTGATTCACCAAATGAGAAATGCATAGGATTTCTGGGTTTTTTGTTTGTTTGTTTGTTTGTGTTTGGTTGGGTTTTGGGGATTTTTTTGTGGGTTTTTTCTATGTGTGTGGTTTGGTTTTTTTACACAATGTTAGGCCATACACAAGAAACAAGTTTCTTTTTCTCTGTTTGGGTAACTGTTAAGTCCGTACCAGAAAAGTTCGTTTTGGTCAGCTGCCTATTGGATTGAATTGTACTACCTATTTGCCTATGGATTTTGGAGGGTTTCTATTATCAATTCTTATTGCTTCTATTATTATTATATCATTTGGGGTTTTATATTATTTCAGCTATTGATTTACTATTCCCTGTGGATTTTGAAAATCTTTTTGAAAAGAGCGGGCTAAGAAATGAACAGAAAATTACTTACTACCTTCAACATTTGAGATTCTTCCTACAAGATGTAGGCTTTCTTTGAAATATAATCCTGGAACATTTCAGTTCGTTTGGATTTGTCTGGTTTTCTTGACTCCGCTTACTTTTAAGGCTTGATATATGGAAAACAAATTGGGCTGTTGTTATGGTTGCTTACCTCCTTCTGGCAGTTGCAATGGTTAGCTGCCCTTATGATTCATAATGGTTTCCCATCTGCTGCTTTCTTCTGTTCAAGATGCTGCGCATTTTTAATCTTTAAATTGTTAGGTCTGTATTAGTCTGGGGATACATAGCTCCCTCAGACAGCCTCCTAAAGACAGGATTCTCCTACTGCCATTTCTTCCAGATGGAGGTTGCCATTCTGTGAAAACAAGTGTCCATAGTGCGTGGAAGAGGGTGATATGTACATTAAAATTTTTTTCAAGAGAAAAATTTGAACTCTGTTGTCAGTACTGACTCACTGTGGATCCATTTCTATCTTCAAGAGGTGTATTTGCAGAGTGGACAACATCTCTTCCACCGGCTAGATTAGTTGCCTTTAACACTTTCTTAAAATAATAAACTGCCATCAAAACTGCAAGTACTGGAAGCAGATATGGTACCCAGGCGAAGTAAAATGTTCATGTCATTTATTTAGACCATTCTTGAAAGTAGCTACAGGTCTTAAATCCTTCTATTTTTGAGGTGCTCGCTCTGAATCATTTAAAGAATATCTGATCTACAAAGAGAAGAAAATGTTCTTCCACTTTAAGATGTCTGAAGTTGCACAAATTTTAAAAATCTTGGCTGAAATTATTCATTTATTTGTAAGATTTCTACCACTTAATCTAACACAGAAATGCAGCTGTTTCTCTTTAACTCCATTCAGTTAACAATTAAGAAAATGACAGGTTATTCTTGAATCCACTTCCTCCATTCAGGAGTAAGGGCTTGCATATATATATATATGTATGTGTGTGTATATATATACGTGCATACATACACATATAAAAACACACACACTATCTTAGTTCATTCCCCAAAGACATAAATAACTCCCAAGGAATCACAACAGACTTTCCTGCCTTTACAGGAAATCACCTTAAATCATGTATGCAAGGCTTCAAGGCACCTTCATAGGTGAACGGCAGCACATCATTTAATTCAGGGGGAAAAAGAAAAGCTGCAAACCCAGTTCACTTCTCGACTAAATAGTTAATATTGGAAATGAACCATGCCACCAAAGGCTACTGCACCTGAGGAATGACCTTATTAAATATTTGTGCCTAAAATTTGCTACTAGGTTTATTTGTTTGCTCTGCCTACAGCACAAACAGAAGTTTGTTTGGCTCAGTTCTGATCTCAGTTTCATGCTAGTTTTGCTGAGATCATAATTTATTTCATCATGGAAACATTTATGGTTATGTGATTTAGCACAGTAAGCACTGGGGTTTTCTTCTCCTATAAGAGCCAGCAGGTAACAATAGTAAAGAGCCTAAATATCTTACTCCGATAGTTCAGCAGCTCAAGATTCAGCTTTAGTGGCCGAAGGCTTTGGGATGTAAGTTGGTATGCGTTCATAGATTCTCCTTTTTACTAATGATTTTACCTGTGGTAGTGGTGGATGCCCATTCACTATGTGGTATACACACACACAGTGTGCAGCAGACTCCCTGTAGCAGGTTGCCTTAAGGGCCCAGAGGGACTTGGGGTGCAGCAGCGTTGGGGTGGCCCTGACCAAGCATCGTGGGCCCTTGTCTGAGCTGTTGACGTTGCATCATATTAATGGAGATGTGGGCGCGTAACTCCCAGCCACTAGTGTTAACTTCCTCATGGAAACCATCACCATTCATTGTATTGTCCCTTCTGAAAATGTCTTCACCAGCTTTCACAGACTTGAGTAACTAAGTTTTACTGTTTAGATTTTCAGTATTTAAGTTTTAATGAAGACTATCAAGTGGATAGTCTCTATTTACATCTTCTCATCCTGATAGGAGAGGCATGAGGTGCAATTCAAGTTCTCTGTCCATATTTCATCTTCTGTCAAGTTTCTAGAGACCATTCAACAGCTAGAGATGAACAAGGAGGATGCTTCAGCTCTTCTCTTCAAATATCTTCTCTTTCTTTCCTTTTTCATGGGGATTAGGATTTCCTTAGAGGAAAAGAAGGGGCAGGGTTTCTACTTCAAGCACTGCTTTAGCCTAGTTTAACACATGTAAGTTGCAGCCTCCAGGGTGACTCAAGGGAGAGCCAGCAATGTTTTGGGGCTCTTGGAATTATTTAAACAATCTTTGGATTATTTAATATTTTCTTCTATGTCTCAAGAAATGCATGCTCTCGGCAAATTCTGCCATTCTGAAAGCTTAAATCCAAGCCACATGTCAGAGTATAAACAGCTTTTAAATATGTACATGGGTTTGCTATGTTTTTTAAAAAATATTGTCACAGAATTACAATTTAATCTTCATAGTCAAGCCATGCATGAAATCTGAATGTGTCCCTACCCAATGCCCTACTTGTTTTGCAAAATGGATGTTCAGTAAAAAGCATAGAAATATTTTGAGGATATTTTTCTATAAAAAAAGAGGTCTTAATGTATTGCTGCAAGCTCCTAATGTGAACTCCTGCCTACGAGTTCCTGTCTGCTTCTAAAATATTTTCACGATCTTCCTGAGACTAATAGTAAATCAGGGTTGACAATCTACTTAAGAATTTACCCTAAAATATTATTAGTTTATTGGATGGCTGTCTATGTTTAAAAGGTAATTACGAAAAAGAAGAATCGCTTCTGAAGCTTCCAAGTTTGAGGACTTGGAGCAGATCCCCAGCTCACTGTAACTCAATTGATCTCAGTACAGCCAAGGGTCTGCACTCTTTCAGTCAATCACATTTTTTTTGCCAACCTGTTTCTTAACTCATGAAATTCTGCAGGTTCTAAATAATGGCTGTATCTTCTGTCTGTAATTTGAATAAGATGAAGAGCCCGTCTGCTTCCTTGGTAATGGCGTATCGCGCACACTGCACAGTGATAACAAGCACCCCTTTAAAAACAGCTTCATTATGCTCCCTCCAGGTACTGGCAAGGGCTGGAGGCGAGATAGTGGGTGAGATGGATCATTGAGCTGATCAGATATGGCAATTCCTGTGTTTTCTGTGTTCTCAAGGACGACAAGATTTTAACCAAGCATAAACATTTTACAGCTGCCTGTTTTATTTGTTTAGGGGTTAGGGAAGAAGGTATGTTTCCCAAAGGTTGTGGGAAAGGTCTATAGCGTGGATGCATAAGATGATGATGGATTTATATTTAGCTGACAGTTTGTAGCAGACAGTTCATCGAGGACCAGAGCTCAGAGTCTTTTATTACTTTGTAAGAATAAACAAGTATATGTGTTGCTTCTAGTTTTCACAGGGGTTGCCATTTTAGAGGGGAACAAGATGCTTAGGATTTTTTCCCCAGGAATATAAAAACCTTTTCTATTTATTTCTACTTAAGGATGGGGGACCTGAAAATGGCAAAGACAGATGTAAAAGCTTATATGAATAGGTAAATGGTAAATGTGTGACAAAGAAAAATGCTAATGTTCTTACGTTTTTAAAAAAAGAACGGGTATGTGCAACATATTTGAGGCAACAACATTTAATTAGAAGAATTATTGGAAGAAAGTATATTACTTTGGTATTCGGAAGAAATTATAACTGAAGGATAAATTAAATTGTGTCATCTAATAAGGAGAGAAGTGCCTAAAAAACATTGAACGTCAGGGGAAATAAGGTACCTAATTCCATTAGACCCTTTCATAAACCTGCAGTCACCTATAATCATCTTAAAAGCTTAAATATTCTTTGCAAATGTGGCTTCCAGGCTGCAGCTCAGAAAAATACCCCAACTCGGGATAGCCCCATAGCACACACTTAGTGAGCTCCTCAGGACAGGGATGTGCTCCATTTCCCAGCCTTAAGAAGAACTTGTGACAACGATTCCAGTAAGAACATCTTTTATTTTCATGTCTGAAAGCTTTGTGAGCCTCGGTGAACTAGCGCTAATGAAACATGCATAAGGAAACACAGAGATGGTTTGACTTTTTTCCTTTAATGCTGTTTTGGAGTGTCCTTACAAAACTCATTGCTCTAGCTGTGATCTCTTTTCCCCAGAAAGAAGCTCGCTATAAAATGAGAAGGCAGAAACAAGAGTCTGTTGATGGATTAAACTATAAATACAAGTGATAGCAACACTTTTAACAAAAAGCCTGTTAACTACCCTTTAAATCTAATCTTGGCACTCGTAGAGTCAGAAATTCAGAGAGAAGAGTATTCAGAGCTGGAGGGGACACAGAAAAAAAACAGCTGTGACAGAGCCCTGATGCGGGTAGGTGTGACCGGGAGGCGAGGAGCCCACCAGCACCCAGCCTGGCCTAGCCCCAGAGAGGTGACCATCCCTCCGCCAGCCCGCTAAAAGGGGCCACATGCACCACCAAGGGCCTCTCTGATGACTTCTGCTGAAAAGCCGCGATGTTGATGGCAAACGCAGCTTTTTTAGATGCACATGGATTTTAATTTCTTACGTAACGTGCCCACGGTCTGTGTTTTCTAAGGAACTCTGGAAAAAAAGCATGCATCTTCCTTGGGTTTCCAATGGTGTTCACATCCCTCTGGGCTGTTTGAAGTTCTTGATTGAGATCATATGGTGTGCTCACAGATGTGGTATATTTATTCAGCAGCGTGCATGCATTTAAAGTCAATTTGGGTGCATGCCAGTGTGTATAAATATATGCAAAGATATCTTAAATTATATAAATGTATTTATATAAAATTAGACTACTCTCTTTTCCCAAGGACAAATGCCTCATTTTGACAGATTATGCTGAGGTACCTCTGTTGTGACATGGTGTTAGCCTTCATGTCACTGTTGCTTACCATCTTTTGCATTCAGTCGCCTTCCAGCTAAACTGGAAGGAAGCATTGAGTTTGTGGTACCATATAGGCTAGACGTTTGTGGGATGACATTTTATATGTGCTACTTTATTTTCAAATTTCCTGGAAGTTGTTTCAGCTTCTGAATTTCGCTGTTGTCGCCACTTCTATTCTGTCAAGCAAAATGCATTGAATGTGTCTGGTGATCGCATGGTAATGTTTTGTAGAGGACATTGTTTTCCTGTCCCCTGAAACATTTCAGTTTTTTGTATCATCCATTTTCAGCGGGCCTCTGCAGATGTGTAATGAACAGAAAGAAAAAAAATAATCCGAAATGAAAGTCCAGTGTCTCAGGCTTTGTTAATGGTTCCAAAGGAGCAATGATAAAATGAAGGTTTTCATTTGACCTGGTTTTGACAGGTGGCAGCATCTCACCTGCAAGCTCATTGTGTTTCCCATCTGGCATGAAGTGGTAATGACAGTCTATAAATAAGTGTTAAACTATTTTTGTCTTAAGAGGTTATTTGTTTTCTGTTTCACTAAAGGTTGCTTGAGTGCTGATGGTTGTCTGATGAGAGGAGTTTGCGGCGGTGGTGCTGATAGATGTCCTTTAGCAGGAGGCACGTAGCTCTGAATACATTATGTGGATGTACACAGACATTTACTGTGAGGTTCAGAAGGGGGAACTACGGCTCCCCAGGCTGCACAGAGCTCCTGGGACCACAAACTGCTGACTGTAGTATCCTTGGTGGCCTCGTACACAGATTTACATAGGCAGAATTCTTTTGCCTTCTTTCCAGCTGCAACGTGAGCTTTCCCTGGAAGCCTGTTGGAGCAGTACCTTGCCGAACCTTTGCCAGATGTACCTTTGGCAAAAGCGACTACATGCTGTCCAGGGATCCATGCCATGCTGCACGGTGCCTTTGCTTTGGCCAGCAGACAGCAGTCCTTATCAGGGGCTGGTGGTACTCATGCATGCCTTGAGTCAGTCTTGCAGGCACGGGGTTTTTTTAATACTTTACAAGCATTTCTGTTACAAAATAGAAACAATTCAGGCAAACTGTTAACGAGATGGAATTATGCCTGGCCTCTAGAAAGCTCTCTAGTGACTTCCGTATTGTGTCATGTCATAGCTAGTTACCACTAGTTAAGAGTCCTCCCCTTCATATACTCTTTTGGTGAAAGTGTCTGCATTTCCATGAAGTGACTTCTAGTGAAAGCTGCCTTTTAAGCTTTATCAGTAGCAAAGGGTCCAAGCACCGTTTTAGACCTTTGAAAGTCTCCGACTCCAGTATTTCAACTGTTTCTGCAAAACTTTGCCTGCAATACAAGTGTCACTATATGAACTGTATGTGAATCCTTCATACCTGATTGAGATGTTATTGAAATGAGTTCCCACATCTCTTCATTCCATTTTAATTAAAAGCAATAAGGATATTGATTAAAAGACCATAATCCAATCTTCTTTTTTTTTTAATGTAAGACTATAGATGAAGACTGTCTTTGTCACAATAATCTCTTTAGAGATTGCATTGTTGTTGCAAATAAAGCCAGTTACTTGTTAATATCAAACTTGGAATTAGTTCTGAATGTGCATTGTAGGGCATTCTTTTTATTATTTGATCAAAGTTCTATTTCTGGATTGGTTTTATTACTATGAAGTTGTGAAGCTGTTTGGTTTTTTTCAATCTGCATTTCTTTCACCCTTGACAAAATTTCTAAATATGAGTGAGAAAACTCTCTCTTCCTCATAGGGAGGAATACAAAGTCAAGAGACATATTTTTGCAGCTTGTTCTGAGAGAGAGAAAATTAAACAGTAAATTCTGACCTTGCACATGGGAAGTCATGGACAGGATCTGAGCTTTGGGAAATATTCAGCGTGTGCCTGGTGACAGCCAGGCCCTTTGAGATGTGTATCCCAAATCTTTACTTGCTTTGGATATAATTGCAGTAGCTGTAGACATGAAAACAGATCCATTTCTTCTGATTTGTGATGAAGGGCAGTCACCTCAGGTTCCCTGTCACAGTAAGGACTTTTCTAATGGGACCATTGCTTATAGGTCTCGCTTTCCTGAAACAAGGGAGCCAACGAAATAATTTTTTATTATAAACAATCAGAATATTCAGCCAGTTGTGTTTTAAATTCCAGGTTTCTATCCTCTTTTGTTGGTTTTACTATTAATGCACTTCTGCATTTCACTGGAATTACAGGTTTTGGGTGTTGGCACCATTGCAGAATCTCAAGGGCACAAAGGCTTTTAGCATGTGTTGAGTAGCTTTTCTTGGTTATTTCCTAACTGATGTTGGCGGCAAGACCCTGCTTCTAGTCAGCAAGCAGGCAAGGTATTCAGAGAAACTTTTCCAAATCCTTTTCCAGGCTATCATCATCCTTCCAAGGCAGCACAATTGCACATTAAAATAATTAAAACCCCCAAAAGATAATGAGAGAGAGATTGCTCTCCTTTCCTCCAACGCCAGGTCATAAACCTAATGTCTCTATAGGAAATTTATATGGTCATTTCTGATGTCTCTTTCTATTTTGAAGTGCACAGAATCATCTTTGAACCTTTCTTTTTTTTTTTTTCCCCTCCTGTCTCTTCCCATCTGCCACTGTTCACCACAGTGTAAGAATCGGATGTTCCACTTGAATCCTACTCTGCGGGGTCTCACTTGTCCCTTCAGTTTCCTCCTCTCCTGCCTATTTTGGAGGCTCTTACCTTTCTCTCAGCTTGTAACTGTGCACAGCCTAGAAGCATGCTCTTGTGGTGTCTTACATTAAAAAAACCTACTTCTCTAACAAATCCCCTGTGCTGCACAGACTCACCCTGCATCTCTCTGCTCGAGTCTTTCTTGTCTACCTTCTGCCCTTTCACTACCTCAGAAGCGGCATGAAGCAAGGCTCCTAATGAGCTACTCCTTGATCAATTTAAGGTACATGCCTCTAGCTTACTCTTCTTGATTTCACTGCTGCCTTTGACAAAGATAATCAGTCTCACCTCCTCTGCTTTCTCTTTTCTCCTGCCTTTTGTGATTATATGATATGTTGATGATGTGTTGTTGACTGGTCACCTACAAATCTGGAGCAGCAAGTAGTCCAAAGGATAAATAGTTCTGACACCTGCAAGTGAAAAACTATTTCTGTGATCTATTAAGGGAATACTTAAAATCCGTTCTATATTCAGCGGAAGTTGTGTTTGCAAATGCTTCTGAATTGAAAATAATTAAGAAAGAGATTCTGATATTCTTACCATGAATGGTACACTAGCTCGAGATTACTCCAGTGAGAATTTTCATTGAAATCAGTGGGACTATTCCTGCAGTAAACAATGAAAAATACTGGAATAGGGTCAAAATAAAAATTCTATGAATTCTTAACTATTGCTTAATCAGAAGTTTCACATAAGGCATTACCACTCCAGGATTTGAGAATACTTTTCCCTTTTGGTGTTCAGAACCACAGATACTGGAAGTGGCATGACTGGGGAATGCTAATTCTTAATTGGTTGAACTGCAACTCTTTCAGCTGATTCTTCTTTTCCTTTCCTTCTTTGGGTTACAAGAAAGGGATATTGTCTTTCTTATTTTAAATAGTCAACTCTTCCAGGTAGGGAATTTGTCTCACTTAATATTCATAAAGTTTCATTTGAGTGGCGAGTTCTGTATTAGTGATAGGTGATTATGTGCAGGCAAAGTACGACTGGGTATACCATTTTCATGAAGAGTACCATAAGGGTATTTATCACCATTCAAAAGCTATCACTTCTGTGTTTGAATTAATGGGAACCTTGCAGCGCTGAAAGTGATGGAAAACAACCAGGCAGAGTAGATAATAAGGTTATAATAATATTTTGGGGATTTACATTGTTTAAAATGAAAGCATGGCTTCAAATGCCAATAGAGATGATACAATTACATACCTGTTAAAGTTTATAGAATCAAGTATTCTCTACAGTCTGCTGATTATTAAGCATGGGTAGCGTTTGTGTCTGCAAGGTATGGCACTCGTACCATTTGAAGTGTGTATCATAACTCTCTGATTTCATATAATGTTCATACAAGTCAGAGCTTGCAGCATATCTCATCTAGCGTAAACTGCAAGACCAGAAAAGCCCGAAGTACATATATTTGTACATTGCAGTTTATGTGAAATTCAGAGTCTGTCTTCCTTCAAGGTTTAATCTAGTCCCGTTATTTCCCTCAAGGTTTTTTCCATTCTCTTCCAGCTTTATTAGGTTTAGAAAGATCTCTAAGGTTGTATCTCTTTTTTAAGTGAATTAAACCCCTCTTCAGGTAACCTTAAGGTCTCAATAAAAATACATTTTACATATATTCCTTTAAAACTTTATTTAGAATAAAAACCATTTTAATTTGGCTCCATCCTTTTGAAGAATATAACTAACACTCAGGTAAGGGTCATGAAATACACAGGTTTTGTATCAAAAGTCTACCCGGATAAAAAGTTAAGGCCGCAGTTTCCGCAGTGTCCAGGTAAGGGACTGAAAGTGTCGGGGTGTATTTGTGCGTAGGTGGGTATGGATGTTTGACCATGTGTGCACTTGTCAAAGTGCAGTCAAAGGATTAAGCTTTTTCACCCTCTGAGGGTGCTTGAGGAAGCCCAGCCACGAGATAATGAAGTGAAGCGTATTACTTATTGACTGTGTTTCATCTCAGTCTTGCGAGAAAGTCTACATGTCATACAAAACCATTAGTCACTGTTTGCTGAAAATTTGGCTGAAGCTCAGTTAAAAGATGAGCAGAACTTTCCCTGATTTTTTGTGAGTGCAGCCCTGCACCATTTGCAGTGATTCCTGCCCACACAAGTGAGTAAATAATACTCTTAAGACAGTTCCAGCTGCTGGAAGTGCAGAATTCTGATTTTCATTTGATTTCCTTACCAGCATAATAAGTTAACTCATAGGAAGAAAATAATGAGTGATCAGAATTTCATTCTTCGTATGAGGTTTTTATGACCTTGAAATTATATTTTAATTTATTTTGCAAACGTACTGAGCAGCTTCATCAAGAAATCTATATCAAGCCATGCTATTGTTATCTGGAAAGAAACCTTTGCTATTTCAGTTACTCCTTCCCCAGAAAAATATCTTACCGAGAGAGCTTCTTAATTCTAACTAATCTGGAAGCAAACAAAGAACCCAGTTGTGTTTAGCCACGAGTATGCTATCAATCATAGGGTTCTCAACTGGTGTACACATTCAAAACAGTGTTGTTTTCTATCCAATTGTGGTAAATTGCATCACTGAATAAATCTCCTTGCCTTTGTCATAATGGTGGCACTGGGGCTTTTTTAGTCTTCTGTCACTGGTAAGCAGTGTGTCATACTTGCTCCTCCCTTTTTCTCTAGAATCCCAAAGTGTCTGTCTTCTTTTCTTCTATGCCATTTTTGTATGCTTGTTCCATACAGAGTCACTAAATAATAGTAAATTCAATTAAAAGGAAGTAGCCAGATTTAGTCTGTATTCTTTTCCTGCTTGTTAAGGATTTATTTATTTATTCATTCATTGAGAAAGATGCTCTGCAACAGGATGTATCTGACAAAACATAACTCTCAATATTCATTGTCATCTCTGAATTACTTCTTTGTTTTTATTTAAGGGAACCATGCAAAGGAAAAACAGAAGAAATTTTTCCTCACTGACTATACTAATTACACAGAGAGACTGCCTGAGTTTTCACATGCAGATTTACTGATATATTACTTGATTCTGTCTCTGAACCTCTCATTTTTGATCATCCAGTAAAACTACCCCGCTCGCATGTTTTTCATTTTTGTCTGGAGTACAAAGAGTAGGTCAGATGCAACTATTCTATCACGATTTCTTTACCCACCTATTCACAGTTACGCTAAGCCTCTTTCAGTACTGCAATGTGATAAAATGATATTTCTGTCTCTTGCTTGATTCATTCTTTCATGGAAGATTTATGTACATAGCAAATTTTGGGTTACTTTTTTAATACTGAAAGAATGAATGCATCCTATTCTCTGTCTTTAAAAATGTGCTTCGTATTTGGGGCACTGAAGCAGAACGTAGTTAAGGCTGGGGGTGGTTTTTAATTCCAGTGGGAGCTCATTGCACAGCTTTGGAGATGCCCTAGGGAAGATTCATGTCTTGCTTGGATGATCAGTGTATTTGTAGTGAACAGTTGCACTGTGACCAAGAAACAAAGTTACGAACTATAGGTCCACATTTTGGAGATTTATTAATCATAACCTTCTTGGTTTTACTAAGATGTCAATGGTAAACCACAATTTTGAAAGCAGCATACAGCTTTGCTTTGGTATTTTAATACGCCTAGTCTTCAAGGCTGAATCCAAAGGAAGAGCAATCCACAAGACCAGCAGACTCTGAAATCTGGTCCTCTGTCGCCCTGGTAGCCTTTCAGAAAGCTGTTACAGAACCTTGCTCTTCTGACATCTTAAAACTTCCTTCCACTTTTCAGCCTAAACATCTTAGTAACCAGTTCATACCAGATCATTCTTTTGCCAGCATTGCATTTTGCAGTTAACTGGCCTCATTCTTTGCATTTACCAGTAGGTATTCATAGACAAGAGTTATAGCTGGTCACAGGCTTTGAGAGGGTAGGCTGAACAAGCTGGCTTCTTCTGGTTTTACTTTGTGAGATGGACTTTCCATCCTCCTAATCATCTCAGCACCTGCCCCAGCTTGTGTTCGTCTTTCCTAGACCTGAGGAATCAGAAGTCTGTGTACTTTCGCTGAGGAGTTAATATCAGTGCCTTCTGCAGCGAGACAAGCTTTCCCTGTCATTACTGGAAATAATGGCCAAGTCTCTATAGAGAAATAAAATTGTCCAGACCCAACCTCTTTCCTTCAACACAAGTGTCAGGCTACAGCTCGTGTCCACTCTTCTCCTCTAGGACAGGATGAATTTCTCAATATTGCCTATGGGAATAGACCCTGGTCAGCACTGCTCCAGAGATTTCCCTTGGCATTACAAGAGATGGGGCCAGCTCCCACAGGCCAAACCTGAGCCCCACCGGGTGTGTGAGGTTAGATGGCATGGACACCACACCAGCGCAGGCTAACTAGTATAGACACAGCTGCTGTGGCTGCAGACACCAAGTGGAGAATTACATGCTGATCTCTGTCTTCCTCTGTTCATGAACTCCTGGCTGATATTTTGTATTAGTTCCTAAGTGTATGACCTTACAATTCATAGTGAATTTCATCCCATTTTAGTACTGCTGCTTTTCAGGTAATTTAGGTTTTTTCAGATGGTATCTCTATTCCTCTGCACTACTGATAGTTCCTTCCAACTTCATGTCCTCAGTAAGTTTTAGGAGTCCACGCCTATGTTTTGTGACAAAGTTTTAATGAAAATAGTAGATTAAACTGATCTTGAGATCCTCTTCGAGGGACTCTGTTGGTAATCTTCCATAGCTTCTATGAATATAAACGTTGAAGATTTTTCTTCAGGTTCTTTAGCCATCTTGCAGTTTTTGTCTTTCTATTCCCTAACAGTTTGCCATATGACACTATGCTCAATGGTTTTATGAAGACTAAATACATTGAATTTAGAGCTTTATATTGTCTAGAAAATCTCTTATTTAAGACTCTCTTTTTACACCTGTAGAACAGGTCCAGGACAGCACAACTGCACAGTTAGGGTCTTTTACTTCTCACATTTTCTTTTCCACCAAACCATCTTCTTCCTTCTCTTCCTCTACCTTATGATCTCTACAAAGAATTTAGTAATAAATTATTTTAATTTTAAAATTCTATGTATTTTACTTGAGCCAAAGATACTTTGGCTAACATTATTGGTGACTGAAATTATACATTTACCTATAAATTAACCTGGCAACTATAACTGTGGGATATTGCACAGTATCACCGAGCAATATAAATAAGCGTATTCTTACAAACTGGAAAGAAAATATTTCTGGTTTGCTAATGGGAAACTAAGGAATTAAGCTGTTAAAGGCTATTTTAATTTGTTAACACAGAAATTCTTCCAAATGTCTTCTATCATCTTCTCAGAAAGAATGATCCTAAGTGTACAAATAAAGTTGGTCAATAATGCTCACTTTTCAAGCCTTGAATGTTGAAGACTTACAGTGCCATACACCGTAGCTCAGGAATTAGGAGGGTTTCCAAACAAATACTCTTAAATACAGTTTGCAAAATAAATTGTTTGTACAAATTTCAAAAGGATAAAAAGAACATGCAAAGCTTGATGGGTAATTCACAACAAATTATTTGCTTGACTGATCTTGAGAACAAATCCTCTTAAAAGAAGTTAGTTAAGACTGTTTCACAGCTGTTTGGTTTTTGCCATTTCTTATCAATTTGCCAACATGAAGGTGATGTTTTGTCTATTGCTAGAAGCTGCTATACGACCACCACTAATTTTCCACAGATAAGAGATTTCACAAGGTAATAATTTCCAATCGTTTCCAACTGATTTCTCAAAAATCTTTAGTGGTTTTGCACTCATCTAAATCACTGTGTCTTTATTCTCAGTTTCTAACCCACCTACATTTCTCACCCCCTTCCCTCTTTGAAGTCAGGAAATTGGGAAAACTTAACAAAACTTATAATTTGCAATTTGTGCATATAGTTTCCTGTATGCCCTTTCCGAGCTGTCGTTTCATTTGTCTTCTTCATAGCACTGTTCCTTATCTTAAAATGAAATTAATTTTCTCCTTCATCTCTTTTTATTAATCTTGGTTTTCCTGTTCTTAGGTAATTTCTTCTTCTCCTCTGTCTCTATTTACTCAATGAAATTTCAAGTCTTTTCACTGATGTACTTTTTTCTCTGAGCATTTGACGAAGTTCTCCTTAGCCTTGGCACGTGTGTGCTCTGTTATAATAATGTCATTTGGTATACCATGCCATGGCTTTTTATTTCTTTGGGTTTTATTTTTATTTCCCTATTGCTTTGTTTGAAGATGTACAATTAGGGGTCACTGGAAGTATCTAATTCTTACCAGTCTTTGGGTTTATCTTTATTGCTGTAAACAGGCTTACAGACTGATTAAGGGTTCCAAACCAGTATATTGAGATATGGGAAATACTCAAAACTCCTCATTAACATTTGCTGGTTTTTGTTAAATGAAAAGTAATTATGAATTTCATTGTGTCATGCAGGTAGTCATTAGTGTTGAGTGTATCTTTGGGAAATAAGATACCACATTGGAGCAAAGTATTAAGCTGTCTACATCTATTTGGATACAATAACTATAATGGCATCCAACAGACCTGAATGGTTCATGGTGCAAGTAATTTTCTATTATCTTTTTCCCTTCTAATTTTGGGGATATAACATCATTTTGATTGTATAAATGTAGCAAGTACACTGTTGTGTTTCTTCCCAGTGGACATTTTGTATAAGCTGCCCTATTCCAAATAGCAGAATAATAAACACGAATAATAGTGACATTAATTCCATTTAAAAAATGTGCTGATATTGTCCTTTTAGTTTTCCAGAAGATTAATGTTGACCTGTGGCCCCAGTCTCTCTGAGACTGAAGAATCCATTAGAACATGCCCTAGTTCTCCCATGGGCCCTGGCCTCACTTCACCTGGAGACAGGGACAGGAGGAGAGGGAGCATGCTTGAGGCTCACTCACAAGCCTCGGTTCAGTCTATAATAGAATCATAGAATAGTTTGGTTTGGAAGGGACCTTTGAAGGTCATCTAGTCCAACCCCCCTGCAATGAGCAGGGACATTTTCAACTAGATCAGGTTGCTCAGAGCCTCAGGTCCAGCCTGACCTTGAAAGTTTCCAGGGATGGGGCATCTACCACCTTTCAGGGCAACCTGTGCCAGTGTTTCACCACCCTCAGTGTAAAAAAATTCTTCCCTATATCTAATCTGAATCTACCTTCTTTCAGTTTAAAGTCGTTACTCCTTGTCCTATCACAGCAGGCCCTGCTAAAAAGTTTGTCCTCATCTTTCTTATAAGCCCCCTTTTAAGTCCTGAAAGGTCTTAATAAGACCTTAATAAGGTCTCCCTGGAGCCTTCTCTTCTCCAGGCTGAACAACCCCAACTCTCTCATCTTGTCCTCATAGGAGAGGTGCTCCATCCCTCTGATTGTCTTTGTGGCCCTCCTCTGGACCCACTCCAGCAGATCCATGTCTTTCCTGTGCTGAGGACTCCAGAGCTGGATGCAGTACTCCAGGTGGAATCTCACGAGAGCGGAGCAGATGGGCAGAATCACCACCCTCAACTTCCTGGCCATGCTTCCTTTGATGCAGCCCAGGGTTGGCTTTCTGGGCTGCAAGCACACATTGCCAGCTCGTGTCCAGCTTTTTATCCACCAGTACCTCCAAGTCCTTTTCCACAGGGCTGCTCTCCATCCCCTTCATCCCCCAGCTTGTATTGATGCTGGGGGTTGCCCCGACCCAGGTGCAGGACCCTGGACTTTGCCTTATTGAACCTCATGAGGTTCGCATGGGCCCACTTCTTGAGCTTCTTCAGGTCCCTCTGCATGGCATCCAGTCTCTGGCGTGTGTCAGCCATGCCACTCAGCTTGGTGTCATCTGCAAACTTGCTGAGGGCGCACTTGATCCCACTGTCTGTGTCAGTAATGAAGGTATTAAACAGTACTGGTCCCAATATGGACCCCTGAGGGACACTACTTGGCACTGATCTCCATCTGGACATTGAGCCATTGACCACTACCCTCTAGATGCAACCATCCAACTAGTTCCTCATCCACCTAACAGTCCATCCATCAAATCCATCTCTCTCCAATTTAGAGAGAAGGATGTTGTGGGGGACTGTGTCAAAGGCCTTACAGAAGTCCAGATGGGTGACATACTTATCTCTTCTCTGGTCCATTGATGTAGTCACTCCATCATAGAATGTCACTAATTTGGTCAATCCAGACTTGCCCTTGGTGAAGCCATGCTGGCTATCTCAAATCACCTCCCTTAGCATAGGTCATAATCACCTCCCTGTGCCTTAGCATAGCTTCTGGGAGGATCTTCCATGATCTTTTCCATGATCTTCCCAGGCATAGAGGTGAGGCCAACAGGTCGGTAGTTCCCAGGGTCCTTCTTTCTACCCTTTTTAAAGATGGGTGCAATATTTCCCTTTACCCAGTTACCAAGGACTTCCCCTGACTGCCATGACTTTTAAATATCATGGAGAGTGGCTTGGCAGCTACATCAGTCAATTCCCTCAGGACTCTGGGGTGCATCTCGTCAGGTCCCATAGACTTATGAATATTCAGGTTTGTCAGGTGGTCACGAACCTGATCTTCTCTCACAGTGGGAGGGACTTTTCTTCCCCCAGTCCCTGCCTTGTGGTCCATTAACTCAAGAGGTGCGGGAAGAGAAGTTGCCAGTGAAAACTGAGGCAAAAAAGTTGTTGACTTCCTCAGCCTTCTCATCCGTTGTTAACAGTCTTGTTCACTGGGGGTGGGGCGTGGGGCTGCGCTTTCTTTGAGCTTCCTTTTCTGGCTGACATACCTGTAGAAGCCCTTATTATTATCTTTTGTGTCCCTTGGCAAGTTCAGCTCCAGTCACAAGCTGGAGGATTTTGATAGCTTAAAACTGGGTCAAATGAAGAGATCTCAAGAGAGTTTGAAGTAGCATAACAATTTAAGTCACAGAACCTCTAATACGGGTCTCTTCTCAATGACTTTCTACAACCCTGACCCCTGCTCATCTGGACAGCCAATACAATTTCATTACGAAAAATCAATCTAAGAATGTACAAATTTTGTTAGACATTATTTATTAATTTATAAAAAACCTCAAAATTCAGTTATTTCCATTTTTTCCCTAAATTTCAGCATTGCATTATTAACTTAGTATACATGTGATCATTCCTCACTCCTCCACCCTTATTTTCTCATGGGCCACAAAGCTTGCATTTATATTACCTCTTCTGTCACCCCGATATACGCAAAACATTTGTCTCATTATTTTTTGCAAACAAAACCAGACATGCAGACGTAGTTGTGTGGACTGGATGCCTTATAGGCTGTATGCAAGGGTCTCAGGGCAATGCACTGCTTTTCAGTAAAGGCTGTGAATTCTTTCAGAACGCATCTGTTACCCCATCCATTCTCAATCAGCCATATAAAGCTTGCTTTGCTCTCATCTTACTCAAGAAGTTTGAAGCCGTGTTTCATCCTTCTGATCTAGCTGTCTAATGCTTTGCTTCTTCCCCAGAGTATAGGCATTTTGTGTGCCAATGGAAGTGATAGATTTAGCCACAGGGAATGATGTATGCAGACAGTAGAGTTCTTGCAGTTTTCGCTGACATCTATCACCTTTTTTCCCGTGTACAATGTTTATTCCAGTGGGTCTTTTTCACGGAATTTAGTCAGCTTGCAGAGCTGTTTTTATGGTGCTGCACATCCTAGTGCTATGTATCACCTCTTACCCAGCATTACAGGGAAGTGAGTCTTCCATAAATATCTCAGGGCACAGTAAAAGTCTTGAACGTAGCAAAGAGAACATCTGCTAAAATTGGATGTTTATGTCATATGCTGTATCGTGTATTGTTTCGCGGTGCGTTGTATTCAATTGCCACATTGAGATCAGCTATGATGTGGCATGCCTGTGTCATGTGGGTTTACTCCCTTTAATATTTAAAGATTTCTGTACCGTGTTGTATCGTTGCATTTCTGAACAGAAATCAGGCAGCAGTTGACTTGCATTTTGACTCCGGAGGGGGGAATCACGAGTAAATAAGCTTTTCATTTCATGCTTTGCAAAATACAAGCAAGAAAAGTGAATGTACACAGCGACCATTTTCCACATAGCTCGTTTTTGCAGAAAATATTTACCAGGGAGATTTCATTTACCTAAAACGTGCCAACTTTCAAGAAAGCTAAAAGCAAAAAAAAGATAAACATTCCCCCCCTGCCCCCATCACGCTATTTACAGGCCCCTGTGATATTGCCACAGCGTGGCGATTCAGCCATTCCTGCTACCCGGCTGCCTGCCTGGAATGTGAACAACCCCTCGTGCACAGACATGCAGGTTGCAAGGAAAGGGGTCTATTTTATGTTCTGTTATGCGCATAAATTAAGTTAAAAATCCAGTCCTATTTTTCAATTGTTGTTAAATAGGGAATAGTGGGAGGATTTCCAGTTGTATGACCCACCTTCCCTGCCTGCCCCCCCCCCCCCCCCCCCAGCTCCCCCTCAAGTTCATGCTAACTGCTGCTTTCCAGGCAAGTATATTTTAGAATCATTTTTAGATGGTTTTTTTTCTTTCTTTCTTTTTAATACCGATTTTGAAGCAGAGAAACTGCAATGGCTTTCGTGTATAGATAGATTGGAGAGATTAGAAATCTCTTGAGTTATAAAACCAAATAGGAAAAATTCTGCCCAGAAAAGCCTCATCAAGTTCACCTGCGTTAGTGTAGGTGTGCACGAGCAATTATCCACATAGCTGGATACAGCCTGTTGACAGTTATTAGAAGTAAAATTGAGACTTTCCCTTATGAAATAAGCAATATTTTTTCTTTCTCTTTTACTCCCCTAAGTATTCTCAAGCCCTTAATTTTTCAGCATTAATAGTTGGCCTGACCCAAAGTTTCGCAGTAGTAAGCTTTGTAAGTGATTTCTTTGAAGTGTTAGGAGTCTGAAACGCAGTTCTAGATGTTATAAATTAAAAAGTATGGGATTTTTCTGAACTGATTTTTGATGGAAACAGTAATTTCCCTTTGTCCCTAAGAGTAAAAAAAATTAAAATTAATCCTGAATTGGGATGAAACAATTTATTTTCATTTATTTATTTATTTATTATTCTTATGTAATGAAATTTGGAGTGAAAAGGGAGTTATGTGAGAACCAAAGGGCAATGTCTTGTGCGGCTCCGTAAGCAATTGCTCTGTGTTCCCTGGCATACTCTCCTCTGGAGCTGCCAGAGGCCTCTGACTGCCTGGGGAGTGAAGCAGACGAAGGAGATGTCTTCTTCAGGAGCCTGTGGAACCCAGCATCTTGCTAAGCAAGGAGCTGGTGGGGAGAGGGTTGAGAGCCAGGGAATACCCTGCTGACTGGTCGGGAATTGGGGCATCTCAGCTGCTCAGTGCCACCCCAGAGGGACTCCCAAGTCCCCCCATCCTTCTCCCTGACAACGGTTCTGGTAGAAGCATCACATCCCTTAGCAGTGTCTCTCCTGGAGGAGGCACATCCATCAAAAAACTTTTGACCAGGCCTAGTTGAAAAGTATTTGACACCTTTTTATGATATTAACCCCAAAGCCCTGGTTATCACAAGGGCTTATATTGTGTCAGGTGTCAAGCAACTGCTCGGGAAAGGAAGGAACCCTCACTGAAAGTTTTCATATAGGAACAAGAGGAAGTTCCTGTGATATTTTAGAGTGAGCACAGATATTAGAGAAAAGAACAAAATGTCCAGCTCTGAACTTTGCCATTGATTTAATCTGAGCCTGGGACTCCCTTAGTTAATAGAGATTTATTTTTCAGTGGGTTTACAGCAGTGTGAGATAGGAATATCTTCTTCTGTCTCAGATTCCCCACCCATAAAATGCAAATGATACATTCACACCTACCTCAGAGGAGTCTTGTCAGGAGTAATTAGTTAATGTGTGTGAAATTCTTTAAGGCTGCAGAATAAAATTTCAGTGTATTACATACTGTTACATACAAAATACATAACCTAAGTGTGAAATGCGTGTTGTTAGTGCAAGGCTCTGGATGCTATCTCAAAATATTAGACTGGTTACGTGTTGGCATTTTAGCAAAAATGTAAACAAAATTACTTCAGTTTTGTTGTTGGTGGTGTCACAGTGGTTCTTCTTGTATAGATGAGTATTTGGTGCATACTGATTATGAAACGGTTATCAGAGGTTTTAACACAGTCTTGGACCCCAGTAGTCTCTGGGATTACTTCTCTTGCCTAAGCTTGGGTATCTGACTGCCTCTCAAATGGCAGTCAGACACGTAACAGCTAGGCAGCTGAATTGAGACCTGTTCATCTATAACCCTGCCCTGTCACCTTTTTGGATGGTTTAAGGTAAGCGCAGCCAACCATACGCGTGCTGTTTCAGCCGGAGGAAAACGAGACAGGTGGCAATTTCAGAATCAATCAACACATCTTCCAATAGACCTGTACCAAAACGTTGGTCTCATTATGATCATAGGGCAATTAAAGTGGGAAATCAAGGGGAATCTTGCAGTCCCTTGGGACTGGATTATGCAAAGCAGAGCAGGCATTTCTGCAGGGCTCAACGTTTTAGTGCAGTACCTTATGATCAGCACTCTCGGGTCAGTAGCACAGATGTAAGCCATTCGAGTTAACAGGGAAACCTGCGGCATGAAGTCATCCTCTCTGCAGATCTGGCACTAGAGGGGGATGAGGAATGTACTTCTGCTACTAAATTGCCAAGCTGTTGCCTGACCGCATTTCAATTCCTGCTTCTGGCGGAGGTTTACGTTCCAATTGCTCCCTTCTGCCCTGCTTGCTGGCAATCTCCACCAGTCCCTGTTTATTATTCTCCCTTTGCTTCTTTCCGTATTCATCCTTCTCCCATGCCTTCTCACTTGACCGTGGTAAGCTTTTCACTCGTTCTCTTCTATACTAGTTGAGAAATCAGCATTACGAACGTGGGGAAGACAATTTTGCTTCCAGAGCTCATCAGGGCCACTTTCAGTTAGAAACAACAAAGAAGTAACTGTCCTCCTAATCTTCTGCAAACTCTTCTCCCAACCTGTGCACGTGGAGCCGCTCCACAGAGATCAGGCAGTGCTGAGGGCAGGCAGGATCTTTGAGAACAACAATAGCATCTTGTCACAAATCTCAACTCTTTGTATTATAAATGCACTCTGAAAAATAGCTTTTGTCACCATACCTATCTGTAGGGAGAGGCATAGGTATTGATAAACTTCAAGTTAAGTTTTTATTTCCTTCTAAAATTGCTTCCTACACTGCAATTCATACCAGCCCGCTTTCTGGAGATGAAGGCAGAGTACTCCCGTGCGCATAGGGAGCAGTGCCAAGGGCCCTCCCCTGCCCTCTGTTTAAGGCTCTGAGGAGAAATTTCAATTCTTTCTTGCACTGGAGGTCTGACTGCACGTTTGCAGCATGACTGTCCAGTTCACTGGCAGTTTTTCTTTTTCCTATTGCTTAAGGAGGTTTATGCATAGTCTATTTTTCTTTTAAAACCTGGCAAAGCAAGGTTTTATCTCAGTTTATCTCGCTGCTAATCCATCCTGCAAGGAGTTGCTAGGTCAGATTTTCTAGTGATATGTTCACCTGTCTGTGAGCTAATTGATGCAAGTTGTATCGAGATGAAGTAGCTAAAAGAGCTGGCTCTTTTTCAACTGAACCTGCAAAATTCATTAGGGCCATTGCACATCCCTGCTGTTGGCTGTAATGCAGAGAGAACAGACGACAGCTAATGAAAGAAAGAATCCTGATTCATTTCTGGTAGCAGGAAGAAGAAGGTTGAGTTTTGAGGTATTAGAACATTTGCTGTAGCAGAAGATGCTCCAAGGGCCAGGCAGGAATAATGCAAGAAGAGATCCCAGTGAGGTCCATGGCTGTGAAGTCTCTCTTACCCACCAATAGGCCATTTGTCAGCCAGAAAGCTGCTGTCTCAGAGAATTTCAAAACCTTGTAATTTTGTGCCCGTTTGAAACTGGATTACATCTGCAGCCTCTAAACTAACAAGCTTTTTATAAGAAGAGTGTTCTCCATCAACAGCTTGGGCACCGTGGTTGCAGAGAACATGCTGTTTGCTGAAGCCGGAAGCCCTTCCCCTTTCTTGAAAGGTTTACCAGGCATCTGCGATAAACAGTACAGTGATTTTTTATTTTATTGTATTTTGTATATGGCAAGTGCCAAGGAAGAATGTGATCCAGCCAGGCGCGTCAAGAGTTTACCTTGTTCTGGGAATATAGCATCTGTCAATTAGTTTCCTCAATAGGGCTTCACCTGCCAGAGAAAGATAGTCCTGCCACGCTGCTTGGGCAAAGGTTACTATCAAAAGCATAAACAGACTGCTTGCTTAAGCTGTTCGTTAAATGGGACAGTTTGATCTTTTGTCAGCAACAGAAAAAAGTGTCTCAAAACATGCTTGAAAACAAATGCCAGTAACACTGTGGTTTTCTTGCAGACTGGAATTAGAAGGGAGCCTCCTGTGCATGTTCTCTTTGATTATATTGATCTAGAAAGTTCCTCGGTAAGCCTGGCTGAATGAAACTGAGACTCTGCCAAAACTTCTGGCTGAACAGTTTTAAGTCATCTGCCTCCTGAAGGCAATACTGGAATCAGAAGTCCTGCTGTGATGGTCGCAGTCTACCAGGTCACTTCTGTCTGGGTTGCATGCTAATCAACTCAACCTGAAATGCTGATGGCGTTAATATATTCCGTATCACTCAGAATGGTTGTCTGAAATGCAAACACCTGATTCATGTCACGGAAGAGATTTGCCACCTAGGAAACTCAAAAGTAAGACTGAGATATCAGTCCATCACTTCTATCTCACGCCACATCAAGCTCTTATAGTGGAGGAGAACGAGTTCAGCTTTCCCCTTACTTTGCCATCATACCTGTGGTGTCTTCCTGATTTGCAATTTTTCTTTCCCTAACACCTCTTATTCCAACCATGTAAAGACTTAGAGTGAATCTATTGAACAGAGTCCAAGTGAAATGATTGCCAGCTTCAAAGAAAAAAAATATTTTATGCTCTATGTATAGACAACAATGAGAATTTAGTTTTTGTTTTATTTTGCTTTTCTACTTGCAGTTTAAAAATAGTTAAACTGTTTTCAACTATTTTATAAAGGACATTCAAGTATTGAACTGATATGCCAGTCTTGTTTCATCTTGGAATGAATTTTTAGAACAGGGTTTATAACGAAAGCGCTGATGTGACATTAGCCATCCCAATGTGAACAGTGTGACTATAATCTCTGCCTGAACTAACAATGAGACTGAACATTTGGTCAAATGGGGTTATTTTAGCTGCCATAAACTCCAACTAGATAAGACTTGAGTCTGCAAGTGTGAGGGAAAGACATCTAGTACAGCTAGGCAAGGTTCCAGTGCTGGGAAAAATAAACATCCGTATACACCATCCATATATGTATGAGCTCATGACAAAATAAGTTCCCCAGTAATCTAGAGGAATAAATTAGACTCCTGCGTAGGATGGTGCGTTCTGAACTTCCTTTCTGATCTCATTGGCACAGCGCAGAAATAATGAAGGCAATTTCATTGTCATGCTGTAAAACAAGTAGAAGTGAGGCTGGAATCGAGCCCTGGCATTTCAGCTGATGTTTATACAAAATGAGCAAATAATCCAGGTCAGCCTTCTACACCAGGACTTTGCTCAATGGTGATAGAGTTAGAAGTAAGTGGGCTTCCGTTCCATGAAGCAAAACCAAGGCGATTAACAGCATGAAAAATAAGGAGAGAAGATTTAGGGGACAATGGAAAAGTCAAAAAAACTTTTCCAATGTCAAAATGCACATTCATTCCGCAGTCTTACCCTACAACCCCATCAGAAGGTTTGCGTGCGACAGAAGAATAAATATGACAGAGGGTGACTGAGTTCTTTGTCATAGTGGATTTGGCAAATCCTGTTATTTCAACGAGGAGAAAAGGAGTAGGATAATTCTGAAGAAGGATGTAGCTTCCGTGGCTCAGCAGGGGGGCAGCTTCAGGAGACCTGGGGAGTCTATTTGTACAGTTGTCTGGACCGACTGCATTTGGGCACAAGTAGTTTCCCAGAAGGAGTGATAAAAGTGCCAGAGATTTGTGGTCTGGCTGTTCATCAAATCTGCCTGCCGCAATCTCACAGAGCAGCCATGAAAAAATAATTTGACAAATGGAATTCTCCGTCCATTCATTGTCTCTGAGATGCTATATTTATGGAAAAAGCTCCTTTGAATGTGCTGTTCCTCTGAAAGCTGCCCTTTACAAAGAATCAAACAACAGTTCAGATGAGTTTTCCTTTTTCAAGTACAGTGTGTATATTTCTCCTTAATCTGGAATAGATGAAGGAGAGCATCCAGCATTTGAAAATCCATAAATTGAAGTTGATGAAGTCTCATGGCTAATACGCAATCTTCATGCCAGGTGAAAGGGTAGACTAGGACCAGCTGGTTGTACTCCACACTACCCTTTATCCATCGAGCTGACGCATATGCTGTAGGGATTATGTATTCTTTATGTAAAAAAATGTTTCAGGTTATTTTTGGACGCTACAAAAATTAGGAAATTTTCTTCTTTGGCTCCTGTCATTTTTGAACTACTGGAAGCACGTGTATATTAGTTTCAATAAAGGGTTTCAGAATATTCCTGTAACAGTTTGGGAGCAGGCAGTGTCAAAGCGTGAACTGAAATGTGTCAAATCTAGGTCGTGGTCTTTTTTTCCTGCTGTTGATTCTTTGAATCCTCTTTGGCAACTCGTTTTCATTTCCTTTTCTCTTCTACGCAGTGCGAAGCTGCTGCAGTGGTCTGATACCCGGTTGTGGGAGGGAGGTTGGAGAGCAGGGAAGGAAATACACGTTGTTCTACAGCAGAGTGCTTGGGAATTTGGTATGAGATCTTACTCATAGGTGTTTCTGCGAGTATTTTATAGGGCTACTTATGGTTTTATCACTTGCATATTGCAGTATTATAACTATCAATATATTCGATAATACTGTTGGGCTTATCGTAACTCAAACTTTCCCTGATATGGACCACACTAAAACCAGTCCTCAAAGGATGGCTTTTCCTTCACAGAGATTGGGTTATTAGCCCTTGTTTTGGAATTACCAAATGTTCCATGGATCTGCAAAGAGATTTGTGGATTCATTTGCATTTAGACAGCCTCTCCCACAGATTAAAGGTAATGTCAGAGAAGTTCTCCTTTTGTTTGTCTTTATGTTCAGTTGAGAATTTGGCTTTTTTTTTTTTTTTTTTTAGCAGAAAATGCTCATAGGTTAACGATCCTTTCTTCCAGAAATCTAAAGGAATAGTGGGAGAAAAAAAAGGCCAGTTGTGCTAAGGTGTGGAACTAACCAAATAAATACAAAAAAGTGGGGAGAGCTATTGAGGTTTTCCTGAGGTGATTATTAAGAGACCTGTTCAACATGTCTTGCAGAGGAGTGAAAATAAAGGCCAGGTCTCCGGTGCATTTTAGCAAATATTTGTATTAGCAAAGGTATCTCTTGATTTGCAAAGTCAAACCTGTGCCTTGTAGAGGACTGGTAAGCTAAAGCATAAATTCCAATTACGGTAGTCAAATCCATTTAAGACTAATTTTGCTCTTAATATTAATACAATTTGCATCGGTAATTTTTTTTCAGAATGTGGAGAAGGAAAGTGAAATAACGCCTAAAGATCTTCAGCAACATTTTAAGAAATGTGTAAACTTAAGAGTTACATTCTTGCCTATTAAGGCTATGTTGACCATTTTATTCCAAGTAAATTAATAGTTTTAAAATGTGAGGTAACTGTACCCTTTGCTAGGTATTAAAAAATGATACCTTTAAGATGGTATATTGTGAATCTGCTTCACATTAATTTAAAGATCTCTTACCACAGTTTTATGATTCAGAATTTTTTATTCATAAGTAATTCAGGATAATAAAAATAAGTTTGATGAAAGCAGCTTTGTGCAAACAAGAATAAAAAATCAGCAGGAATAATGATGAGGGCTAGCTGAGAGATTTTCCTTTATCTGGGCCCAATAATAGATCCTTTTTTTTTTCACTCAGGCTGAGGAAACAAAATACACATTAACCTTCCTATTCTCCTGAAACTGAGGCACAGATAAAATTCCTTTAGTAAGAGTTGCAGGTAAAATTCTCTGTTCTCCTCTATGCCTCAAGTCAATATCAATACAAGTTGTATCAGAACACATCTGTTCAGCATCTATGTCAGTGACCGATAGATTAATTTTCCAGTTACAAGCTTCAAGCAATACCACTGAATTGTACTATTCAGCAGCTGCTGACCATAGATATTGTATTTCCTTCTAGAGGAAAGTTGTGCTGTTCTCCCTATTTAAAATTTTTTAATTTAATTGCTTTGTTTCTAGTCATTTTCAAACTCTGTTTTATGACATGATATAGCTATAGCTTCTTTGAATTCTGCATCCCTTTTCTGAACCATATGTTACCTGATGGATGTCCTGACCGTAGGTCCCTTTATTCATAAGACTTGGGGAAGAATACTCTCATGTTAACTTTCATATTTGCAAATCCATTTGTGGTTAGACTGGTTCTTTTCTACCTGACTTCTATTGTCTGATTTCTAGTTGAGCTAAATGGCTATTAAAGCAGATTTATTGTTCTACTTTTCAATTATCTCCCCAAATATGCTGAGCTGGGTGTGGGGTTTTTTTGGCTTTTCAGGGTTGTTGACAATGATCAATGGCCTTCATTTTATTCAGATTAATTTTCAGTACTTTTCTCTGTCGTTCATAATTGAGTTCCACTATCAATATTCTCCACGTATATTGAGTAAGGGCAAGATTGCATTGCCTACGGAGCTTCGGCAACTATCTCTGTTTCGAGTGGACCATGTTTCTTTCCAGTCCAGTCTTTGAAAGGCTCCTTTGGGTAAACTTTTAAACAACTTTACAGAGATACTTTTTTTCTTTTTTTTTTTTCTTTCAGTTGGAAAAAATCTTTTACTTAATGAGAAGAAGCCTGATTTTCAAGTTTGACCTAGTAAAGAGACATTGCAGGTCAACACTGATCAGTTATATCAAGGCAGTTAGTTACTTCTTTTTGCAAAATGCTTATTGGAAAACGTTTTTTATGACTTTACACTCTGTATTGAAGTACAGCTTATGCAAGATTTATTCTGTGCTATAGGTGTTGGTTTTTTTAAAATATATTTGTCTTGATTAATTCCTTTTCTTGATAGCTGCACAACAGCTAACTTGCCCTGTATTTGATAATGAGTTTTGGTTTTTGTTCTTGTTCTTTTCTGCTAAGGAAGGGGTTTTTTTATATATTTCTGGACAGATTCTGAGTTTTCATATAGCTTAATTGCTGCAACTAACACAGAAAGAAGAAAGTTTTTAAAGCACAACTGCAATATTAATTATCTCTGACATGGGCTTAGGCACTCCCTCATCAGTTCCTTGGGCAGTAGAAAACCACAGTTGCTGGCGTATCTCTCTGATTATGATTTGCAGCTCCACAGACCTGGAGCTGATGCAGGTGCAAGAAGGTAGTCAGTCCTGTATAGTTTTCTTCAGTCATCTCCTATAACAGCATAATAGCTGTGCATCATGCTAATGAGTCATCCTGCTGGCTCTTGGTTACTCAGCACTTGGGCAACACATAAACCATGAGCAAAAGTAATCAGTGAATAAGCATAGGATGAAAAGAAATGATTGTGCACGTTTTGATTAAAAGGTCAAGTGCCAAGCAGAAATGATGATGACAAATGGAAAAATATTTTCTCTAAAATAAATAAACAACTCAAATCGATTCCATCGCCTTTATTATAATGTTGAAATTGCTTAAGCTAATTATGATAAATGAGGCTAAACGTAGCGTGCCTCCTGATTGAAGATATTCATAGAATTTTGTTGTGCCAACACCCAAAGCCAAGTTTGCCAGAGCCATTAAAGACAGAGTATACCCACTTGCTGATGGGTTTAGGGTTTCATACATTCATATATATATATATTTAATATATCTATGTATGCACATATATAAATATATGTATCAAGTTGCATATATATACCTTTATACATACACCTTTACATATACAACTTTGATGTCACTAGAGTGTACTCTATTTTAGATTAAACCTTTTCTACTGGGGTCAAATTGTCATGTCTTCTTTAAACTGGGGTATGGGATATGGATGAAGCCTAGTGACAACCTATAAACCGAAGTAGTGACCCAACACAGAAATATGTCATCGTAACCACTTATTTATGAAGGTATATATGTGATCATGCAATCTGTAGGGAACCTGGGTGATCTAAGTTGGACACATAACTTGTTTGAATTAATGGCATACTGTTAATTGGTCATTTTCAATTCTGAGTAATTTAACTTTGTATTGTAAAGAAATGTAGTTAAAACATAAACTTTAAAAAGTAATTCTGTCTTATGCTAGGGTCTTTACAGCACTTCTCCAAAGTGCTTAATGTACCTCAGGGAAAAAATGATAAGGAAGGAAAAGCATTTGAGAGTTAAATAATGAACACTGGAAGGGCTTTATTGATTTGATAGAAGGTTTAAACTTTAGGCACTTGATAGAGTGAACACTAAAGAGAAATTCATTAATCAGAAATACGGAAGAGCAGTATTTAAGCTGAAAATGTGTCGACCTCACTGCTGTGTGTTTGAGTGTGCTGAGAGCAGTAATCCCAAACGTGAATTTCTGCCAATTTATGTACAACACAGCATAGTGCTATTGCTGTGAATGTCAAAGCCTCCCAGTGATGCCAGGGTAACGGGCACGTGTGAACGTAACTAACTTCTATTTATATTTGCGACAGATTAAATACTTCCGCATATAGCCACTTTTTAGAATATTAATAGACTGAAGAAACAAAGTAATTTTGCAGTCAAAGTAGATCTGACTTTATCTGTAGAGAGTTCTTCACTAGGTCTTTATAGCTGTGTGGTCAAACATAACCACAGTTCACATTACATATAGATTTGTCTAAAGTATCTCTTAGGTTCTGTGATAAAAGCTCTTCTGCACACCCACAGAGGAGCTCAGAGAGACAACGGCAGGAGGGGGAGCGCAAATAATACCCTGACGGCTGCTTCCAGGCCCTTCACTGCGGGGTGGGACACATTATGGAATGCAGGGGAAAAGCAGTTTGGGATTGCACAGGATTTGTGGGATTATTAGGGGAGGAACTTTTGGGAGGGGGTTAGGTTATTTGGGGAGGAACGTGTAGGAAAATAAAGGGATAAGGGGATAAAAGGTCTGATTGCGTGTAAATAGTGGGCTGGCCAGTACACTGGTTAGCCCGTTTGCGTGTGAGCGCTCCGAGTCCCTGTGCTTTTTGTGGCTGCCCACTTATATATGTGTATACGTGGTGTATATGTACTCTCTCTGTGTATGTATGTTATGGTTTGAGAAAACCCATAACAATTTATTGTCAGTTAGACAATTATTCTATCACCCGATGACCCCTCGCCACCCGGAAAGGGGAATCAGGGAAAGCAAGGGAACACAAAGGTTGAAATATAGATTTAATAGGATAAGACTAAATAATTAACAACAATACTAAAGAACCAGTATTAATCCCAATACTAATATAAGATATACACGAATGATACTCAGCCCATTGTCTCAGCAGGAAGCTGTGCACTCCCAGCAGCGGACAGCAAGTGTCGGACACTGCGAGCGCAACGGCTTTGGGAGGAAGGGGAGGGCTCAGGGCTCCGGCACCAGGAAAAGGAGTTTCTTTGCACTGCTGCTATCAAGGGAGAGAGAAACTACGCAGCAAACTTTCTAATTTATATTGAATGTGGCGTTCATGGTATGAAATAATCCTGTTGGCCAGCCTGGGTCAAATGCCCAGGCCTCGCTTTTCCTCCTTCCTGCACCTGTCAAGGCTTGAAAACACTCAGACCTTGAATCCCACACAGCCTAGATGGCTATAAAGTAAATATTTTCACAAATTCAGACACTCGAATCTTCCAAAAGTGGAGTTTTCCCCAGTATTAGAAGAGAAATTAGTCCTGTGTCGCTCAACCCAGGACAATGTGCCTGCTGGGAACACTCCTCCAACCTTGCTGTTGGCTGGCCCTGGGGGCATGGAGCAGCAGCAGCTTCACCCCTCTCGGGCTGTTGGATCTGGTGTGATATATCTTCCTCTAACAGTATTAACCTTTAAAACTGTCATCAACTGCTATTAAAAGTCATAATTCTGAAAAATATATGACAAAACGATGAAAACGAAGAACCATAACTCACGTAAACCCTGTGTATGTGGTTCAGTGATGGCATGAACATGGAATTCCCAAAGTTAGGATATCCAAAAATGCATTTTTAAAGTTCCAATATCGCCACGCATAATTTTACATGACAAAATATAACTGGATAAAATGCATCTTTTTAATTTCTTCTATATTATCCAGGTCCAATTTACTTAATTTCCTGGTAGAAATTTCAGGACAACTGGTATTGCTTCAGGGTTCTGTTTATTTATACAGAATCCTACAACTGGAATATACTACTATTTTAAACTCCGCTTTTAACCCTAACAGTCTTTGTTTCAGTGCAAGAAGGATTAAAGTTGGTAATCCAGGAATGTGAGAAGTTGCATTTCATTTTGAAAAGAGCCTAAGAAATGTTGGCCAAGGTACTTCAATATTTAAAACTGTAGCTAGGCTTTTAGTGAGACTTTGAAAATCACCTCCATGGCACTTAGGGATTTCAAAGGGAGATATGAAAGCACTTACTCCTGAATTTTTTTTATGTACCTATTCTGTCTATAGATACCTTTGAAAACCTGGATCTGAGGCATTTTTCAGATTTTTCCTCATATTGCCTAGTGAAATATTTTATTTTTGTCCCTCTGTGAAATGATAGCGTAGATGGGAGTGCAGGCATTACAAACATAGCATTTGACCCGAAAGGACCAAATCTCCGTTTCTTTTGAGCTCATTTTCTTCTTTTTCTGCCCCTGGGTTTTGTTTGGCCTCCACCTCATGATATTTGCTCTTGGAGCTTCATGGAAAATGCATTTTCCAGGGTCAAGGCTCCTGTTGTAACCTCCAGGCACCTCCGCTGTAGCTTTTACTTGGCTTCTTAAACAGCTTTGGTGTGCTGTACTACAGTAACTGTATGCGCTTCTCGTCTCTGCTGCCTCTCCGCTCTCCCCCGGGGTTGCCTCAGGTTTCCCAGAGCAATATGCATCAAACAGTGCCTTTGCTCTTTCAAACGTGGTGGTGGTTTTTTTCTGGTTCAGAGACAAATCTGATATCATCAGAATATGAATGCTTTTATATTATTAAAAATGACTTGGGAAACCTTGGGTTTGGCTCGTGAAATGGCTTGGAGTGACCCAGTCCACTTTGGGCAGTGTAATTTCTGTCACCAACCAAGTTAATACAGTTTGAGGAGGTTAAAGGAAACATTTAATCTTTCTCTCTTGTTTACTTGCAAGCATTTCGTTATGTCTTCCACTGCTTCTGGGCTTATAAATCGGCTTTTGTCCTCTTGCTGTTCCTGTGGAGAGATGCCCTCCCACTCCGCGTCCTCTTGTTGCAGCTGGAGTGTTTGTGGCCTTCGACCCAATGTCTCTTCAGAGATATCTCTTAAATGAGATCCTCTGCCCCGATGGTTTCATTTTCCTCTTATTTTCGACCAGTTTTTCTGTTCTCTAGGACTTTCTCTTTCTCTGAAGTCCTAGGCAGCACAGCTGCTCTGGCAGTCCAACCCAAGCCTCGGGATAAAGAGCAGTCTCCCCAAGTGCCTTCTGTGTTCCCCACTTCCTTCCCTTTCATGGGGGTACCTTTAACTCCAGGTTTAAACTCTTACACTGATAGAGGGCAGAAATGAACATGAACCTATTTAGCTTGAAGGAGAAGGACTGTAGTGAGAAGTAGCTGGTGAGAAATTCCAAACGGGGCAGTGAAGGAAATAAAATACCCTAGAGCATTCAGAGACGTAACCTGGAGGAGAAGACAAAATTCGTCACTGACGCTGAAGGTGAGGGACCTGTCTCTAGTCTGCGTCGAGATGCCTGGCATAGAGGGAGAGAAAACTGGGAAGAGGAATTCCTCTGGGTAGCAAAGTCAGGATGGAGAATCGGGGGGGAATGATGCGTGGTTCAGAAATTTAAAATTATATTGAATGCATGAGGCATTGAAATAGAGAGACAAAATCTGAGGAAACATATTATGATTAAAATATTTACTGTATGTTACAGCATCTGGAAAGGACAGCTAGTGATGAAATCAACAGGCCACGTTAAAGCCCTTTTTTTTCCCCCTTGAACAGGAGTATTTTAAATAGAAAGGCAGTTATTTATTTTTTTAAAATAGAAGGTCAACTGTAAAATTAAATATACTTCCTATTCAGTTGAATTCCCTATTTATCAGCCATTTCACCTACCATGCCGTGTACCTCATATACAGAATCAAAATTACCATCTGCTAAATCAAATGAAAAAACCAGTGAATCAAGTCCATTGCCTAGAAAATCAAATCAATATAATCAGATACATTCAGAACCAGCAAATCATCTGCATGTACGCTCTTTTTTGTTCAAATATAAAGCTCTTAATATCCAAAGATAAATGTATTTGTTTACATAAGTACATATACTAAAATATTACCATTTATCTTTCAGTTACCTCTAGAGAACCTAAAGCATTTTTGCAAGGTTCTAAGACTGTCTGATATATCTTTTTAAGCACTTCATAACTTGGAAAGGTAACAATATATTTTGAATAACTGTACCGAGGTATTTACTTGCTCAGTTTTAGCTAACATAGGACAGCAGTCTTAACACACCAGAACATTGTAAATTTTTTCCCTCTGGTTTATATTTGTATAGTACCGTGCACTAGGAGGATTCTTTATTACTTTTTATTTGATTTCAGAGAGAATATAATGCAGAGGTTTAATCTTCACATCAAATCTTTCACTTAGCTCTAGAGGGCAGTTTTAAAGTGTATGTAGCATCTCCATTTAAGGTTGCGTTTTGTGAGAAGCTTTTCTTTTAAAAAAAAACACCTAACTGGTTAAATTTGCAAAGAATGCTTACCTAGGTATCTTTCCTGCTGAACTCTATAAATCCCTGTGAAATGACCTTAGGGATAAAGCCATGCAGCACTGTAGCAGAGGCGCCTGAATTAGACGTGAAAGGCCCAGAGACTGTTGCAAGATACAGTATTGTTTTGCAGGGCTCTGCCATCACGGGTTAGCTCTGGTGGGGAGACCAGCACATTTGTATGGGATCTAGCCCTCCCGTGAGTTATACAGGCTGCCCTTTGTTGTACCCTCCCATAAATTCATATGCAGCTTTTCCTCAGCTGTTAATTTTCATCCTAAAGTTGTCTAGGGAAAAAAGAAAAAGTACAAAGAACAATGCTTCTGTTAATACAGTGAGAGAGAAAAAGTATTTCCAGCATTACAGAGGTTATTGAACTAAGCAACACATGTCGCAAAGGAATTCTTTTATATTCCTTACTATACGTATTCAATATCTCAGGAACCATTCTGATATACAATATATCTACAATTTATCTAGCTTTTTATGCTGAGCTGTGTGCTTCACCGTCCTCATTCATGCACGGAAGAGTTGGGAGTTCGACAGGTGGGGTTTTTCACATGGTATGTTCCTTTTGAGATAGCAAGTACAATATATGAATATAATAAGGCCACGACAGAACAATTGTAAGATGTATAACAGAACTTCTAAGTAGCACTCACATGATGATTTCATTTCCCAAAGCCAATTTAAAAGGTACAGAACTCCCAAATATTTGGCAAATGAAGTATATCCATCATCTTTGATACCTAACTTCGATAGCAACTTCGTCTCAATAAGGAACATAATGAATCCTTTCCTGTTTATTTGGGTTGTAATTTCAGCACTTCGCTGAAAGACTATTTTTAACCACATGGTTTCCTTACAAAAGCTGTCATTTGAGCGTACCTTCTCTTTCCTCTGAGCTTATTAGAAAATCTAATAACTCTTTCAAACAAATGTGTTTGTGTGCATCCTCAAGTGTATCCTTCCCGCCATTGACTACAGAATCTATTTGGACGGTACATATGTAATATTGAAGTACAGTATGTATTTTTCAAAACAGGCTGGACCATTAACTAGTGTAGGTTAAAATAATTAATAATTAAAAAAAAAAAGTCCCTTAGGTAATGTAGTGCTTTTTAGAATATTTCCTTCTAATGGTCCCTAATGAGCTCAGTAAAAACACAGAATAAATTCTCTTAAGTTTGCATATAATTAAAACTTTCATAGAAATCCTGGATGGAGATCTCTCTCTTCCTCTGAAACCAGCAATGGGTTGTGATTGTGGAATTTTGTTTCCCTAATGCTTTTATTCACTTGGCTGTTTGCCCTGCTACCCGAGAGCCTAATTTGGGGTTGATGTTGTTATTACCGGACCTGCTCCACAAAAGCTGTGTCCTGCTGTCCTTGCTGATGAGAGGTGACTTTGACGGTCTCATTGAGTGGACATTGCAGCTTTGATATTTCCAACAGGGGACTGGGGTTTGGAAAGATACTGCAAGACATCTGTTTGCGTACAGGTCTGGAGCAGACTCTTCTGCCTATTCAATTTTTACGTAATGCTCTGAAGGCGCATTAAAGAAATTGCTGGGAAAATGTGATAAATCTTAGTCAATTTAGGTGGCACAGTGAAAGTAACTTATCCTCTAGTAAAGACCAAAATAGCACAAAAGGTTACAGGTGAAAATTAGTGCCCCGAACTGATATCTGTTTGCTGTGATATCTTTGTTGCCTTCCTATAAAATCAAAATGCTTCTTCACAGGAATTCACAATTCACTAGGAATTCCCAGATTGGGTTTTCTGCTGCTTGTGGGGCAGAATAATAGTTGTGGAGAGAGTTTAATTCTGCTTCTCTTGAGTCAGCCTTCCTCTTGAAGGGGTTCAATCTGGACAAACTGGTCCTCTGAAAATCGCTCTTTTTCCTGGTAGACAAGATGTGTGGCCTTAGAGTACTCCTGAAGTGTCGTCAGGCCTGGTGATGGCAGCTTGAGCCCCTTTCCTTCAGCCTCATTTCCCTTACTCTCCGAGTTACCACGGTGCATGCCTGCCACTCCAGTAGCTGCCTTAACTACCTGGAAGTACAATGCTGAACATCTTCAAACACACGAACAAGTGATCTGACAAACACTTCCACAAGACAGTTCATATCTCAAGGTCTTAGAGATCAGAAGATCAGAAATAAAGTTTTATGCCTCGTGTGCCTCATAGGTACAACTGAGATACCCAAGTTGAGAAATGTGATGGTAAGAACTCTTCCTATGTATTCGTTTGCATATGTGAGATGCTACATAAATGCTGTAAAGATGCACCCGCCCTTGCTGGCAATTCATCCTAAGCAGAAGACTCAGCAAATTGACTCCTGACTGCCCAGAGGTTACTTGCCGTACAGTACTTAATCAAGAGCCTAGGTTCCAGCAAGAATGAGAGGCTACAGATGGCCAGTGTGTAGCATTTCATGGGATGGCTACAGCCAGCTTCCTGCTCAATTAATGTTTCACAAATCCCTGACTCTCTCTTAGCTTTGTCTCTGATTACCTGAATAGCAGATGTGGTCCTGGCCTGAATGCTTGACTGAAGTTGTGCAGGAGTCTATAGGATGCCATAAGGCACCTGGGTTTGCTAGCTGGAAGCTGTTACGACCACAATCACTGCAAGCGGGTCCTCTGTTTCTGTTCCTCGGCTCCCTTGGTCCGCCCAAAAGTGGGGGTCGGGGGGCAAACAGTCCCTGCTCACGCAGGCAGGCGTACCAGTACTTGCAAAGCTCTGGGGCAATTCAGTAACGAGCACCGCAGGAACCAGAGTGGGAGGCTGGGCGCGGGCAGTGCATGCAGCCACACGATGAGCAGTGGTGGTACAACAAAGTGACCACACAGCAAGCAGTGGCTTAGGGAATGCGGCCACAACTCCTGTGGGAAAGAGGAGTTTATGTCTGTGGCGTGTTCACGTTTATGTTCATGGCATAAACAGCCTTGGGGGGCTGGCTTAAGATGGCACTTTAACTTATAATGACTGTTTTTGCAATCTTAGTGCCTTTCGTTTGACAGACTTTAATTTTTTATGCGCTAAAATTGTGGAAGTGTCCTGATTTTATTAATTTATATCCTTTATACAAGATGTAAGTCATACGCAGAACAACTCTGGGGCCCAGGTCAGTAAAAGGGAGCCAGACGTGTTGGGAACGTTGCACATTAAAACCTGTTCCTGTACAGGCAGGATTCTATAACATAACATTTCAAAAATGAATGGCAACTCAGGAAGATCCTTTCTTAATATGTCACGCTGCTTGTGAAAGGCTTTTATTGCTTGCTGAGGATGCTGGAGTAAATTAAGAAAACCAGTCTTCTGGGTGGGGGTGCTGAGGCAGGACACTTTGTTCAGCAATAGACCAAACCCTTGGAGTCAGGTGTGACGCTCCACAAAACTAACGTGATAGCGCTATCCGCTTTTCACCTCTAACTTTACCCTTTTTCGAAATGATATGTGGTTTTGAAAGAAAATCAAGTGCATTTCAAATAATAGGACATATTCTTGTACCTGGGAGAATATACTTATTCTAAGAGACACTCAAATTAAATCAGATTCCTGTCTATAGACTGTAGGAAGCTCATTAGTAAAGGGAAGGAAATTCTACCAATATTCAGGATACTCAGGTTTTGATAATTTTTAACAATCTGGGAATTTTACTGCTTCTGCCATTCATTTTGTCTGTGTTTTTGTGCCAGACATTTGGAAGCAAGTGCCCCAAACTTGGAAGGAGAAAGAAAAATAATGTTGAAAAAGTCTCATCAATTCCACATTTGCTCTTTCTTCTGAGCAGAAGACCGAATATGCCCATAAATTAAAATAAACATGACTGGATACCATTGCTGCTAGTTCTAAATTAACAGATGAGAAATCTGCTACAACAGCATCCCTTCTGATATCACCTAATTTAAATTAATTGCCTGTCTGTGAGTCCAAATCAAAAATTAAGCATGAGACTAAGCCCGCAGTATTAATATTGCACCTAACTGTTTAATCCTGGAAATGGTTCTTCCAGAGCTCGGCTTCCAAGGACTATTGCAATGAGGTTCTGTGTGGGTTGTGTTTCCAAAGAAAGAAAACATTGCCCTCTCTCCACTTCAGCATCTTCCCTTATGGAGAGAATGAGCTGCAGCATCATGCTTCTCTTCCCCACTGAAAATGACTTTCTCTCGCAGCAGAGCCATCCTTTTATTTTATCGTCATGGTCCCAGTGCTTTGATGGTGATGGTATGGTTTTGCTCACAGCTGTAACATACCCAGCTTGGGCAGCCCTGCTACCCAAAAGCAGTCCAGAGCTCGTAGGCAGAAATGTGCAATTTTTTAACATACAAAGAGAATTTGCGTGTTCTGGAAATGAGTTTCGTTGCAGGCTATTTCCCCAAAATACAGGGAAGACGAACAAAGTGGGACTCATTCCTGGTCAATTAGCCTCAACAAAACGTAAAGTCACCGACTTGTAGAAACACTCGGTGCTTTTGGGATACTGGAGCTCCTCCTGCCTGAATTCTGAATTCGTGTCTACAAAGAAGAAACACACTGTTAGTGAAACTCCACACTAAGCATTTCATGCTATATTCTCAAAGGATGTGTAGTAAAGTTATCTGGAGTGCGAATGCTTTTCAGGCATTTCATTCTTAGGGAACAATTTTGGTCAAGACCTTCTGCTTGAGTCTCAAACCTGGTTGTACATATCTTTGCACCAACACCTGCAAAATACTTGCCTCTACCCGTGTCCTTAAAGTACTGCAGCTGAGTTCCCATCTTTTACTATTTTTCTTGTACCACAATTGTGCTTTCCTTCTGCCTCTGAATACAGGCCCCAGCGGCAGGTGCAGTGCAGATAACGGCCCAGTGAGGACTCTTAACTGACGTTTTCCTTGTTCTTGTATGGGTAAGCAGCCAGAAATTCTTCTGCCGCCTTTCTATCATCTTTGTCCTCCCACCGTTCCTTTTATTCCAAGATCTACACCTACCTTTTATACAAGTTCAGGTATTAACGTTTTGGGTGCTGATGAGGCTCAGCTTCACCTGATCTACAACTCCCTGAACTAACTCAGGGGAAAAAAAATCCCATCTTTCACGAGGATCATTGCCTGTATGGGCAAAAAGAATTATTAACTCTTTTCTACCTCACTCAGCTGGTTTAAAATCTTTCTGCATCAAACTTGGCACACTTGTGCTATACAGAAGAGAGCTTAGTCAGTAGAATTGCATTTTACAGCTTTCTCCGATACCTTGTGATGATGTATTCTGAAATTTGGTTTCAAACCGAGGATTTCCTGGGGTTCATAATCCATATTCTCGTGTTCTGAGTAGCCATTGATGGGAGTTCTGGTTTATTTCCAGAGATTAGCCAAGGAATGGTGCATATGTATACTGATGCATGTCTATAGGGAGTGTGTAGTTACACCAGTGCAGCTCATCCACCCATAAGGCATTGCACTGTCATAGTTGTCCTGCATGACTTCGGTACGATGAAGTCCTTGGCTGAGATGACGATATTGATTAGCATCTCAGCGTGGTTGACCGGGGAATGCTTTTTGCTAGTGATGCGGTTTGCTCGGTTATAGATTTGATTTAATAGGTAAGGGATCTGAATAAGTTGGTTGTGACTTTGATGCAGTGTACAGCATCTCTAATTTGATAGCTCATTAATCTGCCAGCTTTAACTAAGTAACAAATTGCAGCTTTCGTCAGCCCCAGAAATAAAACAAGATGGAGGCTGGGTGCTCTCTACTTGCCATACCCTTTCTCAGTAATTACACCGTTCGGGGGACATAAGCTTCTACATTGTGACTCGTTCCTTAAAGTGGCACCATTAAAAGCAGGTATTTAATGCTAGGCAGGACTATATGAGATTTGCTAGTCAGCAATTCTGTCTTGAAAACTAATGTTTTCACAAGCAGCCTAGTACTTCTAGGAATATCAATAAACACGGCCTGCTGAAAAAGTGTTCCTGAACCTAGGTACGCCTACAGCTTTCTCAGTTTCTCTGCCCCTTCTCTACTTAACTAAGGCAGAACTCGGATTTGATAGCAATGTGTTTCGATATAGGCTCACTTGATCTGAAAGGTGTTTTGGCTATTTTAAAAATAGTATTTTAATAGCTTTTTTTTTTTTTTTTATTTCTCTGAACACTAACAGTTCGTCTTCATATGCACAACTAAACATGGATACTTCTAAATATCTGTTAGTAATTTTAAAGCTTCTCCAATGTCCAGTGCAGTGGAGATCTGTTCCAGCGTCGTCACTCAAATTTTCACAGTAGTGGCACGCTGGAAGTATAGCACGTTCAGGAGATCTAACAAGCCCCAGAACTTTCCACTCAAAGACCGTCAACACAGTTGACGCGGTAAAACGCCAAAGCGTTTTAGCAAGGCTTTTAAGATTGAAAATATTTCTGTTTTCTTGAAAAGTAAAAGATGTTGACAAATGAATTTACTAAATATTGATGAGAATGATGGGGGAGATACAAGTAAAAAATCATTCTTACATGATGTGTATGATCTAGCGTGGAAAGATGAGAATTTTTATCTGGAAGTAGAGAGTGATTTGTGAGGTTATGGAATGGATTTCCACCGTTTTTGTAAATTATCTGTCTTATATTTTCATTGTAACCGAGTCTAGTATTATACGTAAATGGGATGGGCATTGGAAGAATAATAATGATGCTAAATATTGGCTATGTCTCTTTGTATTTGAAGAGGTCTAAACGTAGTACAGTGAAACAATACATAGTGCATGCAGAAATAAAAAAAAATAAGCTAAAAGTGGGAAGTATGGAGAAAATCAAACTCACTGGAGACTAATCAAAGATGAACATCTAGCAAGAAATCTGAGTGAAAGATGCGTATTTTCTTCATACTCTTTTTTGCCGTCAAACTTGTTTCTAAATGGAATTTAAGACACAGTTTTAAGTATGCGTTAACTTAGTGAGGGAGCATGAGTGTATTTCATTATTCTAGGAGAGACTTGATCAAAACAAACAAATATTGTACTGAGATCCAAGTAGGAAGCTGGGGTGGTGGTGGGGATGATTTGATTTCCAGATAAAATGGTCCAAGAAATTTAGAAATGTAAATTCAGTTAGGGAAAATGCATCCCTGTGCCGAGAGCTAGCACAAGCCCTAGGCACCCTTCAGGCCTGCTTAAGTCCTCTGTGAAGGCTAATTAGCTGCATAGCATGAATTTTCAATTCCAGATAAATATGCATTTTACAAACAGTCTACAGAACAAGAATTATTTATTGGACATGTTTGTGAATAATTTGAAGTATAGGACGAACTCAGTCATTTTTAAAATCCATTTACAGGCAGTTTACAAGTGGGTGGGGAATAAAGAATCAATCTTAAGAAATATTTGTTTAAAAACACCCCTGATTTCTCTAGCTGCGAAAAAAAAAAAAGCTCCAACATGCTTCATGGTAGGGGAAACAAGGACTTGCATTACCTTAGGGGAGCACAATGTCTCTAAACCAGCTTCAGTGTGCCACAATAAAATTTTTACTATTTTATGTTTTGGATCGAAACATGTTTTCCCCCACAGGGAACGCAGAGCTCTCAGTTTTAGGGAAGTATGCGGACAGAGTGGGATTTTTATAGTGTGGGAGTCCAGGGGCGGGCTCCTCGTTCACCCTCCTCCACTACAGGAAGGTTAGTAAGAGTCTGACCCCACAGAATCTAAAATTAGTTCTATAAAAACCAGATGACATAAGGATATTGGCTTAAATTTTCTCTTTTCACAAGCAGAATGAAGTAATCCTTTACAGTTCTCTAGTAAACGTTACAGGATATATGCCAGGATGTATGTTACGGGATACATGTCGGATGTACGCCCATTTGTGTTTCCGCGCACACACACCTTGGTAACAGGAACAAGACCACCAAACTCCTTTTCAGGCTAAACACAGAGCAACTGGGCAGCTCATGTTTTTATAAATCAGCCTGAAAGCACGGGTATCTTCTACTTTCAGGTACTTATCCTAATTTCTAACCATAATTAATTCATGGCTCGTTTACACTCATTTGTCCTTTCGCCAATGTTTTACTGGTTGTCTAAGTAATTTTTCTCTCCCTTCATGTTTACATACCCAGATATATTTATAGGGAGCAGTCATATCCCTTCTTAGCTATTGTTTTGAGGAGCTGAACAAGCCAAGCTCTTTTAATCTCTGCTTGTAAAATAAATTATCATTTATATTGCACAAGCACACTTGTTTACTATGAGGTTATTTTTGTTCTGGTCTACACTTTAATTATTCTTTGACTTTCTTATTTGTTAGGAACAAACAAGAAAAAAGACTGGGGGGAAAAAAAATCACAGGCAGTATTTTCTGTGCCGAAGCAGGCCTGGGACCCACATCATCGTATATAAAAATGACAGCTGGATAAACGTGTGCAAAAGCTGATACGCTTCTATTGATAGAGTGCATTGGGGATGGGCTCTTTTAATTCATAATAGTACAGTGGATGTTAGAAAGTGGAATTTGCAAATTCACGCCAGGAAACGCCAACTCAGGAAAACATTTCCTTTTAGAAGCTAAACTGAGTAAGTTATATCTTTTGTGTAAATTCAGCAGGGAAAAATTCTGAATTCAATAACTGTAGAGACTACTTGCTGCAGATACAAAATTATTTCCTCACTGTAAGTTAAGCTTACAGTGACTTGGCCCTGAATGAAAAGGAAGATTTCCCTCCTGGTGGATATTCCAAAACTTTAATTTAGGTGTTTTGTCCCAGACGGGGTCTTCATTGCGATACAGATATTCAATAAGGAAAATATCTGATTTGATTTGTATTTGAAATGGCTTTCTTCCTACAGCTCAGATGAAAACAAAACATTTTCTAGATTTAATGTTTTATTTTGGGAATGATGTACGCAACTTTTCACCCACGGGTGGCGCAAACCTTTGTGGACGCTGCAATGCTCCCTTGTCCTCAGCCGGCCGTTTCTGCCAGTGCTGCCACGACGCCGGGGGTGCAGGGCATCCTCTCTCGGAGGGGTCATTCCGCCTTAGGAGTGATGGATTTGACTGAACCATAGCAATGCTCATGGGGGAGAAGGAGGAGCTCAGAATTACAGCTCTGTGAGACCCAGTGGGCACCTGGTTAGCAGCAGGCGTTAATCCTCAAGTAGAACAGAGTTTCGCTTAGTGGTGTTTTGTGCTATCCGAGTGCAGTGCAGTGTCGTGCAGCTGCAGCAGCAATGGAAGAAATATGGTGACAGCTATGTGGGATGTTCTCCAGAGTTAAAACTTCTGCTTGGCAGAAATTAGTAATGCCAGTGAAGCTTCAGGCAGCAGCGCCAAAGGGCTTTTTTTTTTTTTCTTGTTGGCTTACTCCTTCCAGTGCCCGCTTTCTCAGGTGCTAGCTGTGCTTCTGGCTCACCGTAAATGATGCTACTTTTCTTGTCAAAATTCGTACGCAGGAAGAAATAAGATTTTGGACACCACAGTGTAGGACACAGAAAATAGCCCAGCACCAGAAATAGTGGGATCGCCCTGCAGGTACCTGCAGTGTGGCTGTACAAGCCAGCCCAGCTCAAGAAGCAACGTGGCCATGTTTCCTGCCAGTACGCCGGATTTAGTTGCCTTTGGGTTGATGAGAGGGTTTATAACCCTCACATAACTGCACCTCCACACATGGATGGCTACAGTATTTTCAAACGCTTGCACGGCACCATACTGTCATGTGGATTTATCAGCTCAAAGCCAGCTGAAGGATGTGTACACACTACTTTGTTACTTGATGCAGACATACCTTAATTCCCTTGCTAACATAGCTGATATTACTAGTTGGACTGATACTAGTTTCCAGGGAAGCTATTTTGCCTACGCTTTGGTTAAAATTACATGCAAAGGAGACATCTGGACTTCGCAACAAACTGACAAATAAATTTATAGTGCAAAGGAATTCTTTCACGTGACACAATAAAAAGATGCAGATAATTAGAAATAATCACACATTTTCTTCCTCTCCTTCCAATTTCTGAAATACTCAGAGTAACTCAAACTAGAAATTCTAATCTTTCCTAAGAATAGGCTATGTGTAATTACAATACCACCATACGAAATGTTTTAGTAACAGGAGGTTGCAGTAACGCTTAGATAACAATAAATAATTATTCAAGAGCCTCCTCTCTACCTACCAGTTTAGAGACTTCCCTTGACCTGCTTTTAGATCCATGCTTTTAGGGCATTTCCTTAGATTTTTCTTGGTTTGTGTGTCTTTATAAATTTGATTTAAGTATGGTGGATTAAATTCAGGTTAAGGTATAAGTTACGTAGGGGTTAGACAGCAGGGAACTCAACGTTGCCAGCTCTCTTGGGACTTCCACAGTAGCTGTAAGTCCCCAGGGATGCTCCTGGGGCCACTGCTTCTCCGTCTTTCCTGGGACTCAAAATAAGGACCAGATTGCAGGTATTTCCAAGGAAAAAGCAATTGTGTGATACCCAGATGTTAGAACACTTGGTGGCCATCATAATGATTTGGTGGAAGGGAAACTGGAAAAGCGGCATAAACTGAGTTTCTCGGTATGGGATTGCCTGGGCAGTGCTGGTGCACCTGAGGGGACGGGATTTAGCAACACCTGCTTGCTAAATGGCTGAACTCAGATCCTAGAAAACATTTATCTACGGCTCATACTCTCAAGCTCAGTTATTCAGTTGACCAAGGATATGCTGCATTCAGAGTCATCTTTTGCTTGGAAGTTTAGATGGTGTTTGTTTTAGCTGTTTGGAAGTGGGTTTTGGCTAGCATGTTGCAATTTTTATTGTCTTCTTTTTTTGCTAACTCATACACTACTCTATGATGAAAGGAAAGGTTTTCCATCAGCAAACAAGGTCTGATGGAAGCGGTAGGGGTGGTGGTGTTATAAAAGCACATTAGAAACCTAAGGACTTTGTCTCTGCTCTTTACTGAACGTTTCATTGGAAGACTGTGATAAAATTGAAATTTTTTCTCCTTTCCTTTTGTTTGCATCTATGCTCATTTTTTAATGGATGCCATTATTTCATATTGCTGTACTGCTATTGCTCACACTACACCCATCGTACCAAAATACCATGTAACGTGCTTTGCAGGCAAAATAGTTACCGTACAAAGTTTCTACAAATGGTCAGCATACAATAATAGCGAGCGATCCCCAAACATCAATGCATTGTATTTTGTATTAGGCTTCAGAAAGGTCAGCAGTCTACAAGAAGCAGAGGAAGCCCCGCAGATTTCCATTTCTTGGGTTGGCATTAGCAGCCAGCCTGTCAGACCTGGCCTTTAGAGACAGATCTGACCTACGGTAAAACAGACGGTTCAACGGGTGCCTCAACGGAGGGAGTCACTTGATAGGCAGCGGATCTGCAAGCTTCTAAAAATATTTTCTTGAGCAGCCTTTTGTGCGGGATGCTGTATTCATTTAGTCTTAGCCATCGCTTTCGTTCAGAAACACTGCTGGCCTGATTCCCTCCTCATACTCGTGTAACCCTACTGACTTTGACAGTGCTGCTCTGAACACCGGTGTCAACGAATTAAAGAGCAGATACTGTATTTCTAAATAAATGTGTGAGTCACTGCCGAAAACATTTTGATATAGGACGGGCACTTGCCCAATTCGCTCAGAGTGCGCTGGGTCGGAGCACGTCAGCAACCCCATACTGATTCCTTCTCCAAGCGTTTTAGCCGACGGAGCAATTCATCCGACAGAAACTTACTTGTCTGCCCGTATTCTTACTCTGCAAACAGTCCCATTGATTTCACGGAGTAAGGTGCTCAGAACTTCTCTTGGGAGTCTGGTCCGCAGTACTTCATTTGGATAACTATAAATTAGCCTGCTGCCCGGGTTATCTGCCCACTTCGGGGAGCGCGGTACAATCAGACACTTCTCTGCAGATCCTTTGCCTCTGGGTATGCAAATACCACCACAAACGGAGTGCTCCGTGTGGGAAGAAAAATGATAACTGAGGCCATGCTCCCTAGTGCTACCCAGAAAACAACGGCAAATGACGCTGCTGCTGTCTTCCTAACTCGTAAAATTAATGCATCTTCACTGTCCAGCCCGTAAGCCAACAAAATAGCCTAATTAGCAGTATCGGGTTTTAAATAAAATGATTCTTAATACAGGCTTTCCTGGATTTTCCTTCGGAAGAGAAAATATCTCTTTGCTAGGAAGAAGTATAAATAGAACTTGGAAATAGTTGCAACATCTTGTTTTGTTTTGTTTTGATTTTTGCTGATCTTCATTTCAAAAATAGACACGCTGATTTAAACGTTTTTGCTTTCAACTGACAAGAAATGCGATGTTTTTTAAGAAATGAGTGTTTTATAAAGGAAGCACTGACAAGCTGTCTCACTGCTTGGTACTGCCTGAATATCAAAACAGTTATTTAAAATGCCTGATCTACAAAAGAGTTATGTTTTGCAATCCAAAACAGTAAATAATTCTTTTTAGTAAGTGGTTTTATTTTTCACGGTATTTAGCAACCTGGCGTCCTAGTGATGGCTGCACAGAAGAAGAGGTTCGTATGTCAACAGCAGGCCTGTAGCTGTCTCTCTGTCTTGCTTTTCCCTTTTTCCCCCTCATCCCTGTATATCTCAGATGACCCGATACATCATTATTTCTGTAACAAGAGGTAGAACATATGTCACGCTTCTGACCTTAAGAGTAAAATGCGCTCTTATTAAAAGTGAAAACTACTCAAATGCCTCTTTTTTTTTTTATTTTAACCTGCCAAAATGAGAAGCCCCAATTAACTGCCGCTTTCACAACTTAATGTGAACCCAAACTCTGAACGCAGAACTAATTGAGCTTCTTTTTATATTGAATAACATGGGCTGAGCAGGAGGTGATGTCAATCCTTGATTACCATTAATAACACCATTCTAATTGCCCTGTATATCTCACTGTAGCTGTCAGCGAGGTGATGCTCGTATACATGACTAAATTTGGCATGCTCTGTAAACCCAGTGCCACCGGGACAACCAGTCTGGCCAGCAGACTGGCAGGCGTTGCCTGATGCTTGCAGGAGACCGCGCTGCAGTGCTGTACAGTGACACAGGGCACGTGATACGAAACCACATTATGAGTGGGGGCGGTGGTACGGTTATTTATGTTTTAAGCAGATAGAGGGGCCAGATGCAGTGGCACACCCAGACTAATTCGTTAGCGAATTAGCAGCATCAATAAGACAGGGCAATCTTCAACAAATATTTGCTGTTAAAAAGAGGGGTTTTTTGAAGAGACAAAGGTTTCACAGATTTCAGTTTAAAATCATTTCCTCCCGAGTTCACCTGCACAGTTAAGCTGAAATGGATTAAGTTGATCTTCTTTTCCCATTATTTGCTTTTTCCCTTTTCTTGCCAGAAGCATCACATGAATGAGGAAGCGTCATTCTGGATGAACCTTCATTATATCAGAAAGCCTGATTAGAAAGAAAAGAACAGCTGGGCTACATATTTTATGAGCTTCCTTTGAAAGAGAGCTTTTTGAGCATGCTGCTGTCAGTCAGTATTCCTCTGGTTCCTTCAAGTTTCCTTTTCTTTCAACCAGTGTGTCTTACTAATAGGGCATAGAGAACTTACCAGAAAAAAGAATGTGTTGAAAAACAAGGACCAATTTAATACATAGTCTTTTATTCTTTTCTCTAAAAGAGATGTCTGGTTTTCTGTCTTGACCCTGGTACTAATCTTGCACTGCTAGTTGGGAGTATGGGTCCCTGAAGTACTGGATCCTTCCGCAGCTACAGAGTTTCGTGTCTGATGGTAGATGTGTTTCCATCAAAGGACTTCTGAGGATGTAAGTATGCTCAACAAGTGAAGACTCTGCTGGCATCACAGGAATGATCTTGGAACATTGGTTTGAACCTGGAAAATTTTACTAAAATAGAATAATAGGGCTATACTGACTTGAGAGCACGCTACAAGACTGGACTCAGGAAATAGAGGTTGGATGGCTTCCCGTGGAAGAAGGCTCTTCCCCACTTTTTTGACAGTGGCGATTCATTCGGTCTCTTCCATCTCAGTTCTTCCAAAAGAACAAGACTAAGGGCACTTGATGACTCCCTTTGTTTGCTTGTCTCAACTATGTCAGCCTGCATGAGAGTAGCTCTGTCTGTTGCCCCACTCCAAATCAGGCAGCTTCTTTCTCAGTTACGTTTTCATTCTCAGCTACCTTCTAGAGGCTGCTGCCTTAAAAAAAAATAAGATATCTGTATATATATTTGGATAAAATCATGCCTATGAAGAAACAGGGAGATAGCCTGATTTGCTAAGTCTTCTTTTATTCTACTCGTGGCACAGCCCAAGGATGGCTACGTGGCAGATACGGTAGGAACGTCTCTTCTTAGGAGCTGAGTGAACCTCATGGCACAGACAGGGAGACGGTTAAACAGGATATTTTCAAACAGCATGTCATTGAAATATAGTCAGGAGTCAACTGCCAAAGCAGCAGAGATGTCATCACAGAGCACAGACAAGGGTGTCAAATGCGTACGCTGCTATATTCCCTTTTTAATTTTCACATGCTAATTGCATTTCTTCCATTCACAACATTGAGAACTTGGCTCTAGTTATAAATACAAATTTCAAATCTTTTAGTATCTTTCAGTACATAGGAAATCGGTTTGTTTCCAGTGAATCTGGAAATCTTTCAGAAAGAAAGTAAAAGCATCTTAAAATCTCACTCTTTAAAATGTTAGGTGATGCTGCACATCAGAGAGGGATTAAATCTTATGCTGCAGAGTTTTCTATTAAGAAGCCCCTTTTCAATATAGAAAACATGGAGAGATATTTTAGCACACTTTCTCCTGCCCTTCCCCCCCATCTTTTTAGATACAAGTATTTTGGCTTGGAAGCTTAGCTGCAGAAAATACCTTCACTGTCAATTTTGCCCCTAATGAGCTCTTATTTTACAGGAGCTTTAGGTAGTTTGCAGTGCTAAAATTAAACAGCACAAATTCTGAATTACTTGACTCCTTAGCCAACAGCTCCCAGGTGCACGGGAGGAATGCCTGTGCCTGTTTTCTTTTGTTTTTAATAGAAATAGAGCCAGAGACTCCAATTTCATAAAATCAATGTGTCACAGCTTTGTGGCAACTCCTAGTGGTTTGCTACTGACATCTTATCAAAGATGCAGCCCCAAAACAGCGAACATCATAGTCTTTGTACATATTTTATTGATATTATTGAGTTTTCATCGATTGCCTGCCACTGCAACGGAGTTGTTGTGATGTACAGTCTTCCGCCACTTTTGCAGAGCCGAACTTCTTGACCTGAAGGACCTGTCAAGTCTTGGGGGTGTATTTTGCAGCCTTGTATGCAACTTGACTCCTGAGCATCACTCCATCGAACTCACTGTTGGGTGAAAAGAGCAGGAAGAGAAAGGCAGGTAAGAGGGGATAGAGAGATAAAACGGAGGGGTAAAGAAGGATGTGAGCCATTTTCTGAGATTCCCAGAGGCGGGAGATTAGCTGATGAGACTGCTTTATGTAGAGCGCGTCTGGAGGAGGCATCTTGTTGTTTCACATGTATAGGGTGATAGAGTCTGAGTCTTCTTGAAGAAGGGTGTTAAATGACTATAGAGTCTCGTTCATGAGAGGCTGAGGCACTGTGGAGATGGGAAGGAGGCAGTAGGAGGGGATTTGTGGAGAAAAGAGAGCTCTCGAACTGCAGTGAAGGATATAGGCTTATATTTGCTCTGAAGCGCCCACTCAGAAACCTAACTTCAGATAGCACAAAACAAATACAAGATAAAAATATTTAAGATGTAAAATGGAGCACTAGTCACAATCTGATGATGTTTGGCACGGCACTGTTGATGTGCTTCCTTAAGAATATGCCATTTTTTCCCGGACTTTCTTGTGACACAGAAGAAAACATAACGTTGAGCTACGGACCTTGTCCTTGCTAACCACATATGTACGCGTAACGTTTTATGTAAACAGTAAGTTAACAAGGAAGGTGTTGGCTTTTTGAGTATACATAACCATTCCCAAGCATATTTTAGTTACATAAAGCATACTTTTCTTTGCTTTCAGGAAAATAAGGGCAAATAAATCACACTCTCTTGAACCCTTTTACTTTGTTTTCCTTGATCCGGTCACAGTGAGAAGTGCTCATGTCCGTCTCTAACGTGCTGATCTACAATGCAGTTCAGAAATACTCTGATTTGCAGGAAACTTTTAGTTTTGAAATTTAACTGTGACTAAATCTGTTACTTAATATTGGTTTCAAGCTGTATGTTGTTCCAGGCACAACCTAAAATGGGAGAGGAGGGTGGAGGTGGCTGAATGAGTGCAGCTAACACGCTGCGGAGCAGGAATTTTGTAATGTAATATATGTTGGTAATATCATTAACTCTCTGATCTTCTGCCATTCAGAGCAGGGGGTGAGAATGGTTTGCAGCAGCAGCTGAAGAGAGATGAAGAAAAATGCCAGGCTAAAACTAGCTCTTGCATTATTGATTATCTGAAATTTCTGACTTTTGATTTCTATAACTGAATTTTCCCACGGCTGTTTGCAAAGGTTTGCCACTCTTAAGAAGCTACTTCTCGTTACTTATTTTTTGAGAAATGCCTTTTCGTAAGGAGTGTGGATACTCTAATTCCAATTTAAAAGCATCTTCTTTCAAATTGATTCTATCCATTTTGAAAATGGATTAATTGAATCCAAAATAAGGCAATCTTTTTTTTTTCTTGCCTTCTTCCCCCCCACCCGCTTCCCCCAATGGATGTCCCAACAGGAACAGTCAGTCTGTTCTCATCTCAGCCTCCAACTTATGCAAATTAATGCAGTTCTGTTCAAGAATTTGGTGGCATCAGAGTTCCCCTGGTTGAAAGGAAGTCAAGACAAGAGCAGCAGATTTTACACTGTAAAATGTCCACAACCTCACTTTGTTCTACAACAGCCAAAGTGGGACTACAGGTGTTAAGGACTTAAAAAACACAATGCGTTGGCAGAAAGATGAACTAACACTTTTGTGTGATTCTGTTAATCTAGTTTTCCATAATTTAATACAGCAACCAGACAAGAGCCTTTCAAAACAGTGCCTATGTATAAAGTAACATACTAAGTTTTCTTTTGACTCCCAAGATTAGAGAGCATTAGAAAGCTTGTTCCCTGTTAGCTTTGTTCCAGTTTCTTCCAGTAATATTAAAAATAACAAAACCCCAAAGGCCCACGCCTGTTCCTGTTTAAAATATTGCTGGTGGTCATCAGCTAGTACTTCAGGGGCTTTATTCATTAAAATATTTTAATAGAGCCCCAAATAATTATTTTCAAGAGTGTCTGAAGGGCACTAGAGATCAGTAGCAAACAATAAATTAACTGAAAAAGAATTTAACATAATGTCACACAGCACAAATAATGGTATGAGTTACACTGACTGTAATTACCATTTAAAAAAGAAAACTGGGATTTGCATAGTCTTCTAATAGGCTAAGTTCTCCTCTTAGAAAGAGATCAAGCCTGAAAAACAGAACGGTTCTTCCTTGCTTTAAAAAGACCCCCTCTCCTGCCCCGCCTCGCCTCCAAAAAGTGCAACAAACTGGTGTATTCATAAACGTGTTGTCAGGCTGCCCAGTGTCTCTGTGCTGCCCTGCGCGTCACGCAGCAGTGTGGCCCCGTGTTGGAGGTCACGGCACCACTGTGCCCTGCGGACGTCTCGCGCTCGTGCTGAAGAAGATGCAGGCACCTCCCCTCCCTCGCTGCTGGTCCCCTTCGCAGCTGAGCTGGAGGAGAGGCTTCAGCCGTGGGGAGAAAGGCAGCAGCGAGGAGCTTGGTCTCTCTGCCTTCAGCATTAGCATAAAAATTACACAGAAATAAAAGTATCTACAGCATTACAAATGCATACTAATTATACAAGAATAGATCGCAGCTGTTTTCTCATGATGAATGGCAGCTCACGCTGCAAGGATACTAATTGGTTTTAGTGGCAGCACTTCGGAGGGTCCCGAAGTGCTCCCTGTACAGAAATACTAATGACAGTCATGTTAAAATATATATCCAAGTTTCTTTTTGGAACCTCTTCAGATGATAAATAAATATGTTGCTTGTTGTTTCTTGAAAAGAACTATATTAGTATGGAAAAGTGACCACATCAGCCAGAACCGAGGGATTATAAAACTGCTCCTAGTAAGGTAAGGCTATGGTAAGGTTCAAGTCCATAAACTGGCCTGACCACCGGTAGCAGACTCAGTTGACAGAGGCTTGTTCTGTTCGCATCTGCGACTACTGGGCAAGCGTGGGGATGATTTTTGGCCTCATGCATCAGTTCCTCAAATTGCCTATAAAAGTCTGCATGGGTATGTTAGAAAAAGACCAAGCTCACACCTTCATCAGGCAATCCCCTAGGCATGTAGGTTGGGATTTTGCTCCAAAATTCATGCAGGAAGCATCTGATTATTTTTTTTCATTTTTTTTTTTAATAGTGCATACCTAACCTTCCTGAGAGCAAAGGTATTTTTTTCTGACGTGGGTGATGTTGCATGTTATGATGTGTCCCAGTCATATTGCAGTTTCGTTAAACAGGAACGGTGATGAGCTTGATATGGAAATGCTTTTGCCATATGTGAAAGGAAAGCTTCAGCATTAGTTTTATCTAGGTTGAAAAAGGAAAACGTGAAAGCTGCATGTCATTTAATTCTGAAAAATGACCTGACCAGATGTCAAAATTATTAAGAAGCAGCATGACAGCCCTTGGATGCCAGCCCTTGAAAATAAGACAAGCAAGACAAGGAGATATTTCAATATGCGGACTGAAACTAAACTCTGAGTGTGTGTGTATTTTCTTAAAGGGACAACAAAAGTCTGTCTATAAATACTGGCTTAATCATTTACTTCCAGCAGTCAGAAATATCAGTTGACGTTTACCAGATTATGGGGAGCTGGAGAATTTCAACCTGTAACTTCGATGATCTGTTATTTCGGTTTTCTCTCAGGGAAGCTGTCTTGGATATATCCCCCAGAGATGATTTACAAAATGAGTACACACTGTTTTAAAGGGCTTTAACAGGGGAGAGCTTTGTTTGACTATTCCTTGCTGTGTCCCTTTCCATTCCCTACCAAAGCACGTTGGTTGCGTAGGATGGACCGGGGGTGGTGTGTTTGTGTGAGGCTTCATTGACTGTCACCTCACTGACAGTCAAGGTCTGAATTGCCCCAAAACCGAGCTCTTTTACTTTCTTATCCCATGTATAGGTTACGTACGGTCACTTGCAATCTCACCCATAATGTTGACAGTGGAAACTAGATAAATAATTTACTGCTCTATGAAGAAAATGTTTGGTGGTTTGTTTTGGGGTTTTTTTTGACCTGCAAAACACTTTATAATTGTTTCTCATAAACTCCACATTACACATATAGGGTGCCACAAGCAGATGTTTGTCCAACACTGAGGACAAAGTAGGAATACGCACGGAAGTACTCACATCCTCTATTTGGAATTGAATCTCTGCTCTGTGACAGAACAACAGAGTGGTTAAACACTGAGTTGTTCTGCAGTGCTGCTTTTCGTTCTATTTCTAGTCCAGCAAAAGTAATAAAAAAAGCTGGTTTATATCTGCTGTCCTATTTTTAATTGTTTCTTTGGTGTAATCAGATCTTCATTGATTGATAAAAACATGAATCTTGCATTTTTCTGCAAAGATAATTGATTTTCAACATTTATTTCCAAAGCAAAAAAATTACAACTTCATTTTTGTTAAAACTTTTTATAAACTATTTTATTCTTTCCCACTGAAAGTTAATTAAGAGCCACATTAATTTTTTTTAAGCATCTCCTAGCTGTAGCATTTAATTTATGAATTATAATTACAGCATTTACCATCTTTCATCACTGATGTCAGTCATCAGCTTCAGGAACCTACAAGTTCAACGTAGCCTAATATTTGAAAGTTATACCCAGAAATTGGATATCAAAGTTTCTATAAAAAGAAAAAGGAAATAATATATGGTAATAACATATTCGGTGTGAGAAATCTGTCACCAAAGGAACAGAATTTTTTTAAGCACTGTTATCACTTGCTTGGGGGAACCTCTGAGTTCCTCCAGGCTTTCCTTTGGGCCTGGTTCTGCCTGTGTTACTTGATTCAGATCTTGCTAGTACTAATGTAAATCTCCATTAACTTAAGTCAAGATTAACCGCCTATACTGATGCAGATAGAAATGAAGTTAAGATACTAAGACTCTTCAGGAGAGGAGAGAGAGCAGTTATGATAAGGCACAAGATGACACCTTGCTAATATAGGCTTTGAGCTCATGTCTAGCCAGCTAAAACCACGGAGAGAGGACCTTCTGCCTGTCAGTCCGCAGTCCTGTGACCTTACCCTTGACAGTTACCTCGCATGCCAAAGAAGGAAGGGAAAGGAGCAGACTCCCAACTTCTAGCACAAAGTGTCTTGAAGCAGTGATGTTTAAGGGACTAGACAGGTAAAGATGTATGAAACAGGACAAGATTAGATAGACTTTCAAAGTGCGACACTTGACCCATGACATTCTTCATCCTATTTTTCTCTCCCTGTCCTGCTGAGGAGGGGGAGTGAGAGAGCGGCTGGGTGGGCGTCTGGCTGCTGGCCAATCCACCACACGTAGGAAAGAAGAGTCCTAGCCAATCTGCAGATGTTCTTCATACCTTTATGTGATGAGGGCACGTGCTGATCTGATGGGGGTCCATCTGCAGAACCAGAGTCAGCACAGCAGTTCCCATTCTGCACTAGCTGGGTCTCATGATCCGTCCTCTCTCCCTTTTCCACTGCTGAGCACTCATCCCGGCCTCCCCCTCCTCTCATCCCATCTGTCCTAGGCCACTGTCCTCCCAGACCTTATGGTTTCTGTTGCCTGCTTACCTCTCTCATCCAGACTCTGCTGCTCAGATCTGCGTCTCCATTCTTTCTCAGGTGTCTGGTGCCACGGGCTTTGGCCTGGACGGGAGGACGAAGTACAGAGTATAACCTACGCACCCACGCAGCCTTTCCTGCTCCTTCCTGCCTCTCTGAAGCTCTCCCTCTGGGTCTTACAGCATGCCTGCTGCTCTTTTGCACCTTCACTTTGAGGGAGAGCTGGATCAGAGAGAGAGCACCCATGGGCATGCAACCCGCCTCTCTCTGCCGTCCTCCTGCAGCATGGTGTTTGTGCCCAGGACCAGCCGGCTTGCCTTGCAGAAAGGGCGTGTTGGGAACAGGCACCACCAGCCACAGCACTGTAAGCTCCCCTTAACAGACACGTACCTTGCCAGTGGGAACTGGGGATCTGGCTTGACCTCCAGCATCATGCGGGTAGTGGGATTTTTTCCAGGCCTTCCTACAAAGCCTCAGGAACACATGCTTCAGAGTGGCAGATTTTCCAGGAAAACAACAATCTTGAGGAAACACAGAGCTAGAGAGCCTGCCACTTTCTCTAGTAATATATTATCATGGTAATTAATCTCACCGTTAAAAAGTGTGTCTTTCATTTTAGTATGTCTGGCTTTAACTTACACTTCCTTGTCCTTTTTATGATTTTTTTCATAGCTCACTATCTCTCATTGTCATCAATAGACTAACACCATCCTTTAGCAGGAGTTACCATTATCAATGGTAAAATAAGCGTTTGATTTTCAATAAGCAAAATAATGAAGAAAAAAAAAAGCAGCCATTTATGTAAGGTTAATACATCACTTAGATCAAGATCCTCAAAAGCGCTGGAGAGCATTAAATGCCACAATAAAAAGAACTATTTTTCTTTCCAAGAGAAAAAAAAGAAAATATGTCCTGTACCATGTAACTAATATCAGCTTGGAAGGGATTCAAAGGCTAATATTGGAAATATGGCACCAGAATTAATTTCAGGACAAAATTCACAAACTTTTGTTCTTTTCATGATTTTTTTGAAAAGGGATGTGTTACAAGAAAGCTGAGATCTTCCTTCAGATTAAAATTATCTAAAAATGAGAAAACACCAGGGTGCGTTCATAGCTGGCAAACTTAACACTGTCTGTACCTCTACTGTAAAAGCTAGCATAGAATTTCAGACAAGGATTTGGAGCAGAGATGGAGGATGAGATGCGTGACCTGGGCAGGCCAGGCAACATTCAGCGTTTAGCAGTGATTATCTTTAGGAAGAAGAGCTCATGGCATTTGGATGGAAAGGTGTATGTGCAGGTAAAGGGGGCAGGTTGTAGAAAGAAGACTGGCAAGGTTGGAGGAATCTGCGTACAAGCGAGGGGGTGTGCATGTGTGTGCGTAGAAAAGACAGGATAAAAAGAAGAGCTAAGCGCACGTCAAAGTTGCCTAAAGTCCATTCCTGTCAAACCAGCCGCTCAAGTAGAAGGGAAGCGTTCAGGCAGCTGTAGTCTCCCCAAGCACCAACAGGACCCACCAAATAAAGCAGCAAAGACATTTTAATCGCCAGTGGATTGTCACAATTTTTGGTTTCAGTTTGCCCTCCAAATGTATATCAAACTATTTCAGCTCCTTGTCATCCGCGTGTCAGGACAGATATTTCAGAACTCCAGAATCAAAATGCTAATGTGGACAGAAATCCTGACTGCACCATGGGGAGGTTAGAGGGAAAACAAGAGGCTTTATGACTGTGCAAGCAGGCCTGACATAAATTTGGAACGGGCTGGTGATGTTGTCTCATGGCCAGCAGGTACCCAGGACACCTAATCCTCTTCTCACCTCTGTCACTTCTGCTGCTAGATGGGGAACACATCATTTCGCTCTCTGTGCCTCAGTTCCCTGCCTGTTTTTCTGTATTAGAAAAAATGGACGACGGTGGGGAGAAAAAAAGGAAAAAAGGGGTATACAGAAATAGAAAAAGGCTATTCGATCATCTTTGAAAAGTGTTTTGACAACCCTGATGACCTAGGTAGGATTGTGTGTCTTTGAAATACAGTTTACAAAAGCTGACATGCCTGTAGTTTCTATTTGGAGGTTTACTTTGCCGAACAAATAGCATGGGAACTCTGTTGCCCTCTCCTAAATGGGTCAAACTTTACAAGGTCCAAACAGTAGGACTCAGTTGAGCACTGATGGACAGGAAGCTTCGTTCTCATGAAAAAAATATGAGCTTCGTTCTTGTTAATCTCAGTGCTGCTGATTGCTGGGATGCGGGGTTCCAAAATCAGCGTTTGGCAGCATCCTGATTGGCAGCTGTGGTGGTGCAGCGCTGTGTCACAGGGCGGGTAAAGCTCAGTAAATCAGGTTTTAATTTGCATTGTAAAAAGAAAAAAAACCAACACCGCTTCTCTTTAGACAATCTCAAGGATGTTTTGTCAGAAGCAAACTGGGTTCAAAAAGCTGTCTATGACCCGAATTCAAAATCCCAATTCTGGGTCGATTCCAGGGAACTGATTTTGAAAGCTTAGAGCTGTGGTTCTGTGTTGGACACAGACTCAAAACCGGTAATGGCATAGGGGAATATGAACCAAGCTACTATATGATCAAAAAAAATAGAAATAGAAAACAATACGTTAAAAAGGCAGATAATAACTGCTGGAGAGGGTACAGCAAAGGGCTACCAAGATGATTAGGGGACTAGAACATCTCTCTTATGAAGAAAGACTGAGGGACTTCGGTCTTTTCAGTCTGAAAAAAAGATGAGTGAGGGGGGATCTTATCAACGCTTATAAATACTTAAAGGATAGGTGTCAGGAGGATGGGGCCAGGCTCTTTTCGGTGGTGCCCAGTGACAGGACAAGAGGTAATGGGCACAAACTTGAGCATAGGAAGTTCCACCTAAACATGAGGAGGAACTTCTTTACCCTGAGGGTGGCAGAGCCCTGGCACAGGCTGCCCAGAGAGGTGGTGGAGTCTCCATCTCTGGAGACATTCCAAACCCACCTGGACGCGTTCCTGTGCCACCTGCTCTGGGTGACCCTGCTCTGGCAGAGGGGTTGGACTAGATGATCTCCAGAGGTCCCTTCCAACCCCTACCATTCTGTGATTCTGTGATAATCTGAATAATTTGTCTGATAAACGATGGGTCTGTGAACATGGTGCCAGTCAGAGCCATGCTTACAAAATAGCATAACCTTTTTTTTCCTCACCCTCCCTCTGGGTTCTTGAGTACATCTTGACTGTAACGTTTTGATGGGCCTGATACTGCATGTCTGTGGTCTTGTCTGAATTGAGCAACAGAGTTCTTCCAGACTGCTCTGAGAGTCCTCAAGAGCAATATAGCTATGTCAGCCCAAAGCAGAGTCTGTGTTAGCTAGTGCTGGCAAGTGACAGGTCTTATTAGCGTGCGTGGGGCACAGTGTTAACGTGTCTGTGCTGCTTTTGTCTCTGGCAGACCATCTCCTCATGGCATTGCTCTTGGCAACGTGGATGCAACATCTCGTATGCGTGCTAGTGTAAGAATGTCTCTGCGTGGGATAAACGCATCTAGAATATCGAGGTACGGAGAAAGCGTTTTATTTCTTCTTTCTATAGTCTTTAAAATATTCTGGACAGGTTATTGATTTATTTTCAATTGAATAAGAAGGTGATGAACTCTACAGATAGATATGTGGGGATATGTATGTCAGTGTGATGCACCAGAACTCCAGAATCCTGATGTTGAGATGCTTTGCCCAAATGTTTTTTTGTGTACGTGTTCCTCAAATTACCCTTGGCTGTTAAGGTCGTGTTTTTGTTATAACCATACGGTTGGAGAAGAGAAGGCAAAAAGAGCCCCTGCCTACTCTAGCCCCCATAAGAATGGTCATGACGTAGCCCAGTGACCTACATGTAAGAAACCTGCGTCCAGGTAAACCTGAGGCTGATCCTCTTTAAACCTTAGCATTTTGCCTCCTGAATTGAGGGAGTTGGTGAGCTTTGCCTAGTCAGAGGCAGCTGGGGTTGGTGGGGTAGCTAGTACCCTCCATGCCCATAACATTTTTTGGATTCAGGCACCAAAAATATACCCCTTGAAGACAAAACACTGTTTTGTGCTCTCCATTGTGTTGTGTACCATTCAGGGATGCACCCTCTTGGCGCTTCTCTTTTTGCACAGTCCCTAATGTAGGGATAAGTTAAATGCCAGTGTAGCCCTTGGTCATTCACCAGATAAAAAGGAAATGTAAACGTTACGATGGTGTGAACACTAACTAGTAATGCACCTAATAAAATGTTCGGTGGTGGAGCTCTCTCACTTGCTGGCGAATGCCATGACCCATATTATTCAGTGTGCATTAAACAAGCTGTCACCTAAGCATATTTGTGAAAAATAATACTGGATGAAAAATGCACTTCGGGTATTTTGAATGTCTGCACCATTTAATGTCTGCTGGCTGTATTTGTCAGAGCCAGCATGAAGTAAGGGTACTAGACCACAAGGACAGTGTCCTCCTGTCAGTTAAGGTACCCATATATTGTCAACGCACAGCGCATCATGAATGTAGGTTGTCCCATAATGTAAAAGTATTATACAGCATAGCAAGCTCACAAATTCCGAGCTCTTAAGTACATCATAGAACACACACTGATATTGTCTATGAAATAATCAACAACTTTAAAGTAAGAATTTCTGGGGGAAAAACTAACAATCTGTGGGGAGGAAGAAATGGAAACTTTCCATCCTCTCCCTTCCCGAACCCCAACAATGTAGGGATAAAAGGTGTGAGATTTGGAATAGACTATAAAACTTTTTTACCTGTGGACTCCTAGTTCAAATTCAATTTAGGATACAAGCCAGGGAAGGTAATTAGCTGACAGCTATTCTGTGACCTGCATAGGAGAAATTAGCTAATGAGTGCTGCTGACCATTTTCTTCTTAGCGGACAGGTACCTCTATCTCACCCAGAATGAGTCAGCGCCTTCCCAGGTGATCCTACAGCGGCCAAGGACATCCCAGCCATGGAGGCAGAACTCACCCCAAGGTAACAACACACCCACGCGTACGAGGTCATTGGGAAAATGAAGGAGAAACTCTGCACCTCTTCCAGGGATGGAAGGTCCTTCCACGAGTGTGACGCCTGCTTTTAAAAATGTGACGGAAGGAGGTAAGGATGGTTGATGGCACTGGTGAATAAATCTGTTGCCCGGGAGCAGGGTCCTTGGGTGTCACTCACTGCTACCCTGACCTGTCCTGGGGCCGGAGCAACGCCTGGGGGAGCTGAAGTGTATTTCACCTTCCCTGCTGGGAAGGCCTGAACCAGGGTCTTCACCTCAAACTACTACTTAGGGGGGGAAGCTGTAAGTAAGGCAGTCCCTCATTGGCAGGATATAAACTCAGACTGCAGTTCCATAATATTCTCCCTGCAAGACTTTTCTCTTAATAGTCTTTAGACTCAGTTTTCTGTTTTTGCACTTCAATAGTGCTGTTTTCCTTTCCCCATCCTCTGTCATCTCTGACTGCAGCCTCCTGGCACAGAAGTCGCTGGCCCCCTCTGCGTTTACTTTTCATTACAAATGGGTGGAGGCAATGTTGGCTCAGCTATGTTAAAGGAGTCTTTTCTGTCCCCAACTTTGTGGCATTTTATCTTTTCCGTTATTTTTGAGCTACGGTGCTTCACAAAGTTCTTTATTTGATTTTTCTTTGCTTTAATTCACACTGTGTGCAAGTACAGATGTAATGTGGTCATGTTGACTTCATGTCAGACTGGTAGACAATTCCTAATTTTATTCACCACTATTTCTCCCCATCAAATCTATCTCAGTTTCTATTCCACATCTTCCCGCAGCCACTCAAAGGCATCATTACTGCAGAACTGTCTTTGATACCTTGAAATAGACTTAAATACTTTTTCAGTGAATAGGCAGACATTACTTCATATCTCAATAAAGTAAGTGCTGGTCTGACATTTAAATGTCATTTTGACACACTCCTGACCTATATGTCTTTGTTCCTATGAAAAGCTTCAAGGCTGATGTCATATTTAAAAGTATTTAAATCAATCTTAAAGAAAAAAAAAAGAACAATTGTATGACACATTCTTGGGACCTATTTTTTATAAGCAAAGAGAAGCAGTGATTCTTGTTCAGCATTATTATTTTAAAAAGATTACAGAATACGTCTTAGCAGATATGACATTCACTTGAACTTCGTGAGCCCAAAAATTTGCTTCAAGAGGGGGAAAAAAAAAAAAGTCATTTCCCAAACCCAGGAGTGAACTTCTCTAGTGCTATACATATTCTTTGAGTAGAGAAAAAATTCTTTTCCTTTCCTAGTATCAGAAACTAGTGAAAGCGTCATCATAAATATCTCACATCCCATGATGTCACTTAAAGAAAACTTTTTGAATTCAGTGGAATTTGGCTCATCTTAGGACAAATCAGTGACTCCAACTGGGAGACGCGCAAGTTTGTGAGGGATATCTAAGACCCGATCTAATCTCTGGATCATTCTGTCCAGAGATAAAACGAGGGAAGTTTTCAGGATTAGAATCTGCACATTTTGACAAAGGGAGGAAGAACAACTGAAACTGTAGCAACAGGAAGAGTTACAGAGATGAAGCCTGATTACTACCTGGAAGCAAAAAGAGAACAATAGTTAAAGACTATTTTTTGTTCACTTTAGTAGGAGAGCATGAAAAAAGCATTTATTTGCGTTTCCCTGTAATCCTTTAAAATAACAGGAAAGAAATGTTTAAATACATAAACAGCTGTATAAGTAATACCGTCATTATTCCAGTCATATCTAGATTACACAGGAGTAAATATACATGGCAGTAATCTTTATACATTTATCTCCTACTAGGCTGTGTATTTTATCTCCTATCTTTGCAACATCATTTGCAATCCTCTGCTTCCTGCTTGTCGTCCAATTGGCAAGTTTTACATTCTGTATGTGTTGGCAGGGAAGATTTGCATTTTGAGGCAAAAGCCAATTTAAGTGCAATACAACTTTCTAAAAGACTTGGCTCATTTTCCTAACCCATGAGGGCATGAAATGAGATAAAAATAGCTGGGTTTGCCTGTTCCTCCGAAAATGCCCTTGACCAGTAAGACATGTCCAGTATTTCTTAGCTGTTCTTGTTTTCCTTCTGAACTGAGGAAAACAGGCTGTTGTGGAAATGTTTAAAAAAATGTTCTTTTGATAAAATATCTCTTTTTCCATAAAAGCTGGAAAACATCATAGCACACTTAAGGCCAGTGGAAGGTTCAGTGGAAGGTTTATGTCACTGGGTGTTACTTTACTCTAGGATGCCAGGTCTGGAGAGAGATATTTGTAGCTGAGCTTCTCAGGAAGGTCCGATCAAACACTAAAGGCTCATACATCTGCTCTGGCTCCAGTGTTGTTCCCTGAGACGCTGTGACGTGGCCCTTGAGACTTCCCCTGCACATGAGGCAAGTTAACCGACAGAGAAGTGAACATTATGCGGTGTCCATATGCCAGAGTTTGCAGAGGAGTATGTGCCGTTTGCATGGGAGAAACGATCAAGGCATCTATATGTCCCAGTAACCGTGTGTAACCAAAACCAGGCTGTTACAACCCCGTGTTGTCAGCACGCAGCAGCTGGGAGTTGATGCAACATAAGCTACTATCATTTGGGAACTACTGGTAGGTCTGACCACGCGAGGAGGGAGGTGTGGTGTCCCTCACTCCTGTTTCAGTCTGGAAGTCGTGCACCTGCCTTAAAATTTTTGCAAGTCAGCGTACCCCGCTGCCTGGCTGAGGACACCAGTGATGCAGATAGTATTTGCTTGCACCCATCTGCAGCAAAACAATAGCAAAATCTAACAAACATATTTGCACTAGCTACATGTTTGTAGCTACACAAAGTCAGGTGCTGTTGGAGAGTTTAGGTGGAATGTTCCATGTTAATTCAAACCTATGTACGGAAACAGTATTTTCGTCGCAGGGCATGTGTGGAGAGTAGTTTGAGGTTGGTGCTGTTAATGACAAAGAAAACCCCAGTGGGGGGAGTTTGCAAATAGAAACTGCTGAGCACAGTCACAAAGCACAACAGAAAGTCTTACATATGAAACAAAAGAAATCAGTGTGCAGAATGTGTATGAAGAAGTAATTTACATGTTTATGAGAGCCTATAAACTTTTTTATTGTATAAAAATAGGTTTTCAGCTTGTCTGCCTCTGAATAAGTCTTAAATAATAAAATTTATTTTGGATGACTGATTATAGGACTCCAACCCAGGCAGTTTAAATCACATCTCCTGTCCACTTTAGGAAACAAAATGATTTTCTAGCTTTGACATCATGCATCATGTTAAGTTTGAGCCATAATGTAGTGGGGGCCCAATTCTGTTAGCCTAGCGCGTAGCCACGAGGTCTGTATTTTTAGCATCATTAAAGCAGCCTCAGGTACAACAGGATAAAGCTGTTATCCAGGAATAGCAAGTTAACTTTTGGTCAGCCGGTAAGCATATTTGGTTATGGCTTGAAAGCAGGATGGCAGATGAGGACATTGTCGCTGTATGTGCAGAGATCCTTTCTATTTACTATCAGGAACGTTTGCAGGAAATTCATATTTTCCTTGTTAAGAGCTGTGTTTCTCAAAATCTCTGTAATTTAACTGGCAGGCTGCAGCCCAGGGGCAGTCTCTTCAAGGCTACGGGTAACAAGAAGGGCCGTGCAGGCATATCCGTATAATTGTAAAGGTAGATTACATTTCGTTATTATCTCAAGGCCTTGTCAGATTATTTGGTAAGCCTGTTCTTATTAATGCATTTATAATGGACGGTGAAAGGCAGATGGAGTTTGGATGAATTTTCCTTCCTAGTGCAATATTGCAAATTAAGATGTGCTTAACTTTTTACGCACTATAAATGCAATATTCTTAATTCCAAGAATATCACAACATTTTTTGGTATTCTTTTTCTGTTTGAAACAATTAAAATGAGGTGTGATAGCTCTTTATTTTCCCATTTAGGAGGAAATGCAAGCACTAGTACGTCTCCCTGAGAGACTGGTAGAAAAGAACAAAGACCTGATTACTGAGCAGTCCTTCCTCTCCTCCTGTGCCGGACGTGTTTCCGTGCTGCAGAGTCCCTCAAAGTGCCATCTCGCCTCACGCTCATCGGCCTCAGACTGGAACTGAAGGGGGATGATGATTCCTCTCCCTGAGGACACTGACATTAGCAACAAGCAGTCAGTCCTAAAGGATGCAACCAGAAAGGCAGAGGGGGAAAACGACAGTGGTACTTCCTAAATATTAAAGAAGCTACTCTAAGACAGCAGCAGAAGTATGTGTTGACAATGTTAGAAGATGAATGGCTACACAGTTAATTCCTTTTAGAGATTATTTTTCACAATTATTCAGGTACTGTTCATATTTTTTCTTTTTTCTTTTTTTTTTTTTTCTAATTCCTTTTCCCCCCTTTACTATGGTATTTGAGATTGCCTACACTGGTTCTTCTGTGCTTTTATTCTGCTTATACATTGGTTGTCCAAGCTTCTTACAGTTGCCGAGGAGAAAAGAGCATCACCTAGGCATTGCTAGTTTTTATGCTTGCTTTATACCGCTTGCTTCTTCTCAGCGTCCATTTAATACAGGCACTTCTTGGGTAAATGCCAATTACTCGTTTCATTATATTTCAAGCTTGAATCTATTTGAGACACATCATGCCTGAAGTTAACTATCTGCCATCTGATTCCATTCAGTGAAGGAAGCAGCCTACGCATTAACTCACTTAAGAGCCAGTCACATCCACTTGCTGCTTCACGTAGCCATGCATTGGATTTGATTGTGTAGTATTATTTTGCGTCTGTTTTCGTTTATGTCAGGATTACACAGTGAATGAGTTACTTTAATTCTTACATTTCCAGGTTAAATGTTACAAGTAAGCTGCCACGGTTCTTTCTGTATGCAGTGAGCACATCAGCTGCAGTTCTTCGTACTGGGGATACTAATTTTTCAAGGAATTTATTACCATCACAAAATTCTACGAGTATAAAATTGAGATACGACTGCAGTGAGAGCGATCTTAATGTTTTCTTGGATAATGTAAAGACAAGTCTTAAAGGAGGGAAAATTTACTTTTGCTTTACATTTGCAGTGCTCAGGCACATTCAGTCATGTTAAAATTATCCTGGGTTGTTTAAACGAAGTGGTAACTTGTGTTCTTCAGAAACAGCTTTTGACACATTATCTTGCTGGTGAAGCCTGTGTACTTAATGAGTCAAAGGGAACCGTTTTCCAAAAACCTCAGATATTTTGCATGGATATTCATCATTATCATTATCACCAGTCATCCTAGTGAACACCAGGAAAGCTGCATATTAGTCACAGTGAAAGGTGCGAGGTTGAGCTATACATCACTGCTACCGTCTAATAGACTTTGAAACAGGATAGCGTGATTTACATTTTTTCACATTTTGGAAAATCAGATGAAGGCTCTTTTTCAAGTCCACAAGCATTCCCCCCACCAAATTAGCACTGATTCTTTGCCAGTTCATTACGGGGGGTATGAGGGAACCTTTAGGTAGGGAACACGTTGTCCTTCCTTGCACCTGGGAGTCGTGAGTTGGGGTTTGAGATTGCTACCTGCTGAAGCATTCAGCAGTCACTTGGAGGACCTTAGGAGACTATTTAGCAGCATTGCAGCAGAGTCAAGGAGCTCAGTGGCTGTTCCCCAGCCTACTCAGATACACATTCCAACACGCTTCTCTCTAAACCCCCTAGATGTTGTCGACCTAGTGCCTGTGAACATCCTAGGCGCGGTAGCTCTGCCAACCCGTGCAGCACTGAGACTGGCATCTTTCTTTGCTATTTCTGCTGCCGCAGGAGTTGGCAATTGGTATGGTACAGGAGTCAGTGCAAACAGCAAAGGAGAAGATAATAAACGTCCTTGAAAGCGGGGCCAAACAGAGCCTCCCCTCAGTAAGCTGCTCCCTCCAAGTGAAGGTATCTGCTCATTACAAGTCTGTTCACATGCTGATCCAAATCAGCAGAGAATTTCTCAGTCATTTTGGGGGAAATAGCAGAAATCCTGAAGTCCCTGAAAGAGCAGGACTGTAAAAGCGTACGGGCAGGCCCAGAAACTCAGTTCCTGGGGTTCCTCACATTCTTAAATGGAGAGATTGAAATGTGTCATCACCTCCAGCACATCAAATACAAGAAACCTTGTCCATACCAATAAAGCGCTTCTTTAAAGGTTTTTCTAAATCGGGTCCTAGCAGCAGAGTGGGTCTCAATTCAAACCTGTATTTTTCTCCTTGATGCCATTATAACCAGACATTATCTGAGAGGAATTTTGTAGAGGTCACAGATAAGTCGTTTTGAATTAAATTTTGAATAGTCTGATGCTCAGAAAACAATTATTCAAATAATCTATCACCCTTTGCTACAATTTGATTGAATTTTCTTGGCTATAATTCAGGTAGGTAGCCACAAAAGGTACAAGTGATAGGCTCAATGGAAATAGAATAGTTTAAAAATACGCTGTCGGGTATCTGAAAAATCCTAACAATAGTAGATATTCTGTATTGTTGATTAATTTAGGGCTTATAAAAAGATCTATGAGAAATTACTACAATTGTATTCATACATAACTACAGCATCCTTACAGATACTTGTGATTTTCATTTTCACAAGCTCCAATACCCTTACACCTACCTGTACTGATTTTATAATCTGGATAAACAACACTGACGTGCTGCTCACCTACTGGAGAATTAGAAAAGGTGATTATCCTTTCGTTAATATGCACAGTAGCCATATCATCATTTTGCTAAAGTTACTGTTACTGCCGTCATATATTATTGCTATAATGCAATAGGACTCCTGAATAGTGTGGATGGAGCTCAGCAAATGATCAATCTCGGATTATTCCAGCCTCTTGCTAGCCACCTTCTCGGCACAGGAACTAATAGGACTAAGAGCCCTCTAACTTGGTTCACCCTTTCTGCAACTATGTAGGTCCAGTCACAGCTGTCTTTCATGTAGATTTATGAGGCTTTGTTTTCTTGTTTGTGGAGAAGTTTTAAAAAAAAAAAGGAATTGTTTCTTTAAAAGTTCAAGTTTTGCTTTAACCAGACAAGTGACAAACACTAATTCTCAGAACGAATCCCTCTGAGACTTTAATGATATTGTTGTCTTAATAGTAAAAAAGATAGGATTGGAAAATATTTATAAAATCTGACCCAGAAATCTGACCAGAATGCCGACTGTTCATGCAAAACAAGTCATCTCCCTTTACAACTTACTGCTCTGGCTTCCTCCCTAACACTCAGAATGTTTCTTCCATCTGTTTTACTTCACGACTTCTTGCTATATTAACCATAGTTCTCCGCTATGCAGTGAAAAGTGAGAACTTTCCTTGGCATCCTGTCTTCATGGTGCTGCTGTTCTTGCTGAATGCACTCTCAGTGGTTCACACTGGCTAGATTCACACGTAACATGTAGTTGTGAGTAGTCATCTAATAAACTACATGTACCTCAGTCATACTGGCATCAGCTCAAGCTTCTTACCTTTGCTACACGGATTAAAAAAATGATTTAATAAGACAACAGATTCAGAAATGATAGTGAAGCCTTTCTCTATGAAGCTACAATAAGTAGTTTCTGCAATCTGGTAGCAGGGTGGAAGAAATATGTACATGAAGAAGAGGAGAACGTTACCAGGAGAGACCATCGATGATGGTGTTTGTTACGTGCAGCTCCTTTTGAGGAAATTCTGTGGTCTGGGATTCTCTTAACTATTGAAATGTACTGTCAGTGCAACTGACATACTGTAATCACTGAAGCCCTCTACTGAAACCACCTGATTGTACTTTTGGCCAACACTGGAGCTTCTACCTATGTAAGCAGAAAGCAATCAAGCCTTAACAAAGTTTTTAATGAACTCTCTTTAATGAACTTTTCTTATATGGATAATAAATATCAGGTGGCAGTGTAATGGTTCAGTGTCACTTGGAAGGGGGCACATCCTTTTATTACTGGGGCAATAATGCAAAGCCAAAGGCAAGAAAGAAACAAAAACGGAAGCGTGGAAATTGCCTGGGAAATAAGTACATTTCTAAACCACTGTCCTAATAAAGTATTAATTAATTTAGAACGTATTAACGCCAGTATTTTAACATACTGGCAAGGTTAAGCTTTGATAATGATGCATTAGATGGCTTTATTGATGTACTATTTCATCAGTAGAAAAACTGTCCTAACCATATAATGGGACACAGCCCCATATATAATGACAAATGAATGTGTAAATTCAGTGGTTTCAGGAATAATAGGCCATTTGAGGATATTGCTTCGGCGCTGTTTTCTTGAAATTAGCTCAGTGCTATCTGTCATTCATCTTGTACTTGCTGAACTAAAGGGGTTTGTAGGTTGGATAAGAAACTGCTGAAGGTTTGCTTTGTTAGAAGATCTATTGATTTTCTCTGTAAAGAATGTTGAACTTGCATTGTGTTTTATGTCTGCGGTGCAAGGGTGCAGTATTCCCTATTGTAACTTTAATAAGTGCCATGTGACTGTTTAGAAGGACAGTTCCAGGAGACAGAAAGACCCATTAAACACTTAACAGTTGACAACAGAGTGTGTGTAAGCAAACGTGATAGAGAAAGACAAACTCTTTTCCCAGTTTTGAATCATGTTGGATTAATGATAGAATTAACGTTAGGGGATGCCTGTGTAAAGAACAACAATATTTTATTCCACAAAATTGGTGGCATATCAAAGGATGTCTATTATCTCCTCTTCAGAACCTTGTAGGACCACTGCCATTCTTGTAGGACATGCACGCTGAACAAAGAGCACAGAATTATTTTTTTTTTCCCATTTCATATGTCTTTTCCTACTTGTTGGGTATCCCTAGCAGCTGTCAGATATTTTAATGGCTGGTATCTGAACTGTAAAAGCTCTAAGGTGGAGAAGGAAAATTGACCACAGTTCAATCAAAGAGACAACGTTGCTGTGTTTGATCAGCACCAGACCTTTGACCACTCTGTAACTTAATTGGAGGAAAATGTGGGTACCTGTTGCTTTTGAGATACTTACCCCTCTCCCCCTTTTAGACCACTGCACTGGCATATCACCACTGACTATATTTAATGTCCCCCTTGCCCCTGCCATGTATAATATCTGGTAAATTGCATCTCAGTATCCTTGTATTAAAAAAGAAGCTTTGAGGACTACCTGGGGGATGAAGGTAAACTAGGCAGCAATGCCCCTAAAAGTTACGCTCAGTGTTACAACAGTGGTGTCCTCTTCTGGAGCTAAGTGTTGTCAGAGTCTATCTTCAGCATAAATCTGTTCGTATCAGCTAAGGACATGGCCTTAGGAGTACAGGACGTGTTCCGTCAGCTCCTTAGCTATTTCCACATTCTTCTTTTTAATGACATTTGCCTTTTCACAGGGAACTTTCTCATAGATTATTCTCCATTAAAAAAACAGATTTTTTTTTTTCTTCATGCTTTAGGGGATGTATGATGCTGAAATCATTATCTAAAGCGACATTTGCACTGTCTCTTAGTCAAGTCTCTGCATGGTTGTGGTTACTTACGCCATATTAGTTAGCTACGTCAAAGGAAAACCCTGATACTGAAGGCGGCTAGCAGGGACAAGCTTGCATTTGTACTGTTCAAGGTTAGCGCTGCTGGGAGCAGAAGGTCTGTGGCTGTACTGCCTGGAGCAGCGAGCAGCCCACGGCGAGCGGCACAGCTCTGCGTCTGTGCTTCGCCTCAGTGCCAGGCACCTGATTCACTCCCAATGGGAGCAGGGACTGGCGAGGCAAGTGAGAAACACGGGCAGGGGGCCAGAGGAATGGGCTAAAATGACGGTGCGGGCATAGACTAAGTCATTCATTGAATTCAATTTTATGTCAATTCATAACATTTGATCTAAACTTGTAAACTTAAATTTTGCCTCTTTCTATGACATCTGCATGGGACATATAGTGTAAAAAAATTAGCTTCCCTCTTGCTGTAGAATTTGTTGTGTTGTTTGGTGTGTTTTTATTAATCTGGATATTGCAACAGCAAATTTATTTCTAACTAGTAATACTTCCTTAATATTTATAAGCTGCAGTACCAACCAAGTGTTGCTGAAGGTCATAAAAAGGAAATGATGGAGGGCTTTATTCCGGTACCACACACTTGTACATCCAAACTCAGTAGCTGTTTAATAACCATGACTTAAGTAATTGAATCTGTATGGGTAACTTATTTGCACACAGGAATGAATCTTGCCTTGGTACACTGGCCAACCAGTTCATTGTTCAGCTCACATGAACGCCCGTCTTTTAAACTTCTAATAAGCACAAGCTCAGCCTTTGGAAAAATCATAAGAGACTAAAGGAGCTAAAAAACCCAACAATCCCAAATTTTTGCACAAGCCTGAGTAGCCCACTGGATGGGACACTGAAGTGTGACTCTGGAGAACTGGAGCCTGCATCAGCTGTGCTCTGTGATTTGTGGAGATTCACTTAATGCCTCAGTATCCTGTTGTAGCAAGTTTTCAGAACAGGAACTCTATACTGTATTACAGTGCTTAGCACAGTAGAACTTTAGCTAGGGGTGAGATCTCTACTGGAACTGTAATCTAAATAATCGTTTTCTATTAACCAACCTGAAACCACGACCAAGCTTTCTTGCTGCTTCAGTGCAAAAATCTTTAGGCATCTAAATCAGGGCAGAATCAATCTTGTCTGTCCTGGTATCTTCCCTTTATCTCTCCACTAAGTGCCACAGTGCAAGTTTCTAAGTTAGCTGCTACTCACTCACCGATGTTCTTCAGGGCCCAGGTGCCGAAAGAGAAAAAAACAACTTCATTTTACATTCATGTTGCAAAATCTTAATCCAAGCAGAACTTTAAATATTTGTATGGCCTTCCTTAGCAACAAATATGTTTGTTCTCTTTTCAAAGGCACGCCAGAGAAGGACTTGAATAAATGCGAAATGTGAATTGCTTTTTGTGCCAAGTTTAAGTGCTGAATCCCCCAAAGACCTTGTTGTTCTAGAACTGGGAGGACCAAACACAGAGAAGTTATCTTTCTTCCATTCTTGATAGGATGTCAAGTGAATTTCTGTGTTTGTGCTACAAAAATACATACGTTGCCATTAAAGGATTCCTAGATTATGAATGGTTTTTTTAGTTTTCTGTCTGGCTTTACTTTCTCAAAGGAAGTGCATCTCCAAGAAAACACAGAAAGAGCAGAACAGCAAATTGACTGGCTTAGTCAAGGAGCTTAAAATTATTTTTCTTCACACATCTGTGACAGACCATTTGTTTGATTAGTGCTTTTACATCAGAAATGCTTTCCTTAGTTTGAAATTCCTGTTGGAGTGAAGTAGAAATTTCCTCTTTTTTATATCAGTGCTTTCTTAGCAGTGGTTCTGGTTCATGATGAACTGCATTCTTTATTTTTTTTTGTTTAGAAAGCAGTGCAAAATATTTATATATTTACAGAAATGTATGAGCTTCGGGATGGGATTTAGAAGTTTTTTTTCTTCCCAAACCACAGACTCATACTAAATGGTTTGTATTTGCTTTTCTCTGTTTGTTTTTTTTTCCCTTTTGGAATTGACAGACAAGCTGGCTAACTAGGCAGGGGGAGAAAGTAAGTTTTTCCACAATCTGAGACGTGGCAATTCATTCTGGATCTTCTCTTCTGTCATTTTTGTTTCTTATCTGAAATCCTCTATGGCTTTCTCATTTAGTTTTTTTTTTTTAGTGCCAAGGGATCTAAGCGGTAATGGGAGACCGCATTCTGTAGGTTTATTTGTACAGGAGCCACAACCATAAGTACGGGACATTTGAAATCATGCACGCGTGGGGATGGGTGGGTGGATGGATGGATGGATGGATGGATGGATGGATGGATGGATGGATGGAGAGGCTTAACTGTCACAATATAGTGCAAACTGATGGCAACTCATTGTAAGAGGTGAATTTCAATATGAATTCAAGTCCTAGGAGCATCCTGTGCAGGGACTTTTATTCTACCTTAAGCTCTTTGTGTGGTTCCGTGTGTGTGTCCATATGCATGGGTGTGTGCGTGTCTGTGTAATTAAGCAAATGTGCCTGTTGACTTAAATCAATACAAAAATGTTAAAAATCCCTGTTCCCAGGGTAAGTTAGTTCTACGCTCAGACCTCTGAACTCTACCCCAAAAAGTGGATTATTTTTTTTGCCTTCATTTGTTCATTTTTATTTAAAAAAAAAAAAGGAAGGAGGCGGAAGTAAAAAGGTGTCATGTAACTGCAAGAGCATTAGGAGTAGGAGAAATAAAAACAACCACAGTGTTTTCCTTAACTCTTCATCTTGCTCTGTCAAAACAATCCCCAGCTTTCACGATCAGACAAAAGGGCTCTCCTCGTGCTGCCCTAGCTGCTGTTGGTATGTTTCTGACATTTAGCAAAATAGCTAAGTTTTGCTAACATGGCACCCGTGATACACTCCTAACAGAATTACTCTAAAAGGAAGGAGCATCTACTAAAAATATAACTTTAAAAGCACTTGAGAAGAATGCAATTCCACTGCTGCAAATGGATAGAGAAGAAATGTTGGCATGCTGCTTTCTCTCGCTTATATTGGTGATGCAGAGTAGAGCAGGGGTGGGTATGGTAAGAAGATGAATGCAGACGTTTGTTTTAGAGATCAAATGTCAGTCAGCTTGTGCTTCTCCACTGCCTTCCTGTCAATTAATTAATCTGGAAATCTGAAGAGTTTTTCCTTAATTTGTTAGTACTTAAAACTTTATCCAGCCAGCCTAGTTCCAGGCTCTTCTACTGCTTTGTTATTTGTATTGATTCTGGTCCCAGAAGAAGTACAGAGCTATAACAGAATAAAGCAAAAGATAAACTATTTCTATGGGCTATAAACGTGAAGCCTTCGAACACAGCCTAGCCCACTAATTCTGGCTGTTAGCTTAAAAAAAAATATCCCTCTGAGCAAGTAATTTACGCTTTCTCTGAAGCATTGTGTATTGCCCGCTGTAAAGGATATGACTAGTGGAATAGCTGACCCACAGAGATGAGCAAGCACAGGATTTCCTGGAATCTTTGGATTTTAAGGCTAAAATAAGCTTTTTTGGTCTTTCAAAAAGTGGTTTTTCTGTTTTAGAGGAAGACTTGAGGGAAAACCCTCTACACTTCCTAAGTGATTCTTCTTTCTGCTATGGGTCAAAATTTAATAGATGTTTAGCTCTGTTGTGGCTCCTGTCCGTTTCTCAAATATTTAAGTTGTTTCCTATTTTCTCTAAAATGATTTCTCATACATGTATTTTTGAGCGAAGCAATTGCATTTTCTGTAGCTAGTTTATACTTTGATGCAACACTGATGCTTGAGAGCACTCAGCGTTTCCTCTGAGGATTCAATTTTAGGCAACACCAGTTTATGCTCAGGTTGAACACTTTGCAGAAAAAGTTGTTTTGCTGCTTAAGTCTGGGCACCTAACTCAATTACGTGTTTAGCAACCTGGTCTTCATTGGTTTTCTGTTCATGTAGTGGCTAAAGTGTGTCTTCTGTAAGAAGCACTTCAGAGCACGATCCAACTTGGTCTGAATTGATCTTATCAGCACCCCATCCATTAAACCCAAAGACCAGCATCCTAATTTAGGTGGCAAAGATTAGCTGTTAAGAAGAGCCCTCTCCTTTCCTGAAGTGATATGGAGCCACGTGCACTTGCGGCCTGAGATATCTGTTCTGACAGACTGCATTTATGATAATGTTAAATCACAAGGCAGGAACTTTGATTTATAATGGAGACTTGTATGCACTTTTAAAATCTGAGTGACCAGAAATTTTAAGTGGCAAAAAAGGACAGCATCTTCTTCTGATGCACCAAGGCCCCAAGTCTCCTCTTTTTTGGATTAGTTACCTCTTGCTTACTTTCCTTTCCTTCCCCAATTAATAAAAGAGTAAAAATGAAAAAAAGAATAAAAACATCCCAGTCTTTTAAGTTCTAAACTTTCAGTTTGTCAGTCACATATAAATCATAGGTGTTGTCATTGAAGGATAATGTAAAATTCAGATATATACTTCACGCTAAAATAAGATTATCTTTGTTTTAATTACAATACATTTAAGTTGGCCTATTAAGTGAAAAAAGACTGTGCCTGCTAAGCTTGAAATCGGAAAAACCAAATGAAAGACACACAGCTGAGAAGTATTCTTTTCCCCGAAACACAGCAGTCTGTAAGAAAGAACAATTTAAAAAAAAAAAACATAAGTGCTTTCTTTTGTTTTATTGAATTTAGGATATGTTCAGCCTCATAAAGATCCTAGCATGGCCTGTGAACAACATTAGAGACTACCATGCCAAATATTTTTCAAACAGAACTGGAACTGGTTCAAGAAAACTCATTCAGGTAAAATAAGAACGATCTCGAACTTGACCTGAACACTTCAAAAACAAAAAAAATAAATCCAAGGATTTTCACTTTGAATTAGCATTCGTTATTTGCATTTCAGGTACCAGTTAGAGGCTCTGATTAACATCAAGACCTTTATTTTCCTTTGGCCATACAGTCGGAGATGCATCCTAAGAATTAACACTCTAACAAGGGTGTGAGAGACAAAAAAGGTCTCTCACTCCTTCACCTTCTTCCTTTACAAGAAGGAAGCATTAGGCTCCTATTTTATAGGAGGGAAAACTGTAGCGTGAAGACTTAAGTGATTTGCTCAGAGTAAAACCAGTCATCACTGGGAAAAGTACCCAGCTTTCATCAGTCATAGACCATTAAGTGCAACACAGTCCCTCTTTCAAACACTACTTCTTTTGTCATGTGAGTTTTCTGTCTTGTTTCCATTCCTGACTCAAAGGAAAGTAGCACAGACTCAAGGAGAAAGTCTGCTCATACGAGATTCGACTGAGAACTCTTTTGAGTAGTTAATAAAAATAAGTATGTATAAAACACCATTCAACCTGTTGGAAGGAAAGGAATGATGATAGAAAACCATAAAATGTTATTAATATGTAATGTTGTAGTCTAAAAGTTCTTCAGTTTTTAAAGGAAAAGAAAGGTGCCAACAATGTTCCTTTAAACCCTACGGATTGTTCTTCCTTGAAATAGAGGGAGAAACCTTCTGTAGGGTGTGGGCTTCTAATAAAACGCATCACTGTGATTTTAAATAATTATGCGCTATCATAAACAACTATGATCGTTTTCTGAGAGTTCATTCAATATTAATAATAGAGAAAGATCAGACATTAATTTATTGTAACAGTAATTTTTTAGAAATATGAAGCCCTATCTATAATTCTTTGTCAGAATAAAAAGAACGGCTAACAGAAAAGACCATGCCTCTAACCCTAGACTTAACTGCAATAAATACAGCTGTTGGGTCAAAGTTATACCTCATTTTACTCCACTGACTTCAGGTGGATTTACTACATCAAAAATGAATATGGTCTAATAGTTAATTTTTCATAGCTTAATCTAATTGTATGAACTTATGAGATATACCGAGAAGTCCTAGCCAAACCATTAGGAGCAGTTCCATATTCCACATTAAAAACCAAAATTTCGTTTTCATTTAACAGCCAGCATTAAAACATTAGCATCATTAAAATGCCTTCAAGCTTGATAGCTGATTCTCACCCTGGATGCGAACAGCCAGCCAGACATTTCCACAGTACATTTTCAAACATCAGCTGCTTTCATTTATCAGAAATTAGACTGACACATCTTAACATTTTATGCAAAGTTAACCAAAGAAAAACAGTGTTTGCTCTGATCTCTTTGAAATTTGAATCACTGTACCAACTTCTTCAGGGCAAAAACTCCCCTTTAAAATCTGGATTAGCAGTAGTCAACAATTCCAAGTATGCGATACAAAAAGTGTATGGCAGGCTTTTCAAGATGAAAGAGGAGCTGCTCTGTCCTTGAGTCTTCTCGCTTTAAACAGAGAACAAGAATTAAGATGTTTTTCCATGTGATATGTATCAATCCTTCTTAACAGTATTACAAGGTTTGATGTTATTTTCAGTTCTCAGTTGCTGGCAATGCTAAGTCTGCTAACTCCAGATTCACAAGATAAAAGGCTTTATATATAAAAATGCAAGATACTATCCTTGTAATCAACACCACCCAAATATTCAGCTGAGGCAAATACTGCTCTTCAAGGATAGGTTAGTTGTCCTTTTGAAACAAACCATCTCAACTCTTGTTCCTCTGATGAAAAATACCTCTGTTCAGCTGATTAAATACAAGTCCAATTTCCATATGCCTGGGTTTTAAGAAATAGAATGAATTTATTAATATTCTGAGTTTTGAAAACATACGGATAACGTGTTAAAACTTCCCTCTGCAGCTGCAGGGGTTTGGAATATATTTTTTTTGTAATAAAATATGAGACTTTCTCTGCTGGGGCTGTACTTTCAGAAAAAAAGATGAGTGTGGTCCATGAGCTCCCTCAGTTTGATCTCTCTGGCACACAGAAGAAGGTGGAGATAGTGGTATTTTTCTTCACCATTTTTTCTTTTTCGGTGTTAAGGAGATATTTAAGGTGAGGGACTTGTAGCTTCAATGGGAATGTGCATTATAGGAGGTAAGGACACCAACCAGCAAAGCACAGTTTTTCTGCAAGTGCAAATTGGCAGTTTTTATTAAAAAATGTTCTTTGAAGCAGTCACATCATATAATCTGAGCAGAGTGAGGCTAATGTAATGACTTGAAGCATTATTTTTTTTTCTCACCATTACAGAAAAAAGGAAGTGGTTGCTTTTACAATGTGGAGCAGCTATTAAATTAAATTAATAGATCTAATATGTCTAGATTTGTAGAAAGCTATTTGACAAAGTTTCCCTTGATAGATTATTGTAAGAGTTCTCTAAATATGGGTGAGGTAATACATTATTAAGATGGAGAAGGAATTGGTTAGAAACCAGAGACATGAATTAAAGGTATCTGTTATTCAGAGAAGTTGGTAAAAAGTGAAATCCCACTGGGCTCTAATTGTGTCGGTACTTTTTAATACTCATTTTAATGTTTTAAATAGAGCTGTAGCATTCTCCTTCTTCATATTTGTGGGTGTTACCTGAGAGAGAAGCATAGCTCAGTGAGATGTAGCCTTTATGGGCTTGAGCCAAAGGTTTTGGGGCAGTGGGTCAGGCCGCGGAGGATTATTTGCACCAGCGAAGTGAATGGCTGCACAGACAGAATTTAAGCCAGCCAGCCAGAGCACCGCCAACCACTGATGCACACTGAAACAGAGAGGCGATGGTTAAAGGATGGATAGCAAAATATCCCAAACTACACTAAGGCAATACTGGAGAGGTTTTACAAATACAACTAGGGCCAACATTTTCACATTTGAGCAGGTCTGCCAGCCGTGGGAAAGGGAGATTTTGGAGCGACTGCACTGATGGCAGGCTGACAAACAGAAAATATCTTTTTGGGGCAGCGCTATAACATGTGTTGTCCTTTGTTGTCTTGTGCAGGCCATGGTGGCCCTCCCTACCATCCCCATGTGCTCAGATCAAGCTGCGGTCCCTAAAAGCGAAGCCAACCTCTGCACGTCATTTAGATGGAGAAGACCACTAGTGCTCAGCCTCTCACATGTACCCTCCTAAATAGTCAGGTGCAGTCTAACCCACTGGCATACCTGGTCCATCACAGACCTGACTGAAATCCCAGTGAGGTCTGGAGATCACCGCTGCTGGATTTGGTGGAGTTGCGTAATGTTGCTGGTGACTGCCATATCTGCTCCAGGCAGCTATGTGTGTTTCTGTACGGAGCTACATGGGTAAAAGAGATTTGAAAGGAGTGATTTTCACAGAAGGAAGACTGTGCTTCAGCTTCCCCAGGAGCATGATGATTACCTGACAACTCTCAAGAAAACTTCCTAGACATTTAAATTTTCTATTGTTCCCTTAATAAAAAAAGCCCCTTTTATGTAATGAGATCAGCTATACCAGCTTTTCAGACAATTTACGCTGCTGTTATATATTCATATGGTACACAGTGACAGTGCTTAGAAATCAAGCCAGCAGTTGTGTTTGATCCACAGCGGTAGCTGAAAACAGCATACACCATCTAAACTGGTATATACAACCCCCAGGGGTGAGGCAGTGTCTGAACTTTAAGGACACAATTACTTTTCCAGAGATTGTGACATGAATATTTTATGTGTGGATCAAGATATATTTTTTTTCATTCAAAAGAAAGTGAAATGTAATTTGAATGCATGCTGTCAGATGAGTGACACCAACGGGGAAATTACAGGACAATAATCAAAGTCTGAGACAGAGGAACACTCTGTTTGACCCGGGAAGAAGAGATCACATAGTCATTAATATAACAATAGACAGGACTTTTAGTACTTAGTACCAGCAGTCCTTCTGCACCTAAATGGGAGCAAGACAGCCTCAGAGACAAGAATAAATGTCTGTCTCTCTCACCGATTTTTCAAACATTTCTAGCATTAAAAGTGACAGGTCACTTTTAGTTCAAGTATAACGTGGACGTACAGAACAAAACACTGGGAGAACAAAATGAGCTGATTGAGAATGTGACTGCATTTTGCTTTTCTATGTCTATCTTTAAAGAACCTATATTTGAAAAAAACTCAACCCTTTACGGGCTGAAAAAAGTCATGTGATGGCCAGGGGCAGGATTAGCTGGGGAAGTAGTTTGGCTGTGTTAGCCCTGTTAGAGACAGCAAGGTAGCCATGGTAGCCCAAAGCATGATTTTTCTCTGCTGAAAAAGCCTATTGGTTGTCTGCAGTGTATTCATGCCCAGAGCTTTTGCATGACCCTATTCATGAAATGTAAATGTGCTTTTATGTTATTTTTTTCCCTTCCTCTGAGGTCAGTGATATCATTGTGACTGGAAGAAAGTTAATCAACGTGGTAACAGATGAAAATTATTAACAGTTGTTTTTCCTCTCCCTTAGCCACAATGTGTACATGTGGACTCTCCTGTGACTCATGTTTCACTGTATTTCACGTCAATAAGAGAAAAGCAATGACAGAATTGGTTTTGATACTGGGGGATGGTCTTCTATATTCAGAATAAATATAGGGTGAAGGTTTAGGGGGGCAGGTGTTCATTAAGGAAAGGAAAGCAGCCTACGCAGAAATAAGACTACTATTTAATGAAGAAAGGGGTTTGCTGAGAATGGAGTATGGTGTCTCCGGGAATTTCCAGGATCTTCAGTGTAAGAGTTAAATAGATTTTTTTGGGTAGTAGTATCAGAAGAAAGTCAAATGTCTGAATACCTCCTTTGTATATGTGTGACCTCCTTTGCCTCTCTGCTAAAGCAAAGTCCGCAGGACTACACTAAGTGCTTGAGTTCCCTCTGTGCAGCTCTCCAGAGTACCTGTAAACTAGCAAAGTCATCAATCAGGAAACCATCTAATTTGCTAATAGAAAAACAGGGAAAATGGTTTTGAATTTTAAATCATCAGTATATCTCAAGCAGGAGTCTAAATATTTTGCTGAATGGTATCTAGAAATAGCTCTGCACACAGGATTCTCCTACAGGTAGATGCCTATTCACTCTTACATACGCTTTGCTTTCAAAACATGGAAACGCAGTACACGGTTATTGTTTTCTCCTGGGAGCAGGAATTTTTGGCCCAAGTCCTAGATCTAAGGACTGTTAGAGCATTTTACAACGTACAAGCAAAATATACACCTTGTCCTTGGAAATGAAACAGGCATCTAAGACTTCCCCCTCCAGGTGCACCTCTGTAGTATTAGGCTAGAGAGACAGGTACACGCTGTTGCAATTACCTATGTATCCTGTGCGGATAAAAATAGCTTCTATGGAAATATTGAGAATACATGTTCCACACTGCACGTAATATTCCGTCTGATTACTGAAATCAGACGAGATGGACTTGACCCATCAAACAGAAAGATCTGAATTCTGGTCTTCCTGGATAAAAGCCTTAAAAACGAAGCTGCTGTTTCAACTGATGGGATGGGGAACACCACCATCTTCCTTCCCTTGGCTTTGTCTTAAAAGCTATATTTTAGACAGTACAAGCTGGTTCGTCTGCCATTACTTGCTTGCCAGATTAGGATAGGAAAAAATGGTGGAACACTTAGTTTGTGGATTTGGCTGGAACTTGTGTGGGGAAAATACTGAGTCACCTCGTAGTGCTAAGGAGGAGAAATTTCTGCACATGCCTGGAGGTCTCCTTGGAGCTCTACTGTTAAAAATTGATCTCACTAGGGACTTGAGGCACTACCAGAGTTGGACCGCATTTGAATAGTTTCTGTGGGTGGCAATTTTGGTCATTTAAATCTGAATCCCAGCTAAGCACCAGCCACAAGACATAAGGATCAGCTCCTGTGAGGTATTTAGGTACTTAATGCCCACCGGTTGCAGTAGGAGTCAGGTGTCAAAGTACATTTGTAGATGTCAAAGTTCATTGTAAGCGTTTAGCTCAACCAAACGGTACAAGTTTTCTCACTATACGTGAAACAGTACTCTAGGCTAGTTTTTATATCTGTACTTAAAGCCCACACGCTGTGCAGAGTCCTGCCATCAGAAGTGTTTAACCCACACACTGTTCTTTTAAAGGAAAATTAATGTTTTCTTTACATAGCAGCAGGGATTTCACAGTTGAAGGCTGAATAATGTATCTTTTAAAAATAGCACTCTATGCTTTCATCTCCAAAGCCTTTTGCTAACACTGGGCTCAGCACTGCATTCCTCCAGGTATTGAACTCCTCTGACTATAGAGCAAGATAGAGCTACAGGAACTGACAGGATCAGTCCCATCCTTATACCCCTCCTGTGAAGTAAATTATTACCCTCTTGTTACAGACAGGGAGACAAATATAGACTGAAGTTGATTTTGTAAGATTACAACGCCGGGCAGCTGCTCACAAAATCAAGGCCATATTTCAAAACAGATTCTATTAGCTCGTTCAGCTCATAATTTTGCCAATACAGTACACTGTGAAACAGGAACTAAGCAGTAGTTTGGCAGTGATCTGTACTTTACTAGGATTAATATAAATTAATTCTGTATTTATACAGAGGTGCTAAAATTATTAAACTCATTAAGAATGTAACATTACAAAGATCCCAATGGATGACACAAAGATTTACAACAAATTTGTTTCAATGAATGAAAGAAAGCATGTTCTTACACTTATATCTTAAAAGACACACGCCCTGACTCCAACTGGAAACGCATCTCTGAATGCAGTTCATGACGATGGCAATTCTCTAAGCTGTTCTTCATCAATCACATTAGGACAGGGGCTCAGACTGAAGTTGTGTCCAGCCTCTAGGCTAGAAAGCAAATCTGTCTTGTCAGGACTTGCACTTCCAACCTGCCTGTGGGGCTTCCCTGTGGTGTCTGCACACAAGTCTTGGTTTTGAGAAAAGACATATGTCTCTTTGAAAGCTGTGATTGAGCAGGAGTGTACTACAGCTGTACTAATGGTTTCCAAACATAAATGACCTTCTGTATTTAAAAACTGTATCTTAGTCTGTACTTTCTTGGCTTCAATATCCAGCTGTTGGGTCTTTTCGTAACTTCGCTGACTAAGTACATCATCAGTTAGGCACAACATCCATTGTTGCTCTTCCAAGTGTCTCGGTGACTGAAAGCAACCAGCGTAACTCCACTACTGGAGTAGAACATAAGACACGGCTGCACTGCCATCTAATCCTGTGTCCTGTTGCCAGTGGTGGCCACCAGCAGGTGCCTGGGGATGCAAGCCTCCAGTGACACCTCCTGGTATGCATTCTTACCAAGAATTTGCAGCTCATAGACTTCTCCAGAGAGGTTTAGCCAAATCTTTGTGTTTAACAGCTCAATTAGACTTCTTCTCCATGATTTCATACAGTGTCCCCTTGAGATCATGTAAATGGTTAGCATTCATAGCATCCTATACCAAGGGTTTCCACCAGTTTAACTACATATTGTTTAACTACATATTTACTTAGTGTGAATTTGTTTCCTGCTAGCTTCATTTGATGAGCCCTAGTTCTTCCACTGGGAAAGAAAATAAGCAAAAACTTTCTGGGGCTATTTACGGTTTTATGTGGTTCTGCCACATATTTGACCTTTTCAAGGCTGTAGAGTCCTGGTCTGCAGAGTCACTCTTCATTGGAAAATACACCATACCTGTGATCTTTGCTGTTCTTCTCTAAACCTTTTCCAGTTCTGTCTTTTTGAGATGAGGCAAATAAAACTACATATGCAACATCTGGGTGCAAAATACATTTAAACAGTTACTCAGTTTTGTAGGCACCTTCTGCAATTCTCGACAGTTACTCCATCCTGAATAACTTAACATTATTTGTAAACATGGATACCTCACCTCTCATTGACACCTATTCTTAAGTTGCTTATGAAGCTGATGAACAGCTTTCTGACCACTTACTCTTACATTCTGTTCCCTGTCTTTTGCCCAATTATTTACCCATGCAACTGTCTTCCTTCTTATACTGTCTTAATTTCCTTAAAAGCATTAGGTGAAGGATCTTCTGAAAAGCCTTCTGGAAAAGCAGTAGTCAAGTCCCTTATCAATATGTTTGTCAAGTCCTTCTAGAAACTAGAGGTTTGTGAGACAGGACTGCTCATCACAAAAACCACAGGACTCTGGCTAAGTATCTGATATAATGGTCAAAACTGCATTAGATACAAAATAAACTTCTAATGCTAAACGAAACAAATCCAGACATTTGATGTGGGGAAGGAAGAAGACAGAAGCAGGACAGAGACAGTAATACTACTGGAGAAGAAAGCTTCGGCAGAGATGGTGAAAATTATGGAGGACTGAGAAACATTTCAGAGGGAAATGGAAGTAGCAGAGATGAAATTTAACTTGAAGTAAACACACATTAGCCTAAAATAATCCCATACTTCAATTACTGAGCACAATTACTGTGCTCTGAGAGGGCAGAACCTCTCCATAGGAGCAAACATAAATAGCAATATCAATTTCTGCCCAGCCTCCACCAGAAGTTAACAATACAGATAACATATTTTTAAATGAGCAGACGAAAATCGAACATATGACATCTTTATATTCTTCAATGCTATTGTTGCATTTGACGTGCTTTGCTAAATGTCTTTTCATTGATTTTAAGGTACAAGGGACTAGCTGAAATGCTATCAGGAAAAATAAGGTTTAGAGGTCCTTTTACTGTAGCATTTAGCAGCGTGAATGGAGAGAAAGAAGAGGAAAGCAGAGGCATGTTTTAGAATTATTGGGAAATATATTTTACATGTATAAGTAATCTGTGGGATTCATTCCTGCAGGAGGTAAAATGTCTGTGATGGCCTCGAATGACTAAATGATATATCCCAAAACAGGGTGAAGGAAATCATATGGGCAAGGACATAAATAGGAATCAGAAAAAGATATTCCACATTGATCTGTAGTATTACAGAACCGATTAGCCACAACAGGAATCATTGCTCTTTTGAGGAGTTGTTCACTGGATGGTGCAGAACAGGGTGGGGTGCATGATTTTCCTTTTGAAGACTGCAAAGTAATAAATATGAAATGTTCAACGTTTTTATTTTTCAAATCCTAACTTAAAAAATCCTAAATTATGGAAGAAGCTAAGGTATGCAATGTTTGATCAACCAGCTAGTTGTCTGCAATATTTATGGGTTTCATGGGAATAACGGTAAATGTCAGAAATAAATGTATGCTGTCATGGCCACAATTGGAAAGTCACAGTGACTTAATTTTTCAGGTCTCCTTTTTAGTGATACAAGGCTTTAAACATTTTAAAATGCATTTAGAGAGTTCTTTGTTAAAAACCTTATGAGTGTCCAAAAGCTGGTATTTTCAGAAGATTTTGGAATAATGTATTATGCTAAACTGTCTGAGAATGGCTATGCATCATTGTAAGTATCAGTCTGGCTTATTCATCTTCCAGACACTGTGCACAATGAAGTCAAATCCAGAATTCTGATTTCATTGTACCTGCTGTGACTTCAGTGGAGGACCTTCCCGAGTATGATCACAGGATTAGCTGAATGATACGAGCAAGAGCTAAAACCGGTTTTCCTTCTGTTCAACAACTTTGCCATGGCTCAAAAGCAAGACATAGGACAATAGATGAACAGAACGCAGGAACTTAAGAACATGTTCTGTGTGATGTTGAATGTCTTAACTTGGATGGATTTCAGAAGAAATGAGCTTAGGTAGAGCTGAAAGTCCTCTAGGAACTACTTATTTAAAAAAAACAAAACAAAACAAAACAAAAACAAAAAAACCCCAACAAACAAACCAAAATCAGAAAAAATCCCTGTCAATATGTGTGTATAAGTCCTGATTTGGTCATTTTTCAACTTTGCATAAGAGTGAGCTACCAGCCCCTCCTTGAATATTATTGTCCTCTGATCTTATATTCATTGATGTATGAGAGTTTGAATGACGTATAAAGAGAACAACTACTTTTACTGCAACAATGATGAAAACAGGAGATATTTTTAAGGACTAGATTATATGAATAAGTAGTAAAGCCACTGACTTCCCCATTGTCATATTAAAATAATCGTAACGTTTCATTTCTGTGATTGGTTTGTGAGGAACTAAACTTCAGTTTTATGTTATCTTAGGTAGTTTGGATATTTATCTACCTGGATCTGAAATATCTGTGCTCTTATGATCCAGTCACTTGTCCTGTATCTTGGGAACACTTAAAATTTTGTCGAATCATGTCAAAAAAAAAAGGTCTGTGTGAATGATTAATTACAAGAGACTGTCATGGAAGGCTTTTCCTATTCTTAAAACTCTTTTTTTGTCAGAAGATACTTATCTAGCCAAATTGCTTTGTAACTCAGGCTGATCAGAACACGCCTGTTGTTACCATAGCTCAGCTGACAGGTACTATCTTATTAAGCTGCATTAGTTTGGTGTCTTAGGAGAACCAACTAAATTCCTGCTCTCTGCACCTAGAAAATGCATTCAGGTAGTATTTTTTGGGTATATGAACTTATAAAGTACCTCATCTTGATAAACAACTAAGTCATCAAACCTCTTCCCTCCACAGACAATGGAGCCCAGCCCCGTGCAGGAAGCCCTCACTAGCATCTGTTGGTTCCCAAATGCTGCCTTATGGGGCCCACCTTCCTTGGACCGAGCGTGTCCTGGGCTTGTGAGGGGGAGGTTGTCATCCCTGGTACCTTTCCTGCCTCTCTGCAGACTGCTTGCCCATTAGACCTCGATTCACAGCACAGAAGGATGCTGTCTGAGTCCTGCTGACCCCACGCCAGGGAAGAGTAGGGGGTTAACTGGGTCCTGTTTTACAAAGAATGCAATTAAAGGAAGCAGGGGTCAGAAGTTATGTTATCCTTCTTCCATAGGTGGTGGGCTTAGGTAAGCCACCCTGATGACAGGACTCCTGTGCAGCTGTGCAGCCACTGACTTCCTAAATTTGTGATAGAAAGGCCTTCAGTTTACAGAGCTTATACATTTTGGTTGCAGAGGATTTTTCTTCCCACTGAAAATATACTCTAGTTATTAGCAATATTATTTAAATGTAAAAATTTTAGTGCTGGTGAACACTCTGCAACAGATTGACAGCATGATAGTCTTTTCTGTTTTCTAGAAATCTTTCTCATTTCTTGAAGTATGTTTTACAGTGTATTTCTTAGTGTAATAATATCGTCTTAAACCTCAGCTTTTAAAACGGTTTTTGGGGAAAAAATCCTGCAACAAAAATAGAAATTCTAACATGTTTTATGGCAACAGTTTTAAATGAAACTGTTTCAGCATTAAAAATCCATTAAAAGTTAAATGAAACCTCCCAGCATAAAGACAAATATCTAGGGATTCAATTACTGAAACTGCTTGCAATCAACTTATTTAAGTGGAAGATTCTTTTTTCGAGCTTACAAGAAAAAAGAATTCTTGAAATAAAATAAGAGAAACCAACGTCAAAGTTTCTGTACATCACAAAGCAATAAGGCAATTTAATACGATATTAACATATGAAAAAGAAGTTAACTATGCTTTTCAAAGAGCTCTTTAAACAGAACTGGGGAAAATGGACTGATGATATGTTCTTAGGCTTCCGTTTTAAAATTGTAATGTTCCATAGTTTCAGAGGAATAAGTTGAGTAGGAAAGTTGGTTGTCTTGTACTGTGTTTGTGCTTCTGGACCTAATTCCATTCAACATTAGAAATAGAGAATATTTGACAAAATTTGTCAGATCTGAAAACAGATTTGAATTCAGTCTTATCTGACTTATGAGCAAAGTGTCTAGGTCCTTCCTTCCTTCCTAATTAAGATAAAATGGATAGAAATATTTAGTGTTCACTCATATTGATCCAGAACAAATTAAAATAGAGCACTGTGAGAATCTGTCTTAGCTCTCTGTTACAAGAGGTCTGGAGTTCAAAGATTTGTACTGCTATACATTTACTAAGAAAATAATATCCATCATTCTGTATTAGCTGATGATTTCTTTACCTAGAAAAAAATAAAAGAAAATGAATTTTTTTCTAGAACATTAATTCTTTTGGGAAAGTTTTTCAACTGTTACTTCTTATCTTCTTAACAAAACTAAAAGGAATTCCAGCAACTCTTCTAACCACTCATAAATCAAACATACATACAAACACAGCAAGAGTAGTTACTGTTTTATATTATCTATGTACATTCCTCTTATTCATTTAGAGGTGAACATTTTCAGCCCAAGAAGAGTAACTGTAAGTAGCACGTCTGGGCTTCTACAAATTACAGGCTTAGTAATGTAAACTGGTCACTTCCTCAACTAACTAGTGGTTGAACAAAACCGCACATTGTTTTAAATTTTCCAAGTGATGAAAAATCCTCCATTTAACCTGGTAAAACCTTCCAGTGATTAACTGCTGCCTTACTAACAGTATTATGACCTTGAAAGTTAGTCAGAGTCAACACATTGCATGAAAACGCAGCTGTCCTTTCCCTGACATGAGGTAGACAACATAATAATAACATTTTTGTTCAGCTCTAAAGAATCAGTTTGTAAAGTGTGTCATTTACATAGTTGAGTAGTTTGGGGTTTTTTTTATTATATACGTATAAGAAAAGCAAATGTAGGGAAGTAGGAAGTTACTGGAGAAGCTTGAAATGGAGGGTAAATACTGACAGGAGAAGCGGATTATGAATTTCTGGCAAAGACCTACCTTCTTGTCTGTAAAACAAACACATCTCTAGTGTCACACAGCAGAGAAGGAGGAAAAAAGATAGCTGCAAAGAAAGGCGGAGTTGCGAGAAAAGCACAGACAAAAAAGAGTAATTGCCATGTTAAATGGCAAATAGGGGCATGCCTGCTGAAAGCAGTTTGAGTTCACATGGGTGAAAAAGAAGGAAAGCACTGAGTTCATATATAACTGACACAAATTAGTAATAAGCTATTTATTCTTGCTGCTCCCATCACCTTTGACTAATAATAACCTTTCACAGTAAAGTAATGATTAAAGTCTTCATGACCAAATTTAACCCACTGACCAAGAAGTCGGCAAATGAATCTGCTCTTGTGACTAAAGTCAAGAATGGCCAGTGGTACAAAATTAACCCAGTCTTAATGATATTTGAGAAATGTAATTTCATGCTCCACCTCAGCTGGTTTGCCTTGCCTTGTTATATTTCTTTAGAATCACTACTACTATTTTTGAACAAGGGAGACGGCCTTTAGAAATTGAAAATGTCATCAGTGAATTGAAGAGAAAGTTAGTTTCATCCTCAACTCCTAAATGTGCTACTCCTGTGCAAGAGATGTCTAAATTATGGGGACATCACAGTTAAGTGACAGGAAAATCAGTGTCATCCTTCAGAACAGCTAATTTGTCAATGAATAGCACACTCTTCTTTGACATTTTACCTTTGGATTCAGAGAGCTGAAGAACTGAAAGACAAGGCAAACTCCAGCCATTTCCATCTATGGTAGAACCTGCACCAGGTTCTGAAGGTGGACATCTTACAGGAAAGTCTAATGACAATTTTTTGACAAAAGTCTGACCCATAAGGCTGAACGGGATCGGGATTTGGTACTGTGTTTTGACGAATAGATTATACTGGGTGCAGGCATACATTATTGAAGAAAACTGTGCCATGTAGCAGCAGGACTATTTTGTAGCATGCAAGTCCTAAATGCTCCTTAAAATGAAGCGTGGGTCAGTGCTGCTGAACAAGGACTTAGGCCTGTGTCATAGTGAGGGGGTGATGGCAGTGGGAGTCGAGGAAATCCCTGTGGAGAAGTGCAGGTCTCACAAAGTTGAATACAGGCCCATCACGGCAACGACAGATCACAGAGGAGCATGGAAGAGGCCCGGCGTTAAATAATAATTTTCTAGTTCACGTTCAGGGCTTGTGTGAGTTCCTCAGTCTGCAGTTCTCTAGGAGGGCATGTACAGGCCACTGCGCCTTTAGCTGATTTGCTCCTCCACAAAGGCCTACAACGAGCTGGTTTACCACAGTGCGGTATCTTCACGTGTGCCACCCATCAGTTAATCATGGCTGCGTACTGGCCACAGCTGCTCTCGGGAACACCCGAACTATATAATGTTTTATCTCCCTGCAGCAGGACGCTGTCTGGCCTCACAGGAAGAGCTTGGCTGCACGCGGCAGGCGCACACGGCGCTTCGCATGGCGGGAATGCCGGCCTATTCGAGGTGAGAATTAAGTTCGCAGCGTTCGTTTCCCGCCGCCGACTCCCGCTCCGCAGGGGCGGGAATGGCGCTCGGCCCTCTCCTCAGGCGGGCGGGCGGGCGCGCGCGCGGGGCGGTGTCAGCGGCGCTGCCCGCCAAGGCGCCTCCGCGCAGCCGCAGTGGGCGCCCGCTGGCGGCAACGGCTGCGGCGCTGAGGCGGCCGTTAGGGCGGTCAACGGCTGCGGCGCTGAGGCGGCCCCCGGCTGCTTTAGAGCTCTTTTCAGCTCTGCTATGGCCGTCTGGCCCCGGCGACGGCTGCTGCTGCTGAGGCAGGCGGGGTCCCGTAGTGCAGCCGGGCAGGCAGGGAGGGAGCCGTTACTGGGGCGGGGGGGGGCGGTCAGCGGCTGGGCTGGAGCCATGTGGGGCTGCCTGGGTGTTGTGCAGCCTCCTGGTACCACCGGGCATTTTCTCTAGCGCTGAAGCCCTAAGCGCAGTGGAGGCCTTGATCCAGCTAGTGTTGTTGGGTGGCCGGGTGACGCTGCCCCAATCTGGGCCTCTCCCTAGGGCTGAGGCAGCAAGGAGGACCTCTCCTGTGGGAGATGTGACCCAGCACCTTGCCCAGAGCACCAAGTGGGTGCACACCCTCAGCCCAGTAGGGTGAATACCCTCAGGGAGGGTAAGGGGAGACTGGCAGAACCTGTGTGGAAGAGCTACAGGTGCAGTGGCCCCAGCAAGGATGGTGGCTCGGCATGAGGCCATGGTCAAACAGAGAGTAAAGGGTAGCTGTCAGAGGGAGGGCTGGAAGCTTCTGACTTCCAGCAACCAGAGGAAGATTCCTGCTGCATTTGCAGAGCTGTAACTGTACAATAGTTAACAGTGCCTAGTGAGGATGAGCAAGACCCATCAGAGGACTCATCAGAGCTAGCTACATGGCCAACCTGTGTCCCTGTGTTGTGGGAAAAGGCAGGTGATAGCTATAGGAGATGCCCTGCTGTGCAGGATAGAGGCACTAATGCTGATCTGATGTCTTGGAACATTTGGTCCTTGGCAGGGGTTGGGGCTTGGGATTGCGCAGAGATGCTGCCAAGGCTTGTTCAGCCTAGTTGCACTTTTTGATCTTTTATGTGAGCACTGGTGGTACTGCTAGAGGTAACATGGAGCATATCAAGAGTTACTCCAGAGTGTGAAAGACGGGGATTAATTAGTGGCCTTCATCTTTCCAGCAAATAGGAAAGCCTTAAACAGAAACAGACTCATCCAGGTGCTGTTGGCTGTAGTCACGGGCAGGGTTTCGGCTTCTCAGACTGCAGGATCCTCTGAGGTCAGCCAGCCTCACCTCAGTCCCTGGAAAGCTTAGTGAGCAAATACTCTCTAAAGATGTTCTAAACACGTGAAAGGCAAGATGGTTACTAAGAGCAGCTAACATGGGTTTAGTTTAACCAGGGCAAATTAGGTAAATCATACCTGACCAGCCTTGCTTTCTGTGATGAGGTGGTTCATGCTGTAGAGAAGGGGAGGGCAATGAATGTTCTGTACTAAAGCTGTAGTAAAGCTTTTGATGCAGTCTTCTGTAAGCTTATCATCATGTTGGTGAGATGCAGGCTGAATACATAGGCAGCCAGGCTGGAAAGCTGACTAGACTGTGGTGCTCCAGAGAGTTATGGTCAGTGATATAAAGTCCAGACAGTGGATAGTAACTAGTAGGGACCAGTTCCAGTTAATCTCTTCATTAATGACCTGAATGATGGGACGGGAGTACCCTCTCAGAAAGTTGTGGGTAACACCATATTGGGGGGAGTGGTCAACAGGCTAGAGAGCAGGGCAGGCTGGAGAATAGGGCAGACCAGCACCTACGAAGTTTTGATAAAAGTCAATGTGAAATCTTGCATCTGGGATGAAATAATGCCATGTAACAGTACAGGCTGGGGTCCATCTGGCTAAGAAAAGGATCTGTCCCTGCGGAAATGGATCTGGAGGTCATAATGGACTACAAGTGGACCATAGGCCAACAGCATGCCCTTGCAGCAAAAGCCACCTGCATGCTGGGCGGTATTAATAAGAAAGGTAGATATTTTTTGTGTTTCCCTGAGTAAATTGCAAATGCAATTGCCAGTGAGATTGTTTTGGAGGCTGCTAACTGCTTACATTCAGTCAGTAGTGTACAGAAAATCTTGTTGCCATCTCATTGTAACTTGTTTTCCTTCTAGTATCCTTGAGGATCCGTCAATAAACACATTTTCTTCATTTGGCCAAGGGGTATCCCTTAGTTCTTCCCTAGCTCAGGTTTGAAGATCTATTACTTGAATAGAGTCATGAATTTCCTTGGGACCAGCTAAACAGGAGGCTGGATTAAACCCTTCCCTGCTGCTTAATTCTAAATCCTCTTGTTCCATTAAACAAGTTTCATACTGTAATAACCTAGCACTAGTCATCCATTTAGAAGCTCTCTCAGTTAACAAAGCTTTAATTTGGTGCAAGACTTTAACAATGAGGGATCCTCCTGCTGTCAGTTTTCGAGCCTCGGTTATCATTAAAGCTGTAGCTGCACAATTTTGTAGACAATAAGGCCACCCCCTAGCCACCGGATCCAACATTTTGGAAAAGTAGGCCACTGGTCTTTGACTACCCCGGTGTTCTTGCACTAGAATCCCTTTAGTATAGCCTTGTTTAACATCCACATATAATTCAAATTCTTTTTCCTGGTCTGGAAGGGCTAGAGATGGAGCTTTGATTAACTTGTTCTTTAACATTTTAAAGCTCTGCTTCCCTTCTGGTGTCCATACTACAACATTGGGGCTGTCTTGCATTAAGAGATCATACAGGGGTCTGGCTAAAGCAGAAGAGTCTTCAATCCAACTCCTACAATATCCTATTAGTCCTAAAAATTGTTTCAGCTCCTTTTTAGTCTTAGGTAATGGTACCTCTAAAATGCCTTAAATTTTTTCTGGATCAATACACCGCAAGCCTTCAGTCAAAATATGTCCCAAATATTTAACTTTCTCTTCCACTAGTTGTGCTGCCTTTTCAGATACTCTAAGCCCTTTTTTAGCTAGAAAATTAAGCAATTCTACAGTGGTTTCTTCCACTACCTCCTCTTGTTCTCCTGTCAGGAGTAAATCATCTATATATTGTACCAACCTAATCCCTGGGGGCAGAGTAAATTCTTTCAGTATTTCTTGTAAAGCTTGCCTGAATAGGACTGGTGCCTCCGTGTAGCCCTGCAGAAGGACTGTCCATGTCAATTGTTGCTTCACTGTTTTCCCTGCTTCCACTTGTTCCCACTCAAAGGCAAAATATTGTTTACTATCTTCTGTAAGTGGGCATCCCCAAAAAGCATTCTTTAAGTAGAGCGCTGAATAATAGTAGCGTGAGGAGGGAATTTGGTTCAGGATAGTATCAGGATCTGGAACCGTGGGATGCCTTGGTTTAATAATCTTATTTATTATTCTTAAGTTTTTTACCATCCTACAGGCTCTGTCTGGTTTCTTAACTGGCAGGATGGGAGTATTACAGGAGACATACGTGGCTACAAAAGGCCTGCTTCTAGCAGGGATTCAATAATGGGTTGTAGTCCCTTTCATCCATCTCTTGAAATAAAGTATTGCTTTTTAGAGACCACTCGACCAGGCTGTTTCAAAGTAACCTGAAGAGGTTCCATATCTAATTTTCCATATTTCCCTGGGACTGCCCTCACCTCTGGGTTTACTTTAGCATAAGCTCTATCAGACAATTTGCACAAAGTTCCAACAGTACTTGCTTCTTTGAGTAAAGGGAGAGTCCACTCGGGCTCTGTGGGGTCTCTCAAAATTGCCAGAGGATGCAGCCTCCTTTTATTTTAACTCACTGCCTGCATATGACCCTCCTCCTCTCCCCATTGGCTGAGGTACTTGGAAGGTACAAACTCCCCAGGCACCTACTGCATATTTCCCTCTACCATGTAAGCCCCCCTTACATCATACGTTGCATGTCTCATTAACTGTATGCCGCCCAGGGCAGAGAAGTCAATATTAGTCTTGACTAACTGCTTATTGAAAAGCTATCATAGACCTTGTGCAGGGAATGAAAGCAGAGAACTTAAGAAGTAAAATGCTTTGGCAGACTAGATCACAGCACATAGAATAAGGTTGGGATGAATTAAGACTATAGTTTTGACTTTATAGGGTAGACATGCTTTTAATATGATTCTGTGTGTGTGTGAACTGAAACAACTGAAGAGCAGTTGATTCCTTAAAGTTGTTTGTAGTTTCTTATTAATTCACTTGCATTTACTTTTATAAGTGAATATAGATAATTCTTGTTATTTTTGGATTAGTCGAGTATTACCTGGTCTGCTTATTCACCTTCAGACCTGCAGAGAAAAGAAATTTAAGAAGCCTTTCAAGTCTGAGATGTACATCAGTTACTTGTAATTATCCGCCAAGCATTATGAATTAGCCCACCTTTATCATTCTCTGTTTTGCCTCAGTTGGTTACCAAATAATTTTCAAGCCAGTTAAATTGCTTGACCCTCTTAAGTTTTCCCAGGCCATGGGTTTTTTTTTTTTCCCTTCTCCTTCGCTTCAGAACTTACTACCTTCTGTTGAACTGGCAATTAATCATAACAACTCTGTTGGCAGGCGATTGCTTGCTCTTTATAGAACACACCGTATGTCTCTTGCTCACAGTTCTCTATAGTTTTTGGATATGTTAAAAATAAAGCTGGTTGCAAATAGCTGAGGTTTTTAGCTAGAAGCTGCTTTTTGGAGTTCTCTGTGTGATAAAAGCAGAGGATTTTGCGCTTCAAAAAAGATTACTGTGTTACAAGGAAAGGCATGAACAATAACCTTTAATTTCTTTACCAGTAAGAATAGATCCCATATAGTCATGCAGTTTTGACTCAGATTTCCCTCAGATATTTCAGCAGTGTCGCCCATCTGAAATAGGACTGACTAACAGCCTGGATTCAGAGCAGAAGTGCTACCCAAAATGGAGTTCAGTAGGTATTTTAATCATGTATGCAAGCCCAATGGGAAGTAGCTTCAGCCTGTGCTTAAATCCATGAACAATCTAGAGAGCGTTTATATATACTTTAGAGGGAAGACTGAATGGCTTTCTGAACTGCAAATGAAATACTTAGAATGAATGCTGGTTATCACGTTTAATACAATCTTGTGCCAGAAGTGGGCTTTGTTTTTCGTTGTCTTTGAGGGGGGTTGTTTGACCAAACGTAGCTCAGATGATAGTTTGAGAGTTAGGGCATTACTCAGTTTAATCAATGGCGTTACAATCTCTGCATTTAATTCTTCTAATGAATCCAAGTCTTCTCTTGGGTCAGACATCTGTCAGTGTTGTGGTTTAACCCCAGCGGGCAGCCAAGCACTGCACAGCCACTTGGTCACTTTCCACTGGTGGGATGGGGAAGACAATCAGAAGTACAAAAGTGAGAAAACTCATGGGTTGAGATAAAGACAATTTAATAGGTAAAGCAAAAGCGTCACACACAAGCAAAGCAAACTGAGGAGATAATTTACTATTTCCTGTTGGCAGGCAGGTGTTCGGCCATCTCCAGGAATGGAGATTTGGTGTGGGATATCCATCTGGTCAGCTGGGGTCAGCTGTCCTGACTGTGTCCCCTCCCAATTTTTGTGCACCCCCAGCCTGCTCGCTGGTGGGGCAGTCAGAGGAGCAGAAAAGCCCTTGGCGCTGTGGAAGCACTGCTCAGCATTAACTAGTGTGTCCTTGGGTTAGCAGCACTGTTCTCGGTACAAATGCAAAACATAGCGCCTGCAAGCTACTAGGAAGAAAGTTAACTCAATCCCAGGCAAAACTAGTACAATCAGATATTGCTATACCTGTGGATTTTTTTTTTCCCCATTTTTCTATGACTAAATTCCAGGTGTAATTTTCAGAGTAGATTGCTTTGAGGACAACTGACCATTTATGTTCAATCGTTAGTACTTACTCTTTTTCCTTTGCCAACACAGGGCTATTTTGAAAGGAGTATTAATAATTAGCTAAAATACATATTAATATTTTTATCAAACAGTTAAGAACACCTTTTTCAGGTATGGAGAATAATTCTGAGTTTCTAGCATTTTTTCTTAACTGAGCTGTATTGTTTAAGTCTTTTAATGAATACTTGGAGGGGAAAAAAAAAACAGGATTTTTTTTCACTGAAAAAAGCTGCTGTATTTTGAAATATGGGAAGGGATACAAAGAAGGATAAAATCCAGACTAAATGCAGCCTAAATAACAAACCATCCAGAACAATCCATAAGGAATTGATTTTGCCAACATGATGCTGCTGGTTGTTTTTATTTAAAGCAAAACAAAGCAACCCAAACCCCAAACAAACTATGAAGTATTCATATGTGCTAAATTTCATCACACTGGCACGTTGGAGTATGCAGAATCTCTTCAAGTCAGACTTGCTTAAGGCCATCTTCTGAATTGTAGTTTTAGTAATATTCTGACATGCATTACTACACCTCCTGGTGTTTTGGGTGGTTTAATGCTGTGCAGCAGTAGATTAACTTCAGCTCTGAGGAGTGCTGAGTCATAACAGAAGTGATAAGAAATACAGGCACATACGGTCTTCATGAACTTCATCCTTACTCAGGATTAGTCAGACACATCAGAAAGCAAGGAACAGTAGTCCAAGTGCTTTCCCAGCTTTCTTCTTCCCCATCAGGGGAAATCGGCAAAAGCAGTAGTGAAATAAACTCTCGACCCTCAGAAATACAGTCAGCTTTTTGAGCTTTGCTTGGAGGTAGATATGTATCAAAAGGGCAAAAGATTAAAGGTTATATGCTGCAGGAATCTGAAGAAAACAGTGCTCTCCTGTTACAATCCTGAATTTGTGCTTGTCCCATTGGTGGCAGGAATTAAGTCTCTTTTTTTTTTTTTTCCTTAAGTGTTTCTTTGTTGACCTCAGGCAGGCATGATTTGTGTAGAGGATCTGATTGGCTTCCAGCTTCATGCTGCTCTTCCCTTTTGGAAACCCTCCATTTAGAAATGTCCAGTGCGTAATCTTTGTAAAGGCTACTTCACTTTACCCCTGTAAGGTGTTTTTTTTTTTTATGGATCTTTAAGTTTCCACAACAAAGACTCCAATCCAAGAAGCAAGGAAAAGGTGGAGAGATGAGTGCCATAGTCATACACGTTTAGCATGATCTCTGTAATCTTCATTAGCATGTGGAGGGGTGTGCGCTTTAATATGTGTTTTGCAGATAATGAAGCAAAGGTCACTTAGTGGACACAATGGCCTTCAGTACAGAGAACTAACAAGCTCACCACACGAGTGGCAGAACTACCTTGTCTTCTCAAGGCAGTCCTCCCACTGCTTTTGAGGCACCAGTGAGCCTTATCAGTTCTTTGAACATCAGGCCTGTATTATTTATTTCCTTGTCAGCGTTTGAGGCATTCCATTGAAGGCTTGGAGGACATTCTCTCCCTTGTGAGGAAATCTACAGGCCGTCTCTTACACTCAGTCATGAGGGGTTTAAATTTGCAAGTTTGTTCTTAATGCAGGCAGTAAGAAGGTAGACCAGAGTGGACATTTTGTACCCATTTGAGTCATTTGCTTGTCTAGCTTTTTGGTTTGTTGCGGACACTCTCCTTTCGTTAGAGATAATTTCCAAGCAATTTAAAAGCCTCTTTTGTATATTTACATATACTTATGATTTTAAGGGTCAAAGCCGTGGAGGGTAGAGAAGACTGAGAAAGCTGTTTAGGATCACCTCCTAAGAGCCACTAAGATGATGAAGAGCCTGGAGCATTTCTCATATGAAGAAAAGCTGAGGGAGCTGGGACCTTTTAGCCTGGAGAAGAGAGGGCTCAGGGGGAGCTTATCAATGTGTGTAAATACCAGAAGGGAGGGCATAAAGAAGACAGCCAAGCTCTTTCCATTGTTGTGGAAACCAAGGTGTGGGATTCGGATGATACAAGGCAGCGTGAGGATTGCCAACTGACATGGACAAAAGAAATTGGGACTTACTTTGCCTCTTTGTCTAGGTAGCAGGTTAAGTAGCAAAGAATTGTGACTTTTGTGACCTTGCCAGTTCATATACTTAGTCCGGTGTTCAAAGCTTTGAAAGCTGGACAGCAGAGTCTGATACATACCTGGGCTTCTTGACCTTCCCGGATTTTTTCAATTTTTGATACCCAAAAGCTCTATTTTTCTCTTCTGCCCTTTCTCTTATGGTATGCTTTCACTCTCCTCTCCACAGGCCTGTTTCTCCATTTTTCATTTTCTTGGAAAGATCCTGCAAACCTTTATATTCCACAGTGTTCTTAGATAGCTAAAGCCATGATCAACTCGAATCAGTTCTTATTTTAACCAGAGTGAGCTCATTTTACCTTCTTTCCTCTGAAACACTTTTCAGTTCTGGACGTACCCAGGGAATCTACTGTGCTGTCTGGCATGGTTGGAGGCAGAGTAGAGGTGCCCGAACCAGAAATGTTGAAGTTAATAGGCAGCAAGACATGTGGAGGAGTAAGCTACTGTTTTCCAGATTGCTACCTTGGCTGTTAAAATAAGATCCCTTTTGCTGGTTTGCATTATCCACACTTCACACAGTCCCCTGACCCAAAATAGACTTCATAAAGCTCTGATGAAGTAGGATCTTAGCAAAACTCCTCTGAAATTGACAGCTATACCCATGCCTGCTCAGCTGAGCAAATTCTAACGGGATTGTCTCACAAAAGTGCAATGGCAAACCTGCACTGGCCTTAGGCTTAACTTTTGCTGAACTGCAGACTGATGGCCTTGCTGTCGCTTTCAGAAGATTTTAGTCTGCAGCAAGAATGATGTAATTTCTTCAGAGGACCTTACTTCTGAACACAGTTTTCACACAGATGTGTGGTGCTCCGTTAATTTGTGGGGCTGTTCAGATGGGAGCCTGCAGTCCAGCTCAGGGCTCACAGGGGCTGCAGCCCATTTGAGCCCTGGTGTGCTGACATGCAGAAGGAGCTGATGGGCTGCCCCTTGCAGGCCAGGGCACTACACACTGGTGGGCCTCCGAGGGTAGGCTAGAGCTCGGAGAAATGCTGAGAAAGGAGAGCAAGAAAAGGCTTGGCAACTTCTTTCTGCTGGGGTTTCTGCAACCCTCCCAAGACATAGTTCTGCTGGTAGCCCTTTGGCAGCAATGCCACCTTCCAAGGTGGGGAGCTTTTTCTTTTGAAATCTGTTGTCTTGTATGTGACTTGTAGGTATTTAGTTTGATTAAGCACATACCTAATGGATCTGAGAAACTTTTTCTTCTGTATCATTCCAGGGTGAGAAAACCAAACACATAAGAGATCTAATGGCAGGACGCGGCACAGCAGCTACTTGGACCTATGAGAAACTGCTCTAATACATGAGAATCGTCACGGTGTTTGTCAACCAGACATACCTCTCCCGTTTCCGATTCCACCACCTGCTTCTTTGTAGAGGATGAGCAGAGGGTGGTGTGTACAGAAAGACTTTTGCCTGATGCTCTGTGTCTGCTTCCCCTGCAGGGACACTTTGCTCTTCCAAAGGCAGCTCTGGAAAGCAAAAGCATATACAGCAAAGTGAGTTCTTGGAAGTGAACAACAGCTAAAGCAAAACCCAACCAAAGCCTTAAACCAGCTGTCTCCTTGGCTCTCTGATGCCCTGTTTTCTGTCATGTCTGCTGCACTGAATGGAAACGATTTGTAAAAGGACATCTCTGTGAACAGGTCTCTGAAGTCAGAGCCCAGGCCCTCAAGCTTCAGCTCATCTTGCAGAGCAAAGCATTCATGCTCTGAGAGGCAGTGACCAAACAGAGGCAATGGGAGAAGCAGAGCTTAGAGGACAGCACTTGATGCCCAGCCCTGCTAGAAGCGACGCCGAGGTAGGAGCAGCTTTTGCAAAGCATCTCCTAGAAGCAAGCGAAGGGCAGATGCCAGACGTCAGCAGTGACGTTTGCTGTATGAATCCCATCACTCTGTGTGGGAAGCCTACCAGTAAGGAGAGCACCGCTGTCAAGTCTCGAGTGCTAAGCAGCTCCCTCCATTCACACAGGTGTCCATGAGGAGCACAATAAGGAATAGGACCTTACACAGGGGTGACAACCCTCAGTCCCTTCTGATACCTTTGGATCTACCCACAGGTGCTGTCGACTCCTTGGCTAATCATAGAATGTGTTGGGTTGGAAGGGACCTTTGAAGGTCATCTAGTCCAACCCCCCTGCAGTAAGCAGGGACATCTTCAACTAGATCAGGTTGCTCAGAGCCTCATCAAGCCTGGCCTTGAATGTCTCCAGGGGATGAGGCCTCCACCAACATTCTGGGCAACCTGTTCCAGTGCCTCACCACCCTCACTGGAAAGAACTTCATCCTAATGTCTAATCTAAACCTACCCTGCCCTAGTTTAAATCCATTGCCCCTCATCCTATTGCTCCATGCCCTTGCAAACAGCCCCTGCCCAGCTTTCTTGTAGGCCCCCTTCAGGTACTGGAAGGCCGCTATAAGGTCTCCCCAGAGCCTTCTCTTCTCCAGGCTGAACAATCCCAACTATCAGCCTGTCCTCATAGGAGAGATACTCCAGCCCTCTGGACCCACTCCAACAGGTCCGTGTTCTTCTTGTGCTGACGGCTCCAGAGCTGGACACAGTACTCCAGGTGGGGTCTCACGAGAGCAGAGAAGGGGGAGAATTGCTTCTCTGGATCTGCTGGCCACAGTTCTTTTGATGCAGCCCAGGATGCAATTGCCCTTCTGGGCTGCAAGCACACATTGTTGGCTCATGTCCAGCTTTTCATCCATGAGTACCCCCAAGGCCTTTTCAGCAGAGCTGCTCTGTATCACATCATCCCCCAGCCTGTATTGATAACGAGGATTGTCCTAACTCAAGTGTAGGACCTTGCATTTGACCTTGTTGAACTTCATAAGGTTTGCTCGGGCCCACCTCTCTAGCTCGTCCAGGTCCCTCTGGATGACATCTGGCACATCGACCACACCACTCAGCTTAGTGTCGTTGGCAAACTTGCTGAGGGTGCACTTGATCCCACAGTCTATGTCATCAATGAAGATGTTGAACAGCACCGGTCCCAGTACAGATCCCTGAGGGACACCACTTGTCACCCCTCTCCATCTGGACATTGAGCCATTGACCACCACTCTCTGGATGTGACCATCCAGTCAGTTCCTTTCCCACCAACCAGTCCACCCATCAAATCCGTATCTCTCCAACTTAGAGAGAAGGATGTTGTGGGGGACCATGTCAAAGGCCTTGCAGAAGTCCAGATAGATGATATCCGTAGCTCTCCCCTTGTCCACTGATGCAGTCACTCCATTGTAGAAAGCCAGTAAGTTGGTCAGTCCAGACTTGCCCCTGGCGAAGCCATGGTGGCTGTCTCATATCACCTCCCTGTCTTCCATGTGCCTTAGCATAGCTTCTAGGAGGATCTGTTCCATGATCTTCCCAGGCACAGAGGTGAGGGTGACAGGTCAGTAGTTCCCAGGGTCCTCCTTTCTACCCTTTTTAAAGATGGGTGCAATATTTCCCTTTTTCCAGTCAGCAGGGACTTCACCTGACTGCTGTGATTTTTTCAGATATCATGGAGAGTGGCTTGGCAACTATATCAGCCAATTCCCCCAGGACTCCGGGGTGCATCTCATGAGGTCCCATAGACTTATATAACATTCAGGTTCCTCAGGTGGTCACAAACCTTGTCTTCGCTTATAGTGGGAGTGACTTTGTCCTGCAGGTGCCTGTCTTGTGGTCCTTCAACCCACGAGGTGTGAGGGGAGAGGCTGGCAGTAAAGACTGAGGCAAAAAAATTGTTCAGAACCTCAGCCTTCTGTTGGCTGAGGTCTGTTGTTTGTTTCTGGTCTGTTGTTGCCAGATTGCCATTCTCAGTCATAAGGGAGGGCACGCTTTCTTTGACCTTCCTTTTCTGGTTGACGTACCTGTAGAAGCCCTTCTTGTTATTCTTAGCATCCCTTGCCAAGTTCAGCTCCAGCCATGCCTTGGCCTTCCTGACCTCATCCCTAAATAATGGGGCAGTGTCCCTATACTCTTCCCAGGACACCTGATACTGCTTGAACTGCCTGCGCAGTTCCTTCTTGCCTTTTATTTTGACCAGCAGGTCCCAGTTTAGCCATGCTGGTCTCCTCCCTTTCTTACACCTGGGGATTGAGAGCTCTTGTGACCTGGGCAGCTGCCTGTCTCTGTGGGAGCTCTGTCTGGGTTCCCACATGCTCTCTGGCTGAGGCTGAGCACACGACCTTCTTCCGGGTGGAAGCCATAGCTAAGCTCCTTAGTCCCTTCGAGAGTGGGATGACTGCCCTTGTCCTGGTGCTCTCAGGCGACGCCCGGGGCGACGCCCACTCACCGCTTGTTTACTCAAGTGCTCAAGTGCCCAGCGACCAGGTCGCTGCGCTCCTGAAAGGCTTCTTTTATGGGGGGGCGGGAGGGGAATTTACGCCTCGGTTAGACCTGCCGCCGGGGGTGCTGGCTCGGCCCCACGCCTCCTCAGCTGCCACCAGCCCCCGGAGCTGCCGGGTACCAGCCCGGGCTGGCCGCTTTTCCAGCCTTCGAAAAGCCCCAAAAACGAGCCTCTTGCCGGCCTTTTTTGACGCGATTCCCTTCCTCAGTACCGACTTACCTGCAGTTAGGCTGCTTTTGTCGGCGAGCGACCGGTGGCGTGTTCACGCCCCGTTCAAATCTGCCGCCGGGGGTGCTGGCTCGGCCCCGCGCCTCAGCAGTCACCACCCGCCGGAGCTGCCGGGTACCGGCCCGAGCTGGCCGCTTTTCCAGCCTTCGAAAAGCCCCCAAAAACGAGCCCCTTGCCGGCCTTTTTTTGCCGCGACTGCCTTCCCCAGTGCCGACTTACCTGCCGCTGGAATGCGTTTGTCGGCGAGCGACGGGTGGCGCGTTCACGCCCCGTTCAAATCTCCCGCCGGGGGTGCTGGCTCGGCCCCGCGCCTCCTCAGCTGCCACCAGCCCCCGGAAATGCTGGGTATCGGCCCGGGATGGCCACTTTTCCAGCCTTTGAAAAGCCCCAAAAACGAGCCTCTTGCCGGCCTTTTTTTGCCGCGACTCCCTTCCCCAGTATGGGCTTGCCTGCAGTTAGGCTGCTTTTGTCGGCAAGTGACCGTTGGCGTGTTCACCTCCCATTTAGATCTGCTGCCGGGGGTGCTGGCGCGGCCTCATGCCTCCTCAGCCGTCACCAGCCCCCGGAGCTGTTGGGTATCGGCCCGGACTGGATGCTTTTCCAGCCTTCAAAAAGCCCCAAAAATGAGCCCCTTGTCGGCCTTTTTTTGCCGTGATTCCCTTCCCCAGTATGGACTTGCCTGCAGCTGGGATACGTTTGTCGGCGAGTGACCGTTGGCGTGTTTATCCAATTGACAGGAAGGGTCAGCCATCTCCTCCCCCAAAGATGTCACCACAGTTTTCAATCATAAACTCCACCAGCACATTCACTTGCACACATCAAACCCTTGGTCTCAACCCAGCTGCCTTGAAAATGTATCAAGCAGCCTTTCCCATTCCTGACCCGTGCCTTTACACAGAAGGCTGTGGGGTAGCTCTTCCAGGCAGCCACCCCACAAACATTTGCTCAAGAGAGGAGGCAGTTGGGGACCTCTGAACAGCCAGGCTCTGATGGGCCAGGAAGGCTACTGCAGCTGCTCAATACAGTGTGCCTTCTCGGTCCCCTCCAGCATGGCCTCGAGTGGGAGCAGGTCCTTGTTGGCTGGGCTCAGCAGGTTTGGCCCAAGACAGATGGCCAGGTTGCTGCAGCTCATCTGCTGATGGACACGTTGTGGCCGATGTGCTGGAGGAGGGACAGCAACTGACTCGGGAGAAGATTGGCTCCATGCACCCTGAGGGAACAGGAAGACAACATTAATAAAGCAGTTGTTGCCCACAGCTGTCCCTGAAGCATGCCCAAGGCAGTGGGAGCCAGCAGCTGTGTTGTGCAGCTTTCCAGGTGCCCTCAGCCAGCGGTCAGGGCTCCTGCTTAACAGGCAGAGCAGTTCCCACACTTACACTTTAACCTTTTTCACTTTGCCTGCTTGCTTGTCCTCTCCATGGCTTGCATCCAGTCCTCATAGAGGTTGATGACAAGGAGCTTGGAGGGGATGCTTTGGAGAAAGTCCTGCAATGCCAAGGGCTCCAGATGAGCCTTTGAACACTCCAGGGCAGCCAGGAGCTCTTCCAGCTGCAGGTTAGGAGTGTTCACCTTCAAGATGACAGCCAGCAGCAATGCAGTCTGGCTTCTCAGGTCAACATCTGCACTGCTGTCCAGGACTTCCTGCAGCTCCTGAGGTGATGTCCCACTGGCAGCTCTGTGAAATATCCCCTCTGTCGATGGCCCTTTTTGCTGCAGGACAGCCAGCAGGTGCTGTAGGAGAGGCAGGAGGGCAGTTGCTTGGCTGAGGAGCTTCCTTCCAACAGCAGTGGCTACAGAGGGGGCCCCAGACCTGGCTCCTTCCTTGGGATGAAAAGCCCACTCCCGCATCCAGACAACCCCTGGGGATACCGACCTCCTCTCTGGAGCATCTGGAGGCAGGGCTGGGGATGCCCTATCCAGGCTGCCTTACCTGGATGGGCTGGGGCAGCGTGATGTCCTCCCCACAGATGGCTGCAAGGGACTGTCCAAAGAGTGCCCTGCGGCAGCCAGAGCCCACCTGCCCTGGTGCCTGGGCAGGTGCTGGGGTCCACCACAAAGCAAAGGGCCAGGGCAGCCCCCTCCTCCTGCTGCTGCTGCTTCTGCTCCCAACTGCAGCAAAGCAGCTGGAACTGCAGCTGTGACTCAGCAACTGTGGCTTGGAGGCTCTTGAGAGGTGATGTGCCACCGGGACAGCCTGTTCCATCCCTCGCCCTGCCCTTCTCCTTCTCTGCAGCAGCAGAGGTTCTGTGTCCCCACAGACCACGGCCAGCAGCTGCTGCCCTGCCAGTGTCCCTCCTCGTCCAGGTGACGTCCTCCCATAGGGTGCTGCTCCTGCCCAGCGGCACTCAGGACAAGTGAGCACCGCTCAACTGGTTGCAGGAGGTTGCCTTTCTTTCCAAAACTCACCTGGTGAGCGATGAAGTCATCCTTTGTTGCCAGATGGGGCCATCTTAGGCCCTTGCTTGGGATCTTCTTGCAAGAGCCAGGCTGTGCTTTGCCCCACAGCAGAAAGTGCCGCCGGCGAGCTGCCACCCAGCACCAGCAGCCTGAGTGCAGCAGAGCTGAGACCCTCTGTCCTCCTGGGCTCTCCACCTCACGGGACAGGTTTCCTCCCAACACAGTCAGCCAGGATGTGCTGACATTCCTGGTGGCTTCCCAACCCTCTCTGCTCCTTGACTGGCACCGTGGGACCCTCCCTCCTACCTTGCACAAGTTGACCCCACTCGTGGCACATCTCTGGCAACCTGATACAGAGTTGGGTGAAAGGCAGCCATTGTCACCTTTGCTTGGCCCTTCGTCAGCTTCTCCAGGCTCCTGGCCCTCAATGTTCCCCACGGAACAGCAGAGAAGGAGTGGAAGAAGGTGAGCAGCAGTTTTTCTCTTGTATTTTTATTGATAGTCCAAAATATTGGTTTGTGATCTTCTCCAAATAGAAAAATCACTTGTGTAAGTCATTACACCTGTAGCTGGTACCACTTTCGTAGAACCACTCAGTCCTCTTCAGTGAGCGTACTTGTGTTACAGGTGTACCTGTGTAATCTGTGTTGTGGGTACAAGCATGTGGCCATCCAGTGGGTTAGCATGTGGGCAGACAAAAGAGGCCTGAAGTCTTTGAAGCGGCTTGTTAGGAGCAGGCAAAGCAAGCAGGAGACGTGCCAAGTGCTCATGGTGCTGCAGTTTAGAAATGTGTGTCAAGAAAATGTGTGGAGACTGGCTGTAGGGTGAGCATGGGACTGCCTAACAGTCTGTCAGGCCCAGAGAAGTCACCATAATTCATTGTTCTTCTCTTCTGGGCTGGTAGGATGAAGTTTGGATATAACCTTGAGAACATACCTGGTAAGGAACACAGAGGAAGCAGTCAAGCACAGAATCTAAGAGGAGTGCAGTCCTGGGCACGTCCTTTATCGAGGTGCTTTAAAACATTCTCGGACTACAGCAGACACAAAAAAAATTGGTCAGCACATGGAAGAAGGCTCAGAATGATGGAAATAATACTGCCATTTACCGTAAGAAAGGTGCAATTTCAACATTTGTTTCTGTTCTTCATTCATTCTAGCATTGTTCAAGAGAATCTGGAGTGTCCAAGATAAGAAGTGACTGTGTCTGGTCCAACGGTTAGAGGAAATCTCCCAGCTGTAAAAGCAGCTGCTACTGCCTGTTTATCAGACGAAAACATGATTTCTTGATGGTAAGTTTAGTTCCACGTTCCTCTTTGCTAATGTCAGCAATGTTGCTGTTAATATATACACCATCAGGAGCAACAGAAGGAGTCAATGTGGCAACTGTATTTTTTCTTCTGCAGTCATGGGCATTCCTGCCTTTTGTTTGTACTTTGTCTTCAGAAGTAGAAGCAATGTAATAGGGTGTACAGGGTAACTTACCAGTTTCCAGCGGTCTTTTGTGAGTAAATACCAGTCCTGTAAGTTCTAACAACTGCTTGAGAAATGTGGGATGTGAGCCTAATACGATTACTGAATAGAGATTTTTTGTCAAAGTACTTACACATCCATGAAATTAATAAACAAAATGAAAACACCATGTTTTGGCATAGAATTGGCATTTGCCAATTGGAGTTTTGTTCTGCAGAACTAAGATTAAAATCAGGGCTCATTCCAATTGATGTCTGTGAAACAAATGGAAATGTAAGCCTTGCCTTTCTAAGACAAACGTGGGAGAGCTTGAGTATCAGCCCCCATTTCCATTCTATACGTTGCTGCGTTCTAGGTTACACACATCTTCTCAATTAAAAGTCTAGAGGTTAAGTGGATGCTGTGTGTGCTTTTTTGTTTATTTATTTGTAGTTCTGTACAAAACAATCCTATGTGAAACCTTGCAGATGGCTTTGCAATAGGTGATAGCTAGTATGTACCCCCTTGCCATAGTCTCACTTGTAGATTTGAAATTAGTTGTTCTGTTCTATTAAGAAAGAGAAAGCTTCTTCAAATACCAGCTGCAGTTGCTAAGAAACTGGCCAGCAGGCAGGCCTGTTCCTTTCTTTTGAGGGAAAAAAATGCAGCTAATTGTTGTATTCACAGGCAAAAACTTTCATATTTTTTTAGGAGGTGAATTAGGAAGACCTTAGAATTGGGTGAACATGTCTTTTATTTTAATGTGCCTCACTCAATACTTTGTACTGTTATGTGTAATAGATACATTTTCCATGGTCAAAATAAATTTCAGATATGTTGCGTATAAATAAAGCATTATTTGTAAAAGCAGATAGGCACAGAATGCTTAAAGTTTTATATGGAGATGTGATGGTAGTCTACCTTAATCATTATTTTAACTAATGTTTAGATCCTTACATACCATTCCTGAAGCAAGTGAAGTGAGGTAATAGTTAAATAACTTGGACAATTAGACACGAAACATACATTGTGGAGTTTTCAGATGGCTGCTTTTGCTTCATAAGTCAAAATATCAGAAATATATATAGTTAACAATATTTGCTATAATAGTTATTTATAGTTCATAAAGGGAAAATGGGCTTTATACAGAATATGCACTTTAAATGAATTCAAGGCAAAAAAGCTTAAAAAAAATAACGGAGGAGCTATAGATATGTTACTGGTGGATAAACAGAAAGAACATACATGAGGTTTTTTCCCTCCTTTCTGAAGGAAGAAAACAACTACAGTGAAAAGAAGAATGCATTGAACTAACTTATGACCAAGGGAATGCAGAATAAAGCAGCAGGAAAAACCAGCTTTGTGAGACAGGGTTAGCAATCATCTTAAGTGCATAAGTATTCGTATGTGTTCCCTACATTTTCTGGGTAATCGCTCATAGTGCAATAGTGTGTGTTCAAATTTCTATTCATCTTGCACTTGCATTTTGCATTTTAAAAATTCATAAGCAAGAAGTTTTTTATTGTTCTCCAGCAGTAGAGATGAAATCCAGAGGCTTACCAAAGTCAGAAATATCAGTAGGAAAGAAGAAAAAGATCATTTGGTTGTAATCTTTAAAACTAGAGTTATCCACTAAAGCCTTTTTATAAGACAAGCATCTAGAACACCTTTGTTCCATGGGAAAATAATAAAATTGGTAGAAGAATGGAAGTCTTTCAAGAAAAAAGAAAAAAGAGGGTGTTGATGATGCCCAGCAAAAATTGTGATTTTTCTCTTGGATCTTGTGGTTTTTGGTAGGGTGTTTTAGTCCTGTTTTTTGTATTGCTCAAAGTCTGTTAAAAAGCTGTCATCCTATCTTGAGACACATGCTGAAAATATATTGGCTGTTGTAAAATCTCTCTTACCTCATTATTTGAGGGATAGGGGATATGGGTCTGATTTGCATTTCATGAATGTCTGGGGTTCTTAGTGACAGGAAAATATCTCACAACGTCTTTCATGGCATTAAAATTTATTTTCAAAGGTATTTTCTTATTGTCTTCTGTATTGATGTTGAATCAGTTAGAGAACAGAAGCCTGAAAAGCCACTTGTTTTGCCAAGCCTAATTCCGATAAAAGAACAACACAAAACAGGTCATTGTTATTAAGTGAATTGGGTTAGTCAATTTTGTTCTATAACACAAGTGTAGTTAGTCTTGGTAATTATTGGTGGTCTGAGTGGTCAAGCAGCAATTTGCATTTAATCGTGAGGAAAGATTATTTTTTGATAGTGGCACATGTAATATGTATGTTTTTATCAGGTTAGAATAAGCTTAAATCCCGTTTCTTTTCTTCCTAGGAAATACCTTAAATGCCTGTTTAAAACGAAGTCCCTGTTTAGTATTTTTCATTTTCATTGCTGTTATTATCTGAATAATTTATCATAGAATAGTTTGGATTGGAAAGGACCTTTAAAGATCATCTGGTCCAACCCCCCTGCAATGCGCAGGGACATCTTCAACTAGATCAGGTTACTCGGACCCCCAGGTCCAGCCTGACCTTGAAAGCTTCCAGGGATGGGGAATCTACCACCTTTCAGGGCAACCTGTGCCAGTGTTTCACCACGCTCAGTGTAAAAAAATTCTTCCCTATATCTAATCTCAATCTACCCTCTTTCAGTTTAAAGTCGTTACTCCTTGTCCTATCACAGCAGGCCCTGCTAAAAAGTTTGTCCTCATCTTTCTTATAAGCCCCCTTTTAAGTCCTGAAAGGTCTTAATAAGACCTTAATAAGGTCTCCCTGGAGCCTTCTCTTCTCCAGGCTGAACAACCCCAACTCTCTCATCTTGTCCTCATAGGAGAGGTGCTCCATCCCTCTGATTGTCTTTGTGGCCCTCCTCTGGACCCACTCCAGCAGATCCATGTCTTTCCTGTGCTGAGGACTCCAGAGCTGGATGCAGTACTCCAGGTGGGGTCTCACCAGAGCAGAGTAGAGGGGCAGAATCACCTCCCTTGGCCTGGTGGCCACGCTTCTTTTGATGCAGCCCAGGATGCGATTGGCTTTCTGGGCTGCAAGCACACATTGCCAGCTCGTGTCCAGCTTTTTATCCACCAGTACCTCCAAGTCCTTTTCCACAGGGCTGCTCTCCATCCCCTTCATCCCCCAGCTTGTATTGATGCTGGGGGTTGCCCTGACCCAGGTGCAGGACCCTGGACTTTGCCTTGTTGAACCTCATGAGGTTCGCATGGGCCCACTTCTTGAGCTTCTTCAGGTCCCTCTGGATGGCATCCTGAGTATTCATCTGAGTATGAATACTTCAGAAATATTAATTGAATTATATTCAGTGAAAACCAGCAACATTTACAGAACAATATATTCACAGAATAGTATTGATAAGGTATAGTTGCAGCACAAACACTGCAGTCTTGTTCTACTTGAGAAGAATGTCTCGAGAGAAATGAAAGGATCTAATCTACATTCTTTCTCTATAGTTCCAAAATTAACCAGCTTTAAGTTATGTTTGCAGGCATATACCTGGTTTGGGTAATGCTTTTAAGAATACACTTTTAAAAAACTTCACAGTATTTATTTTTTTTTAGGAAGGAATGATAACTGAGAAATACTTGTAACTGTCTGTCCAGAAGATAATGATTTTCTGTCAGTATGTTCAGTTGTAGTGCTATTAATAATAATGTTAAGTTCTTATATGCTATTTTTCATCCAGGGATAAAAAATGCCTTAGGAAAATTCATCTCAGCTCTGTGTCACCGTAAGGCTCGTGAAGTGATTAAAGCAAGGACATCAGTGCAGAGAGAGAACCCTTATGTTCCAGGCCGATGCTTGAACCAATCAATCAGTGTTCATTTTGGGTGCACTAGGACCTGCACAGTTCATCCAGGAATACACAGCAGATCAAAGCTAGTGATCAAGCAGTATATTTCCCAGTAAGGGTCATTTAGAAGCAAAACAAATAACTCTTGTAGTCTGAGTTTTGAATATTTCTAGGGAGGCCAAAAAGAGCACGCTGGCAATAAGCTCTTCATGATCTCTTCAAAGATTTAACGTCTGTTACATAGTAAATGCTGCATAAAAGAAGTACTCAAGGCATTATGAAGAGATGTTATATTACCATAGCATATCTATATTACAATTAAAATAAGGGATGTAAACCTATTTTATGTGTTTCAGAATAGGTTCAGTTTGCAACATAGTAAGTGTTACTGCTTACTAGTTGGATGAGTTCATGCATCAGCAGAAGACACAGTTAATACACAGAATATTTTAGTAAAGCAGATGAGAGAGGGTTATGTTCAATAACATTGCAATTATTAACCTCAAGTGTTTTGATCAATTTAGGTGTAACACTTCAATAGAACAATCAGTAGAAGTGTATACTATGAGTGATGGCTATGTGGGAGCTATACATCTGGGAGAATACAATAAATCCCTGTGTATTTTGATGCTGTCTTGGCTTGAACTTGAATGGCTATACAGGTCCTTTATTTTGTATTTGTCCTAACATCTGTATTATATGAGTGATGCTGTTTTAAGCTTTTGATACATGCTCTTCTGTCTTCAATGAATTACGAATGATCACAAACATGGAGCTAATGTCTTATGACAGTTCATTTAAGAAAAAAGAAAAAGAGGATGATCATTTGTGAGTTAAATAGAACCAGTTTTACAGAGTCCATTTCTATATCCCCACCATCAGCTATTTCCTCATCAAAACAACTTATCCGAGTATACCATTTAATTAGAGGGAAAATAGCGCGCATTGCTGCCATAGCCTTTTAAAGTGACCTGCATGCTAAACTTGTTGCATGTAACTAACCCTGTTAAAGTCCAACTTTGCCTTAGTTTTTAGTAAAGATGGTGACATAAAGGTAGTGCAGCTGGTGGAAAATAGTGTATGGACTGGCGTATTGCCACATCTAGAATTAAGGCAAAGGACAAAAAAAGTTCTTTGTCCAAATTAGAACCACGTGAATAGCTATACATTTTATAGTAGTAATTTTTATTTTAATAGTAATATTTAAAAGTAATTGTAATAGTTCTTTAGTACCAGAGTTTCCATATGACTGAAAGATGGCAAATGTAGCAAATATACCTTTTAAACAAGGGTGGAGCGGGCTAGAGGTTGCAGTTAGCTGTAGCCCTGTTAGTCTGACCCTAACAGTATGCAAGGCTTCAGAAGAAATTCTGAAGATGTAGCAATACATAATGACTACAGTAATAAATACAGGAAACACACAGTTTTCCTTTATCAAAGGAAGAAAACAGCAACTGTACTAAAAGAAGACATACCAAACTAATTTATGACCAAAGGAATGCAAATTAAAGCAGACAGAAACCATTAAAATCGAAACAACTTTTTTTTTTTTTCCAGAAGGTTAGGGGTCATCTAAATTGTATTAGTACTTCTTTGTGTTTTTTACTCTTTTAAAGTAATTGTTCCAGTTCTGTATTCTTGACGAATTATATATGGGGCACTTATTTCCCATGATCCAGGGATCTTAACTGTTTTTTATTTCAGTACAGTTTTTAGCTTGGAGTGTAGTGTAAGTAAAATGGCTGCTTTTAGCTAGATTGGAAGCCTTTGTAGCTTTTTCAACACGTGTATGTGCTTATGTCTTTGCAAGGTTGACTTAAAACCTGAGAAATAATCATCAGATTTCTGTTGTTACTGGGGATTTGGCTGAGTTACCTATACTTGCCTGTTATAATGTGGGTGTAGTGATGAACTCTTTACCATCATGGAGTGGTTGTATCTGCAGTGCAGGTTTGTTATTAGGTGATAGCTTGTAGCTATCAGCCATTATGAGTTTTCCATGCCACATCACTTCTGCGTTTGGAGACAAATTGTTCCCCCTGATTCTACATTAGAAAAGCAATCTGCCTGGATGCATCAGCAGTTTGAAACAAAGTAAGGCAAAAGAAGTTACCTCTTGTGAGTTCTAGTTTTCTGTGAAGAGAGTTTAAATTGTAAAGAAGTCATCAGTAAAACAGATGAAAAGCCAATTATTTGGATTCTTTTTCCCAAGCTTTATCGTCTGTTGGTTTTTAAGCATAGTTTCTTTTCTGACTTCCTCTCTAAGTATAATGCTGGATGTGAGGATGTAATGTACAACCTTTTTTTGCAGCCTTTTAGAACGCATTTCACATCGTTTTACTTCCACAAAACATCAGAGAAATATTCCACTGCAATATCTGTTATGTTTTTTCGAATGTTCAGTGTTTTGCTGAAGTCCGATTTTCCCAGCTCACTGCCATAGGTCTGGAAATAAAGCTCTTGATTCTAATGAAAAGGTGAAATCACAGAAGAGAAAGTTTATGGCCATAGCCTTGTTCTTACAGGCTGACAGATTATTTTAATCATCAACCAAAGCATAGAAGCCCCTGCTTGTTACTGCAACCTTCTCCACCTTTGGGAGCAATGTTCAGTGACATCAACGAACTTTATGACAAAATGATACCATCTAATGAGCTGCAAGATAGAGGCATTTAAGATGAAGGCTAATATTGAAAGGGACTGGAGTTCTTTGCCTCTTCTTCGTCTTCAATGTGCTAAGTTAGTGCTAGATTGTGGCTGTCTGTTGATCTCTCCAGAATAAGCAACATGCAGCTATTGTAACTCAATGCCTGTTACCCCAAGGGGAAGTAATTTTCTTGATCTTTTTACCAGCTGTAGCATACCTTCTCCTCTGTTAGGATGAGGAAGTGTTTTTGACCCTTTCCTTGTTCCCTCTACTCGCTTGTTTGTGAGAATGTGTGTGCATGTGTGTGTATAGCCAAACAAACACTAACATCTTATCACTCATCCCATCATTATTTCTTTGGGAACAGTGCAGTAATAATATGTCATTGGTTTTGCTTCAAAGTTTAGAACTAGCTAGAATCTGAACTTTAATACATAAGTAGCTCATTTCATAAAGAGATGACTCATTTAATAAATACATGATCCGCTTATGAGATGAGAGGGAGTAGTGGTGACATTTTGTAGGTAAGGAGAACATAGGCTGGAGTTCAGCCTTTAAACTCTTTGTAAAAAGTTTAATGTATTTTCTTTTTGTATCAGTACAACTTTCTGGATTTCAATGTGCCACTTATTTTTGTACCCAAACGAGTTTAGACTCATGGCACAAGTCTCAAATTTACATATGATTAACAAACATAGCTTGAAATGAAATAATTTATAAGTTCAAACCTAGCACTTTCAAAATTCAGTACTTTATATATACTCCATTAAGTAGATTTCCCCCAAGGTCCTTACACAGGCTGTTGTAGCCATGTAACTTTGATTACAGCTCTTTCTAAGAGAGGAGTGATGTAGCCCATACCAATTTGCCTTAGTTTGAGATTAGGATTTAAGGTGTCTCCATCATTTCTTCTTTGGGTGGTCTTAAAGCTACAGAAATTTTGGTAAAAGCAAGGACACAGTTCAACTTATCTACATCTACGGTAAGGCCAACAAAAACTGTCAATCTCACTCCAACATTCAAGACAACAGAAAGAGAAGTGTAAAATTCAAGCTTCTAAATATTGCCGTATTTGGATGGCAACACTGAAAAAAGCGTAATTTGCATAGGATCCTTCTGACATAGGCTAGAATGTGATAAATATATAGAATCACAGAATCACAGAGTGATAGGAGTTGGAAGGGACCTCTGGAGATCATCTAGTCGAACCCCCCTGCCAGAGCAGGGTCACCTAGAGCAGGGTGCACAGGAATGTGTCCAAGCGGGTTTTGAATGTCTCCAGAGACGGAGACTCCACCACCTCTCTGGGCAGCCTGTGCCAGGGCTCTGCCACCCTCAAAGTAAAGAAGATCCTCCTCATGTTTAGGTGGAACTTCCTATGCTCAAGTTTGTGCCCATTACCTCTTGTCCTGTCACTGGGCACCACCGAAAAGAGCCTGGCCCCATCCTCCTGACACCCATCCTTTAAGTATTTATAAGCGTTGATAAGATCACCCCTCAGCCATCTTTTTTTCTCCGGACTGAAGAGACCCAAATCCCTCAGCTTTTCTTCATAAGAGAGGTGTCCCAGTCCCCTCATCATCTTGGTAGCTCTCTGCTGCGCCCTCTCCAGCAGTTCCCTGTCCCTTTTGACCGGGGAGCCCAGAACTGGACACAGTACTCCAGGTGTGGCCTCACCAAGGCAGAGTAGAGGGAGAGGTGACTTTATTTCTTTCTTCTTTGAGTGGCCTATCTGTCCACATTTTGCTTAAAACCAGTTTATTAGTAGTTTATCTTCTCCATTTCTCCAGGCCTCTCAATTTCAAAGTTATGCAACACTCTCCCTATGTCCAAGGCCACCTTTTTCTTCAGGTTATAGACACAACGTTGAATTTTAGTTCGTGTGTCCTCTGTAGGTGACTAATCTGTTCTTTGTAATCAACATTTGTTTCTGTTAACAATATTAGGTTGCACCGTTGCTCTTTTCCCAAGATTGGTTATTTAAAGAAGAGTCCATTCAGTTTTTCCATGTTTTAGTTCAGATTTTAATGATTCAAAAGGCAATTTAATGTCTCTTGTGATTAGCGAGTGAAAGTCAAGGTGTCTGAATGTTCATGTGCGTGCCTATTGGTCTCAGCTCTGCGTGTTCCATCCCAGCCATCTGATTTAGCTATACCTTTCTCTGTTACTGCTTCTTGGGATATGTTTATAGCATGGAAAAGAATTTCTTTGCTGAGATGACTAGCATGAAGTGTCCATGCTGTGCATATATATCAGTTTGGGTCCCTAGCAAACATGTAAAAGGAATTCTTGAGATGTTCTAAACCCTGGTGAGATCAGCAACTTTCAAATCTTAAGCAACTCATGTCCAGGCATCTTGGCCCTCAACGACCCCACCAAATTCCTGTATGTTTTCTTGGGTTAGCAAAGGCAGAACTAGCATGGGTGAGTCTGCAGAGGACTACTTCAGAGCTAAAAAGCTTTCTTGGAGTGTCTTTTTACTGTTTTGTCAGAACGGTACTTTTATATACTGTAAAATACGGATTAGTGTGTACAAAGTCATTTTGTACATGTTTTATCAGCACCAGGTACATAATAAGATCCCAAAATTAGATCAGTTCCCTTGATCAACATTCAGCTAATTTAGACAAAAAGTATTCTTTCCATTCTGTCACATTTTTGAAGCATGAGGGAAGGATTTAAACAAGAAGTTCTTTATCTTTTTAAATGGGAAATTACAAAGATACCAGGTAATTTATAGCAAGATAAGTTGATTCTCTACAAACCTCTTAAAGGGAATGTCCATCACCCTTCCCTGAAAGGGAACAAAAAAAATACCCTTTAGGTGATTGTTCCATTCAGAAAATGTCTCAGTGGAATATATTGTTCTTATTTATAGAATAACTTCTGTAATGCATTTTAAGAAGAGAAGGACGAAAATTATACTAAAGAGAAGTAATGCATTCTGCAGCCTGAGTGAAAAGTGTAGGAATGAGCTTTTGTGAGCAAAAGGCTGCACAGTGAGTAGGAAAGGTAAGTACATAAACAAAAATCCCACTACTAAGCCATGAGTAAGATAGCAGACAGTATCAGCTGGGCCCACTGAAATCAGATTGGTGAAGCTGGGTGTGCCCAGGTGGCACCTGACAGAACTATGTTTTGTCTGTCCACGCGCACATGTGGTTTATGTATGGCCAGGACCACAAGCAAGTGGCTCCTATGTCAGTGATTCCCATCATTCACTGCTGTTTCCTCTGGGCTTAAGTTACAGGAACTGTGAACTGGTTTGAAGTTTTACTAGGAGCTCGACTTGAGCTCAGAGTACACGAACAAATAAAAAAGTGAAGTATGGTAAGATGGTGGTGTATAAGCTTGCATAAGCTCTGAAGATAGTGTTTATTGTATGTCAGAGTGCATATCCACTGTCGCTAACTCATTTGTAGTTCCCATCATCTGCACTTCTGCTCCGTTGCTGCAGCTGCAGCAAGATTAGCTGCTGGTTGTTTTCGTTAGAGTGGCTTTGAACGTTGTGTTCAATGCCTGTAGCAAGCAGAGTCAAGAGGTACTTGATTTTCCTTTTGTTATGGCATGTTTATTTTCATCTTCCTTCTCATTTAATTTTTTTCATAAGCACTCATTTCAGGTAAAAGGAGATCACTAGGAGAAACAGGGCAAGTAAATAAATAAAAAATTTTGTGATCAAGGAATATTCCTGGATAGTCTAGTAAAAGAAAAACTTTGCAAGAATCCAGTATTTGTTACTTAGAATGCAGTTTTAGCGCATTTCTTATTTTCCAAGGAATCTAGAACATTTGCTCGTATTTTCATAAGGTGAGAATAAATAAAGTTCTGTGTTACCTTCAACCGAGGTAACAGCATAGGTGACCAAATTACTAGAACGCAGTTACCTTCCTCTGCCAAAAGAAGTAAAAGGCTTTGATTGTGTCTTCTCCCATTTGTACTTTGTTGGTTGATCGTGACTTTTGTATTCAGGGTATTAATTCAAAATACAAGTTGAAGGCAAGAAAAAGTTTTTTGAAGGTAAGTTTCTTTTACCA